>NW_028090067.1:8076074-8477752 GCF_014824575.4 Sturnira hondurensis | reverse complement strand
GTGAGAATGGCTATCATAAACAAAGCAATAAACAACAAATGTTGGAGAGGGTGTGGGGAAAAGGGGACTCTGGTCCACTGTTGGTGGGATTGCAGACTGGTACAACCATTATGGAAAACAGTATGGAATTTTCTCAGAAAACAAAAATTGGACTTGCCTTTTGACCCAGCAATTCCACTGCTAGGATTGTATCCTAAGAACCCTAAAACACCAATCCCAAAGAACCTATGCACCCCGATGTTCATAGCAGCACAATTTACAATAGCTAAGAGTTGGAAGCAACCTAGGTGCCCGTCAGTAAATGAATAGATCAAAAAACTATGGTACATATACACAATGGAATTTTATGCTGCAGAAAGAAAGAAGGAGCTCCTACTTTTTGCAACATCATGGATGGAACTGGAAAGCATTATGCTGAGTGAAATAAGCCAGGTATTGAAGGACAAATACCATATGATCTCACCTTTAACAGGAAGCTAAACAACAAAACAAACAAGCAAGCAAAATATAACCAAAGACACTGAAATAGAGAACAGGCTGACAGTGACCAAAGGGGAGAGGGGAGGGAATTGCAGGGGAAATACAGGAGGGATTTAGAGGAACATATATAAAGGATACATGGACAACAACTGAGAAGGGTGGAAATGGGAGGGATGGGGGGAGTATGGGGGTGGGATGGGATGGGAGTAATAGACAGAAAATTGTACTTGAACAATAATTAAATAAAAAAGTGGGGAAAAAATATTGTGCAGGGTGGGTCTTTCTCTCCTATTCTTGATTTTAATTGAACTGGATCCAGCGAAGTTGAATGCAATACTTGCTAATATCTTGCAGTAAATTCTCTACCACTTTAGGTGGGTTTTTTAAAAAATATATGCTTACTTAACTTTTTAACAGTAATGACTACTGAATTCCATCAAATGTGTTTTTTGTATGTATTGTTATAATCACGTGTTTTTCTTCTATTATTTGCTTATAAAATGACTTACAGTATTTTGAAAAGTTGCCAAATGTAGGATAATCCTTGCCTTCTTGATAATAGTCCCATTTTATTACAGTATATTTATGATTTTATTAATAAATTCTGGATTTATTGGCTAATATTGGAGTTTATATATTTTTGCATTTATATATTGGTAAAATTATTCAATAAAATTTTTGTGCTATATGTATCATACCAGTTATGTTAGCATCATAAAATTGATTTAGATACTTGTACCTTTTTCTAACATTTAAAATAGCTTGAATAACAGGAAAATATATTTTTGAACATAACTAATAATTATAAAAGCATCTGATCTGATTCATTGGTAAATCATAAATTTTTAAGAATATTTCCAATTTCTTCTTTAGACCTTGAGATGTTCAGGGTTCTTACTTTCTTTTCAATTAACTTAGAAAAATTATTTCTTCAAGATTTAGTAAGGATATTGCTGCACATAATGTTTTATTTTAATTTGTAATATTTAGAATGCCTGTGATTTTTATGCCCCATTTTATTCCTAATAAACATTTTTCTCTTCTTTCTCTTAATATGTTTTCACAGAATATAACTATTTTTATTGGTGTTTGGAAATAACCAGCTGTAGCTTTGTTATCTTTTCTTCTCATAACTTCTTTTGGTGAATTTTTTTCCAATGTTGAAGAGCTAATTTAGACATTTTTTCAGCCTAGGACTATAGCCTCATCCTGTAGATTTTGACTTAACATACCAACCCATTCATTAATTTGTGAGTAATCTAGTTTTGGTTTTAATTTTTTCTCATTGATTCAGAGTTATTTAAGAGGGATTTATCTCTTTTGTTTTTTTGTTTTAAAAAGAATTATTTATTTTAAAAGGTATTTATTTCTTCATTTCTAAGGCATTAAATTTTTTATTATTTTTTAACTGAATTTATTGGAGTGACATTAGTTAATAAAATTACATAAATTTCAGGGGTACAATGTTATAATACATCATCTGTATATGGTACAGTGTGTTCACCACTCCAGTGAAGTCTCCTTCCATCACCATTCATCTCTCCTTACCCTCCCCAACTGCCCCCCAGTTTATTGATTTTTTAATTAATTCTTTAGTGAGGTGAAACATACATCACACAAAATGAACTGTTTTCAAGTGAACAATTCAGTGGCACTTCATGAGTTCAGGATGCTGCATAACCCTCACTTCCACTCACTTCCAAAGCCTTTTCATCACCTGAAAAGGAGTCCTGTCACCCAGGAAACAGTTAATCCCCATTCATCCCTCCGCCCCAGCCCTGGAAACCAACAGTGTGCTTCCTCTCTCTGTGGGTTCACCTATCTTGGACATTTCGTATAAATGGAATCAATATGTGACCTTGGTGGCTGGAATATTTTGTCTGATGTTGATACTGAATTCTGTTTCTTATAATAAATACTCAACCATGAACAAATAAACTAATTGATAAACAAGGAAAAAAAAACCCTTAAAAAACAAAACAAAAAAAGCCTGGGCTGGGGTGGCTCAGTGGATTGAGTGGGATTGAGTGTGAGCTGCTAACCAAAGGATTACCGGTTCGATTCTCAGTCAGGACACATGCCTGGGTTGCAGGCCAGGTCCCCAGTAGGAGACGACTGAGAGGCAACCATACATTGGTATTTCTCTCCCTCTCTTTCTCCTTCCCTTTTCCTTTCTCTAAAAGTGAATAAATAAAATCTTTTTTTAAAAAAACATTTCATATCTAACAGGTGCATTTCCAATAAAATATTATTTTGTGCTTAATAATTATGTATCGGCTCTATCTTATTTTCATCAATTGTATACAAATAATTTTTATAATAATAACTTAATTCCAAATGCATTTTTAACACTGCAAAGCCTTGTAGTCACAGGGAAAAAATGTGTTTTCAATTCCTATTTATATATCTTTTGAGGAAGAGAAACATAAGATGAAAAAAAATTTGAGGCATTTAAGGCAAGAAATTATATTAAGTGGGAATAGAATCCTGTGAGGTAAAAAGAATTAAAATTTTACTCAGGGAGAAAAGGAATAATGTTAAATTTTCAGAGGGTAAGGAACTTATTTACGTACCTCTAATATGTTATGGTGGGTATCACATCACTATGACATTTTTATCCCATGGGACATATTTAAAATAACGAGGTTACAGTTTTATTGTTATTTTTAATGCCAACATTTACAGAAGGCTGAAAAACAACATTCTTTACAACTATTTAAGTTTACAATACAAAGTGTTAAATACCAATCTGAAAATGAGTAAATATTATCCAAAAATTCTCTTGGAAGGTGCATTAGTCAGTTCATGCTACCATAACAAAGTACCATGAACAGGGCGTCCTAAATTACAGAAATGTGTTTCTCACGGTTCTGCAGGCTGGAATCTGAGATTCAAGTACCAGTATGGTCAGGTTTCGGTGAGAGCCCCTTTCCTGGTTTCAGAGGGCAGTTTTCTCACAGTGTCCTCACATGGGAGAGAGGGGCAGAGAAAGAGCTCTCGGTGTCTCTTAGACAGGACACTGACCCCATCATGAGGATCCCACCCTCATGACCTCATCGAACCTAATTCCCTCCCAAAGGCCCCATGGCCAAATACACTGGAGGGTCAGGACTCAATGTATGAACTGGGGGTGAGGGGGCACAATTCAGTTCATAGCAAAAAGTATGTGAACAAAATAGCTTAAGGGCTTTGTTTAGATGGCTAGTTTCAAAAGAGGACAATGACCAGGAGGAAAGGGCTCATGGATCTAAGTGGCCGTAGAAGGACCCTGCCTACTCCCCTGCTTTCTCTCTCTTCCTTTCCTGGGCCCTGGTGGGGGTGGAAGGACATTCCCCAAGATTCTGCTCCTGGCCCTCTGGTATCTGTGGACATTGTCTCCCTTACTGAGCCAATCCCCTCTCAGATTCTCAGCTATTATTGGATGAATGACTCCCAGAATCCATCTCTGACCCTGAGCCTGAGTTTCACTCCTGAACCTACAATGCATATTGAATATGACAAATTAACCAGTTAAGAATGGTAACAATGGTCAAAATAGTTAGAGTTCCTTCCAGTTTTTCCCTATGCATATATTGTAGAAATCTTTTAGTTTTAACTAAGCTGTGAAAAGTAAGAGGTCCAGAATCCAAAATGAAATTAGTTAAGATACAAAAGAAAGCAGGCTATTGAGTAGTTTAAAATTTGAAGACTGGCCCCACAGTGTCACTTAGAGACTTAGGTTTACCAGTTCTCTGAGCCATAACCAGTCTCATAGTGTATGAAACAAGAAGGAACAAGTGAAGAAGATGCTGAAGGTTTGATGAATATGTGAAATTTCAGACTAAGTAAATTTTGCCTCTGCGTGTGTGTGTGTCAAGTTTGTTCCACAGGCACGTGCAACTACCAAAACCATGATGTTTCCACCTATGACATTATAAATTGCCATTATGAATAACTGATCTTTAAATTTAGCAGTTCAGGGAATGAATGGTGATAAAATTGAATACATCCCCCCAAATAGTCTATGGAGATCCATTCCACGTTTTAAAAACTTTCTTGCACAAAATGTGTCTGGATTCATCATTCTCGAAGTGAAAAAGAAAAGGAACCCACCTTCTTGACATTCCTTAGTGTGACTTTGAATTTTCTCTCACACCAAGTACAAGTTCATACTGGAAGCCTTGCAGGCTATCAATAGAACTCTGCTCACCCGCCTTATTTTAAAGCTGAAGCATGTTAAGCCCTCTAAGCCGCTCCTCATAAGACATACCCTTCATCTCCCAAATTAGTCCTGGTGCCTTTGCTGGATCCCTTCCAAGACTCAGATGTTCTTTTAAGCTTCATGTCCTACCACACACCATGCAGCAGGCTACAAGCAGTGAGAGTTCCTTTGCCTTAATATCTCCTTTAATTTATGGGCCTTAACAATTTTCAGCCTCCATATCTTCTACTCTGTGCTTAAAATGCTTATTGGAATAACCCAAATTTTTCCAAATTCTGATGACTATAAATGACATATACAATAAACATATTTTCATTAAGACACTAAAAATCAAAACAAAACAAACACAAAAATAGAGTGAAGCTCAGAGGTCTCTGACCTTGACCTATTATTTCCCATCTGCAGGTCTTCATTTTTACCATTTCCTGCAGCTGAAGCGGCTTAACTTCCCATCAATCATAGTGATTCCAAAGCTGTTCCACTTTGGAAGTGTAAACTCAGACATGACCTCCTCCACAAAATCTTCCCAACGTTCTAGCTGGAAATGATCTCCGACTTCTCTGAATACTATATATATATATATATATATATATATATATATATATATATATATATATTCCCTGTATAGTAAAAACAGTCTATTTCCCTCCAATTGTCCTTATTTATGTGTCTTACTGTATAAACCAGATCTCAACCTGGTAGCCTGTGAGCTAAATCCAGTTTGCAAATAAATTTTGCTTAGCCCACACACTTGTTTCATATAAAAATTATACAGCCCTGACTGGTGTGGCTCAGTTGGTTGGGCATCATTCTACAAGGTGAAGGGTCGCCAGTTCGATTCTTGGCCAGGGAACATGTCTAGGTTGCAGGTTTCATCCCTGGTCAGGGTGCATATGAGAGGCAACTGATCAATGTTTCTCTCTCACATCGATATTTCTTTCCCCCTCTTTCTCCCTCCTTTCCCATTTCTCTAAAAATAAATAAACAAAATCTTTTTTAAAAATCATACAAAAATGTGGATTTCTGCCCTCTCTTGGAAATACTGGGTCCAGGTAGAGTGAAGCTCCATAGAGCCCACTCCAGTTGGATTCTTGGGCCACTGAAGCCACTTGGACTAACTGCGTAGCCCAGGTAGGCATTTGAATTTGCAATACTGAGTCTACCAGGGGTGCCCAGCCCACGCGGCCTGTGAGCTACACATGGCCCAGAATGGCTAGGACTGTGGCCCAACACAAAATCTTAAATTTACTTAAAACTTTTTTTTTGCTCATCAGTTTTTGTGTTTGTGTGTTTAATGTGTGGCCCAGAGAGGCCAAAATGTTGGACACCCCTGGCAGACTATAATATTCTAAAGGCACGATCTTGTCTTAACCATCTTTACAGCCTGCAACAGGCACTTAGTAACTGGTGGCTGAAAACAAATATATATAGGTTGAGAGGCAAGTATTTCTTTTATTTTTTTAAGTGACTTTTGAGATTTTGCCACTAGGGTCTGTTCAATTCCTCCCATTCTCCTATTCCATCATAATGTTGCCCAGCATCTATCAATAGGTTTCATTCATCTCTACTACGTGTTGAAAGCTTGGAGATGCAACAGAAATAAATGTAACCCCCTGCTTCTCCCTAGAGGGACTATCTGAGGTAACAAGAATGACCACATGAAATAATTTATGAGTAATATATTGTAATAATTTCAGCAACACAGCAAACTGTTTAACGGATGAGATGCTGGAGCCAAACAGAGTTGGGTTTATACCATGGCTCTGTACTTAGAATCTTGTAATGTTGGGTAAGTTATTCAACCTTCTGAGCCTTAGTTTATTCATCTTTTACTGTCCCTTTCAAGGTCTAGTTTGACAGAATAACTATATTTTCCCATAGAGACATGGGCAAGTTCAATGAGCTAACACGTGAAGTTCCTGGCACAGCGCCTGGACATGGTAAGTGTTCTATAGACGGAAGGGGGTTTTTACTGGCAGCTACATCATCTTTTATAGGACATCCAAGAACCTCTAATCAGTATACAAAATTTACCAAGTCCTATTCCCATACAGTCTGTGTTATCAGTCAGTCTGCTATATGCTACTAAAAAGTGGCTGCCTAATATTCAGAGTTGACGCCTATGTGCGATTGCTGACTCTGTGTGGGTGTGATAGAAAAAGATTAGTTTGTCACTATGAGTCTTTTCACACTGTGGACATGTAAAGGCCAGCCCGTGGTCTGCAGCTGCAGCTGCTATTTGCAGCGCTGGGGCCTCTGAGATGGGATTCTGGGGCTCAGATTTATTTTCTGCCCTGTGCTTTTGTTGAAAAGACTCTGGTCCTGCTCAGCTGCCCTGACTGTTGCTGCTGTCCTGCAGTGCCCTCGTTTTGCCTCCCTGGTTGAAGGCAAGCTTCACCCCCCAGCTGTCTCCCAGAAAATTCAGGGATGTCGCCATCATCACCTAGTAAACTCAGTGTCCTGGCCATCCCGCTAAGCATTTTACATGTATTATCTCATCTAATTCTCATAAATCTTTATAAGGTGAGTACCATTGTTATCCCTGTTTTTAAGATGAGGAAACCAAGATACGAAAAGGTTAAACAACATTCCAAAGCTCACAGTTAGAAAGAGGTGGAGCTAGTACTTGAAAGCAGGTATGTTTTCCAGAATCTGTCATCTTAACTATTAAACTATACCTCCACAAATAAACTTAAGTAAATATCTTTCCTTCAAAGACACATTTCTATCATGAGTTTTTTATTGCTTCCTGAGCATAAGGACAGTGACAGACATGTTTCCTCTGTAAGCTCACTGCACAGATCTCTAGTGCCTCCTGCAACATTACTCAAAAGACGGAATCACATTTGGGCTGAGTGATCAATAAGTAAAGTCTGCATGGACTTTCAGGATGCATATCTATTGATTATGAAGGGAAGAAGGTCCACAAATAAGTGTCATAGTGTTTCAACTCTGAGAGATGTATCAATAAAGTGATTTCACGAGTTAGGATCACAAGTCAGACAAAGTCATGAGCATCATTTAAAATATTCCAGAAAGGTATATTGCTTGTAGTTTCCATCAAGCAAAATAGAGAAACATTTTCATATCTTTGGACTTCATCAAGTTCAAAATGTTTTAAGTTCAGTGGGAAAAAAGCATTCACGTATCTGCAAATCCTTTTAAGTCCAAAAGTTTTTAGATGCAAATGAGAAACCTATGTGCAAATATTAAGAGGTAAAGAAAGAAACACGCAGTGAAAGCAAGTGATCAGTCTGGTTTTGAGTTTGCCAGAGTTGCAGCCACTTGCCAATGGACAGAGAATTGGGCCATGAAAGTTACAGGACAACCCTCTTTAGATTTTCAAAGCCCCAAACACAGCCACTGTAAAAAGGAGCTCAGGTTGACAGCAGAGTGGAGGGAAGGGTTGTGAAACGTCACTGGAGCCCCAGGTCTTACGTGTGGACAGAATCTGGGGTCTGAAAAGACCCCCCTTAACTGGAATGGTGTTTGCTTTCATTGTGAAAGCCTCGGTTCTCACCAGAAGAGTAGTCATCATCATTGAGTACCTGTGCCTTCTTTTTAAAGTTCAAGGAGACTTAGGACTGAGTATAGAAAAGTTTCAGAGAATCAAAGCCATAGAATTAATGTTTTCATATTAATATTTGGCATTTGTACTGAGCTACTTAGAAGACAGCCTCATGGTGCTAATTTAAAAGGTATAATTGAGCCCTGGCTGGTGTAGCTCAGTGGATTGAGCACAGGCCTGTGAAGCAAAGGGTCGCAGGTTCGGTTCCCAGTCAGGGCACATGCCTGGGTTGCAGGCCAGGTCCCCAGCGGGGGACATGTGAGAGGCAACCACACATTGATGTTTCTCTCCCACTCTTTCTCCTTCCTGTCCCCTCTCTCTAAAAATAAATAAATTTTTTAAAAAAGGTGTAATTGAGTAATTGATTTAGATTTGTAGTTTTGAGTTGAAATCTCAACTTCAAAACCACAGTTTATAGGCAACATTTGCATAGCTCAGAGGATTTAATTTTATGCATGTACACACGAGTTAAGTATTTAAAATCTAATTCATAAAATAAAAACCAAATATATAAATTTATAAAATCTGGCCTATTAGAGTGATGTTCTTTTCAAAAGCTAGAACATCAACTTGGAAACATGCTTAGCAATATATTCAGAAGCTGAATGTGACCCAGCAATTTTACTCTTAGTTATATACCCAACATAAATGCATTCTTGTGCATGATAAGATCAATAACAGCAACATTTCTGACATTGAAAAACTGGAAATAATCCAATTTCTCATCAACACTATCACGGATAAATTGTGGTATATTCACACAAAGAAATATTAGATAGTAAAGAGAATAAATGTAATGGATAAACCTCAGAGGCCTGACGCTGAACAAAAGTTGCTAGACACAAGTCAGAATACATAGCTTGCTTCCATTATGAAGAACAAAATAGGCAAAGCTAACCTGTGTAGTTTAAAAGTCACGATATTCTGATTCTCAACTAAGATGCTGCTTACACCAATGTACCATGCAAAAATTAATTGAACAGTTATAATATGTGTACTTTTCTATATTATACTTCAATAACAATTTGTAATTGGAAACAAAAATACTGTAGCTATGGAAAAATCAACTTTTAGAATATATGATTTGCTTCAAAATAAGACAAAAAAACAAGGAACTTGGTAGAATGTAATTCAAACAAGATTATCTATGAGTTGATAGTTTTATCCTCCAAGGATAACAAGATTATCCTCCAGGTTCAATTTAGAAAATAGATTCCAATACCTGTAGAATAAAGACTCATTAAAATAATTTTATGTTCAAAAATTTTGGTCATAAAAATGCAAAAACAAAAAAAAAAATTCTTGTCTATCTCATGCTAATTACAATGGAAAAGAGGCTGTCCTGAGAAAACAAAACACCTTTCCCCCCTTTCTCCTAATGTGAAATCTTTGAAAAAGAATAATTTAAAGTCACTTTACCCAATATTATAAAATGAGTTAATCAAAAAGATCTGATAATTTTTTAAATGGCAAGTACCAATATTTTTAATGTAAACTCTGTAAATGTATACTCAGTCATCAATATTTTGATGTAAGACCAAGGCTTTTTTCTTATTAAATGTGCTACTTAGAGATCATCATTATTACATAAATGACATAAAACATCCAATACTTGTTTCTCAAAAGCAGAGCCAAAACTTGTAGTCATTTAGAATCAGAGAGGTGGAAATAAAGAACAAACCGACAGTCAACACAGGGGCAGGGGGAGGGGGATAATGTGGGGAAAGAGGGGAAGGGTCAAGTCAAGGAAGGTGAGTGGAGCACTCACGGGCGGGACAATGGGGTGGGGACTGACGGGGGGTGGGGCAGGGGAGAGCACAGGGGGAAAATGGTGGGACAACTGTAACTGAACAACAATAATAAACAAAGTGTAAAAAAGAAAGAAAACCATTAAATATAAAAACTCTGTTTGATTTGGGAAAAACATTAAAATGTGCCTAGAATTCTTCTAAATTTGTACCATTTTCTGTGTCTTTACAGTTTGTTTCACCACACCTACTTTGACTTTGGCAATTTTAATTTGTTTATGCGTTTAACCTCGTGTTTATAGGAACAAGTGTCCACATTCAGGTTTCATCTGTTTACTTAATATTTAATTAAATTTCAATTACAAAGTCTTACTGGCATAAACAGTTTGGGGAGCAAACAATACCCTTGCTAAGGCTATAATGCAACTGGTGGGAGAAGTAAGCCTGTGTACTTAGGCATATTCCAGGGTGTGGCAGTCAGCATGTGTTTTTAGAGGGAGCAAAGAGAGGTAGTGAATTCTGCCAGTCAGTTAAGTGGAGGTGGATAAAGAGAGTTAAGGCAGTAATATCTATTATTTCTTGAGTACTACGCCTGAATAAAGCACTATGCTGAACACTTTGCATGCATTATTCCACGTAATCCTTACATTCTGTATACAGTTTTTCATTTAATTCTTATAATAACCCTGAACATTTTCATCACCACTTCACAGATGAGTAAAACGAGTTTCAGATAAACTGAGTATTTTTTTCAAGTGTATAAATATTTAGGAAATAGAAGAGTCACATTTAGAACCTACCTCCAGTGCCCAGCCTTATCTCCTATGGTGCACTGTTTCTATGTTCAATCAGCCATGGAGAGCTGGGAAGGAAGTCCTTTTCTCATTACCTAAACTAGCAGGGCTGCATTTGACTGAAAATATTTTTCATTTGAACATTTCACAGGCTCAGGTCATTAAGTCCAGCTGAATGGCGCATAGGGCAAGATATTGGAGGAAGCCAATGGTGCAGCTTTATATTTTCTTAGGAAACTGACTCTGAAAAAAGAAAAAGGCCTTGGTGAGCATGAGATCATAAACAGCAGCCATGAAGCACCTTCAACAAGGAAAGTTTGCTTTCTTCAAATAATTTCTGTGGTTGTCCTTGGACTTTTTACGTAAGTCAGATTGTCTTCCATTCCCAACT
This sequence comes from Sturnira hondurensis, assembly GCF_014824575.4. Classification (NCBI taxonomy): domain Eukaryota; kingdom Metazoa; phylum Chordata; class Mammalia; order Chiroptera; family Phyllostomidae; genus Sturnira; species Sturnira hondurensis. The sequence continues at coordinate 8,466,570 of NW_028090067.1, read as the reverse complement.
GTCTTGGTTGTACCATTAGCACAGCCCATTTGCCCCCTTCTGAGGAAGGGTGAAAAAACTTCAAAATCGAACCAGATACTTGTAAGTTGCTCTGGGAACATCAAATGGAAATTTTCTTTCAGATTTAGACAGGTGGTTTTCTGCACATCAGAATCTCTAGAGCACTTGGAAAAAATACCCACAGTGGGGACTTTCACTGCTTTGTGCAAGCCCACATTTAGATTAATTAGGGTGGGTTAATTAAGGGTTCCAGCACTAGCACTTTTTAAATTAGTAGTCCCCCGGGTGATTAAAATGTGCCAGGGTTGTAACCATGGTTCTCAACTGTCACACTTTTAATGACTGAATGGAGGTTACTGATTGGGTCAAAAAAAATTCTTACCCATGTAGCTCACACATTATATTACAATGGAGGTATTATTTTTTCTTCCTTTTTTCAATTGAAATATATTTGACATTAAACATTGTGTAAATTTAAGGTGTACAACATGTTGATTTGATACACAGTGATATTTATATTGTATTATGATTGCCATTGTAGCAATAATTAGCATTTCTATCATGGCACAGAATTATTATTTATTTTTAGTCATTAGAATAAGTAAGATCTAGTCTCAGCAATTTTGATTATTATAATACAGCTTTGTTTTCTGTACTCACCATTCTGTGCATTACATCTCCAGGGCTTATTCGCTAAGCATTATAAGTCTGTGTGGTTAACATCTTCTACCCCCCTACCTCCCTATCGCTGGTAACCACCAATTTACTCTCTGTTTTTACACACTTGTTTTTTTAGATTTCACATATAAGTAATATCATACAATGTTTGTCTTTCTCTGTCTGGCTTATTTCAAGAGATAGAAGGTCATCTTTTGTTTGTAACAACATGGATGGGCCTTGAGGATAATGTGCTAAGGGAAGGCATTTCTGAAAGACTGCCATAACTATTATTTGTAAATTTGAAAAGCCCTATTCTTTCATTTGTGGCTGCTCGTGACACTTCAGTGTGTTTGTAAGTAGCTAGTGCTCTACTAATTGTCACTAAACACACCAAGAAACCTCATACAAAAGCAATCCTGGTCAGTAGCTGAGGACTTCCGGTCAAGAGGGCAATGTAGGCAGACATGGCTCACCTCTTCCCACAACCACATCAAAATTATTAACTAAAATATAAAAGAACCATCACTCAGGAATGTCAGAAATCGAGCTGAATGAAAGTCTAACAACTGCAAAATTCAGCTGAATGGAAATCTGACAACTATGGAATTAAAGAAACCACATTTATCCAGACTGGTAAGAGGGGCACAGACGTGGAACGGGCTGGTCCCATACCCACACGTGGTGGATAAAGATTCAGGATGGATGTCTCAGGAGTGACCAGGCCAAGCCCCACACCAGGCCCCCCAGTCCAGGGTTCCAGTGCCAGGAAAATAAATCCCTACAACTTCTGGCTGCACAAACCAGTGGGGACTGAGTCAGTGAGAGAAACTGCTAGATCTCCAAACAGTTCCTCTTCAAAAACCCACACACAGACTCACCTGTTCAGACTCACTCCCTCTGAGCTCCAGCACTGGGGTAGCAGCTTGCAAGGCACCAGTGGTATACTCGGAAAAACAGAAGTGTTGGCATCAAGGCAGGCAGAGGCCATTGTTCCTTTGTTAAACCCTCCCCTCACAGAGCTGGTAAACTGGTGCCATATCCGAGACTCCATCAGCCTAGCTAACACTGTTTGACCTGCCTCGGAGATCCCCAGAGACTCTACCCCACCCAACTTACAGGCCCACCCAAACTTTCCATAAGAATGGTTGGTCTATGGTTTAAGAGACCATTCTTATGGTCTACTAAATCCTATCAAACAAGCAACAGCTGGCTTCAATGAGCCCTAGTGGCAGCCAGATTAGAGTCACAGCTTGGCTTCACCTGGGAATCGCCAGGGCCAGCACAAGTAACAGCCATCTCAGATTACTTATAGGGCTCAGGCAGGGTGCCCCAGGCAAAACACAGGTGGGGCTGACCTCTGTCTGCACCACCTGGGAAACCCTGAGGCCAGTGCACCCAGTAGACAGCTACAGACCATGTCAGAGCACCACCACCCTGCTCCTGCATAGCTCATCCTCTATGCAGCGTGGATATTAGTGGTCAGTGGTCTAAGCCAATCTTTGCAACTAACTAGCCTGGGTAAATCCCTCCCATTGATCTACCAAAAGCAACCAAGTCTTAACTATAAGAGGAGGGTGTACTCAGCCCACATGAAGGGTGTACTTTGAGCACCCAGCTTGGGAGACAGCAGAGACTGTGCCACTGGACCCTAGAGAATATCTACTACTTTGGGTCACACTACCAAGACACAGAGTCAAAGCAGCTCTACCTAATACACAGAAACAAACACAGGGAGGTTGCCGAAACAAGGAGACAAAGAAACATGGCCCAAATGAGAGAATATATCAAAAATTCAGAAAAAGGGCTAAATGGAATGGAAATAAGCAATCCATCAGATGCAGAGTTTAAAACAGTGGTTATAAGGATGCTCTAGGAACTTAGTGAGGACCTCAACAGCATAGAAAAAGATCCAGTCAGAAATGAAGGACACACTAATTGAAATAAAGAACAACTTACAGCGAAACGACAGCAGAGTGGATGAAGCCAAGAATCAAATCAATGATTTGGAACATAGGAAGCAAGAAACGACCAATCAGAACAAGAAGAAGAAAAGAGAATTTTAAAAAATAAGGATGGTATAAACAGCCTCTGGGACAGCTTCAAGCATTCCAATATTTGCATCATGGGGGTGGGGGGCAGAAGGAGAAGAGAGAGGAGCGAGAAATTAGAAATCTATCTGAAAAAATAGTGAAAGAAAAATTCCCTAATTTGGTGAAGGAAATAGACTGCAAGTCCAGGAAGCACAGAGAGTCCCAATTATAATGGATGCAAAGAGGCCCACTCCAAGACACTTCATAATTAAAAGGCCAAAGTTAAAGATAAAGAGAGACTCTTAAAAGCATCAAGAGAAAAGAAGTTAGTTACCAGATGGTTGCCAGATGAGAGGGGGAGTGGGGGCTGGGTGAAGAGGTGAGGGGATTAAGAAGTACAAAAAGGTAGTTACAGAATAGCCATGGGGATATAAAGTACAGTATAGGAAATGGAGTAGCCAAAAAATTTATATGCATGATCCCTGGACATGAACAATTGTGGGGATTGTTTGAGGAAGTGGGGGGTGCTGGGTGGAGGGGGGCAGAGGGGGACAAATCAGGACAACTGTAATAGCATAACCAATAAAATATAATTTTTAAAAAAAGGAATCCTGTAGTAAACAATTTTATAATTATTTTTATATTTTTCCCTTTTCTATTCTTTGTGATTATTTATTTATTGTTATCCTCACCCAAGGACATGCTTGTTAATTTTATTCATTTATTTTTTTAGATGTTTTTAAATTTATTCATTTCTAGAGAGGGGGAGGAAGGGAGAAAGAGGGAGAGAAACACTGACTCGTGACAGAGACATCGATTGGTTGCCTCTCACAGGCCCCCACCTGGGGACCTGGCCTACAACCCAGGCATTTGCCTTGACTGGGAATTGAACCAACAACATTTTGTTTCACAGGTGAGTGCTCAACCCACTGGGCCACACCAGCCAGGGCAGCTTATTGATTTTAGAGACAAAGGAAGGGAGGGAGAAGGAGGGAGAAGAACATCAATGTGAGAGAGAAACATTGATTGGTTGCTTCTCTTACAAACCCTGACCTAGAACTGAAAGTTTAGGTTTGTGGGATGATCCAAATTAACTGAGCTCTCTGGCCAGGGTTGTGGTATTTTTTAAAAGCCTAATATTGAGCCAGGTACAAAGGGTTATATTCTGTTCATAAGTCACATTAAAAATACAGTTTTCCTCCCCATTTCCAAAGTTATGGTTTACTTTTTAAAAATCTCAGGTTAGGCTAAGATAGCGCTTTGGTGCTGTGTCAGACTTAGGTGGGACATGATCTAAAAATATGACACTGTAGCTGAAAAAGAGGAAAATGTGTTGCATGAATATGTAAAGAGTTTGCACAAATATGCAAATGTAAAGCAAATAGTAATTCTACACTGCATAATTTTTTAGTTAAAAATTCACCTTTTATTCCCCCCCCACACACACACACACAATATCAGTATCATATTCTGGGAAGATGGGTCAACCTCATCTTGTGCTTGGCTAACTTAGAGCAAAATAAAGACGTTTTTGTATTTTACTGGTCCACATCACCTTATGGTTTATAAAATATTTTGCTAGAAAAGACCCTAACTTTACATCCTCTCTCTGGGTTTGACAGGGAAAGGGGAAGAAGGGAGGAGGAAAATCTGGGTGTTTTTAAAGGATGGCCCCATTGCAGGCTACGCGATAATAAGCAGACCCTGTGCCTCATGTATAAAACCATCCCCAGGCGGCCCAAGGTGGAATTTGCACAGTGCTACACAGCACAATTGGTCAAACGTATCAGAAATTGTTATTTTAAACTTCCTTACCAACACCAAAAGCTCATCTTTTCCTAACTCATCTGAGAAAATCCCATGTGCTTGAATTGTTCTTTAAGAGAGACGTATAGAAACGGCACATTTATAGAAAAGGCAGATCAGGAATTTCTAGTTCGCTCCCCTATTTCTCTTGAAGGTTTATTCATGGCAATACTAATTTTTTTTAGAGGGGGAAAAACCTGAACATTTACTCACTTTGAGCAAAATTGTATTAAGAAAAGTAAAATATTATACTCTTACACTGAGCTTTTCTGATATATTTGTGTGCAAGAAAACTGACACCTCCACAAAACAAAATGATATGTCATCACATTTTAAAAAATCGTCGTTTACTGTTCCTTCTCTCCTCCTTGGCCCTTTTAAACACGTGTATTTATAGGGTTGATGAAATGGATACTTTGTATATATTTATCCCATCAACTCTACATACTTAAGGAGATTTATAGAGTCATTTTCTCAAGCATAATTGACTGGAATGGCTCTCAGCATGACCCCTCAGTGTTCTTGCAGCTGCGTCTCCCACTATGAAGGGACTAAATCCAACCAACACGAGTCTGGTACCTTTTGAGGGAAAAGAGTCAATTCCACAGATTTAGAAAAAGTCTTCCCTTCCAGCATTTCCCAGTTTCTAAAGACATAGAAATAGAGACACTGGTTGAGAGGCCCTCCTATGGGGGAAGATTCCTCATCCCAAAATAAACTCTTCCTGCTCAAGTTAGAGCCGCTGGCTTAAAGTCTCAGCGTCCTGGAACCAGAACAATACAAACACGGGGCGAGCGCAAGAGACAGGAGCATTTGTACATGATGTGATCATCGCTTTGTTAGTGAGGACTCAGTGACACGCTGGGAATGCACTGGGGCTAGGGGGCATTTTAGTCAATACAAAGGAAGACGAGGTGCCACCTACTGGTGAAGACTCTGAAAAGAAGTCATAACTTGCTGCGTTCCCAGCTACCCTCAGTGGTTTTTCAGACAGTGAGGTCTGCAGGAGGTGGTTGGAGGTCACACAAATCTGCATCCTGTGGTCATAGGAAGTTAGAAATGCCGTCTATCCCGTTACCCAGACTGAGTGGGAGACTTAAATTTTCGTTCCTAAAAATTGACTACAAAAATCCGTGTACGACTATACTTAGCTGGCAGGGGTGATGCCATGATCATGAAGGTGGTTTTCCCAGGGCGAGGCTTATCCACCGCTGACCCCTGCGATTTCTCCAAATGTGGGAAACTCGACTCCATAACTTGTGGTAGAGGGGGACTGCATTCATCCTCTCCCCTGAAAATAATTCATGCGCAAGATAGTAAAGGTTAAGTAAAAGGGTATTTACTGTGGCACTGTTGGTAATTACCAAGGAAATGAGCCACGTGTTCACCAAGGGGAGTCTGATTGTACCTATGTTTTATGTATGTGTTGGCTACACAATGAAAGACACATACAAAGGTGCTCCGTTGCCAGCAAACAGAAAGTAGGCTTATTCATATTGACATGAGCAATATGGTTGCGATATAGCAGGGGGTAAAAGCAACTTGCAGAACAATATTTTAATAAGATCCTGTTTTGTTCATAATAATGATGACAATAATAATAAAATATGGAGGTTAATTCGTTAAAGTATTTTTATAGCATATACCATTTGTAACCATGATAAAAGAAAAACAACCCAAGTGATTTTTAAAGGAAAATTAAAAACTGTGAAAGAAAATTTAAAAATTTAAAAGTTTTATCTACGTAATATCGGGTTGGCCAAAAAGTTTGTTTAGTTTTTTCCATAGGATGGCTCTAGTAGTGCTTAGTTGTCTTTAACTTCATTCAAAACAATTTTGTTAGATTTTATTGTGACAGCTCTCATATCAGCGTGCATTTAAAAAAAAACCATCAAGCTCTGACTGTTGCGGCTCAATGGTCTGAGGGTCATCTGCAAACCAAAAAGTTATTGGTTCAGTTCCCATCAGGGCACATGCCTGGACTGCGGTCTAGGTCCCTGGCTGGGGGCATGCGAGAGGCAGCCAATTGGTGTTTCTCTCATACATTGATGTTTCTCTCCCTCTTTCTCTCTGCATCACCTCTCTCTAAAAATAAATAAATAAAATCTTTATAAAAAAACAAAATTAGTGAATTTTTATGTAGTCATTTTAATATTGAGGGTAGAAAAAAACAAGCAACATTTTTGGTGTATTATGTTTTATTACTTCAAGAAAGGTAAAAATGCAAATGAAAGTCAGAAAAAGATCTTTGCCGTGTATGTAGAAAGTGCTGTGACTGAATGAACGTGTCAAAAGTGATTTTCGAAGTTTTTTAGTACTATTGACATTTTGGCCAAATGATTCTTGCCTGTGGGGCTGTCTTATGCATTGGAAGATGTTTGGCTGTGCCCCTGGCCTCTACCCACCAGAAGCCAATAGTGGGAGACAGCCAACACACTCAAAATATCCAAATCAATAACGTTACTGGTGAAAATGAAATGTGTCTTTTATGTCACAGAAAACCCAACATTTTATCATTCAAATTTTATGTTTGTAAAACAAAAATTGGTTTATACCCTTAAAATTTTTATGGTTTATATATACATTTTCTTTTCTAGGAATTTATTCTGCCAAAGAACACTTGCATGAAATAGTGAAAGATTGTATAAAATCATGTAGATAGAGAGAAGATGTAGGAAAGCTATACAAATAAAGAAGAAAATATCCCACATTGTATATGAAAGAAAATGTAAATGGCCTAAAATTTCATTGCCCAAATACTCAATGTTATTGCTGTAGTTCCACCCTTTTGGTGTTCTATACGCACGTATTTTATGTGGGGCTTTTTCATGTGATGCTACTATGACTCAGGAAACCGCCCAGTTTTCATAAAACCCTGTTTCATTGCCTGTGCTGTACCTCGAGGTGGTTTTAAGCAACGCAATTGCAGTTTTACCCTCCCATCTCTTCGTTAACCTAATTTAAATATTGTTTTCATGCTGTCGCCAAGGGTAAAACTCCAGCATCTTCCAAAACAGAGACCAGGGAAACGATCAGATTTCTGTAATACTCGACTCAGCGGGATAACTTGGCTGATGGGATAGCCAAGTACTCACGCTGAAGAGCAGCAACATGGCCCGATGAATAAACGGCTGGCTGAAATGATCACAATTTTTGTAAAATCTCACAGATTAAGAAAATAAGATCCTTTGGTGAAACAAAATCAAAGGGGAAGATTGACTTAATCTGATTCAAATCTGAGTAAAGAACAGTGTAAGCTACTAGGAAAACTTATGTAGGAGAGAAGTCCTTGTTAAGTCCAGCTTATGTCCCTTGTCTTTGACAAGGAAACTTCTCGTGGGTTTGGAAAGGCAAAAAGAAGGGGTTTATGCAACCCTGAGTGTTGGAAAATGTTATTTGAACCCTTGGCCTGCCTAGGAAAGGCAGAAAGATGATCAGGGAGACAATCATGACAGGCCAAAGGCTTGAGGGTTTAGCTCCGTGAAGCTCTACTGTATCACACTCAGGGTTATTTTGGGACGGTCACAAGAGCACTTGAACCCTGAACAAAGAACCTCTCCTTCACTTATCCATCGCAGATGGGAGTAAAGTGTTTTAAGTGCCCAGAATTTGAAGCAACTATGAAACTCCAACCAAAGGCTAATGAATAGGCCTTTTCCGTTCTTCTGACCGTCCTTTCTTCTGTGAAACCCATAGCTTTCCCAAATCCGTGTTTAGTCCTGTTTTCCCATAGGGTTTGTCTTAGCTTGCTGAAGGGAACATTTGATAGGACTGATGAAACACAGTGGGTATCTGACATAGCTGGTGCGTACAAGTCCAGTAGAAAATCTTAGTAACCTTAGTCACCCTCGGTTTTAGCCTCACTCACAGCACTGCTCGGAATACTGTCGGGAGCTGCATTTAGTAAAGGAAAAATAACAATACCAAGAATACGTGCCCAAAGTCAGTTTGCCATGCAGATAAGCAATTCAAGCCTTTCCTATAACAAATATAGGAGAGTAAGTTTTAAATACTAGTACAGAAAAAAACACTTAAAAAAATAAACTAGCCGCTCTGTGGTGAGTTGGATAACTCCCTTCCAAGTTCATCATAATTCCATACCTCCTCCAGAAACATCTCTGTGACCAGTGAAGACTTCTATTCCAAGCCATCTCTTAGATTAGTGCCTTCCTTTCATTGGCCTGAACTTGACTCAGGCCCTAATAAATAAAGACCTTTCATCTCAGCAATAGTCTTCCAGGGCAGTTATAAATATAAGCTCAAACTGCTTTACTCACGAGGTTAGGTTTTAATTTCTGATATATAATGTGCTAATGGTTTCAGTGAACACCTGGTCAGAAATCTACAGTGCTATCTTTGCTTGTAATGTATTATGATTATATTACCCAAGCCACTAGCTCCATCAAATAAAAACTTCTCTCAGCCCTTTTTCTTTCTTTTCTCATCCCATTTGGATTTAATTATAATGCTCAAGCTCTATTTCATCAAAATGTTTAATATAAAAAGAAAACCGCCCTGGTTGGTGTGGCTCAGTGGATTAAATGCTGGCCTGTGAACCAAAGGGTCGCCGGTTCCATTCCCCGTCAGGGCACATGCCTGGGTTGCAGGTCAAGTCCTCAGTTCAGGGCATGTGAGAAGCAACCACACACTGGTGTTTCTCTCCCTCTTCCCGTCTCTAAAAATAAATAAATAAAATACTAGAAAAAGAAAGAAAAGCACTCTCAATTCTCCATCACAAAAGGGCTAATGCAATGTTACTGGTCACAACTTATCGAGTACAGCAATCCTATACAGTAGGTAGTATTATTATTCTCATGTTACAGATGAAGAAGTGTAGGAACAGAAGTCTCACTGTTTCGCCCAAGTTTGCATGGCCAGTAAGTGGTGGGGGTGAGATCTGACCCTAGATCGTCAGGCTCCGAGCCCACATATGGAAACTAACAGCTTCATTGTCTCATTTTATCTCCCCCACTCAACAATAACCTTGTTCACATGTTTTAGGCACAACCCAGTGGTGTGTTTGTTCCTGCTTTGCTTCTTCAATAATTCACTTTCACACCTGGCACTTAAAAATGTAAGGAAAACATTTCCAAAGACATCAGATTATTTTATACCCATGGGTAGAATCTGTTCACTAACTGGGCAAATTCTACACTAGTCACATTCAATAGCCATGTCAATGGTATAGAACAGATATTTTAAGTTACAACCAGATGGTTAGGTCACCCTTTCCTCTCTCCATCCTGACACTTCTGCCTGTTGCTACTCCTTTCTTGCACTTTTTCTCTCTTCTTAACCTGGTTCTCCTCTTACATTTGAATCTGACACTTTTTTTCCCTGCAGGTTGCCAAACATCCTTGTGATGGAACAAAAACAAAATGAAAAAAGTCATGTAAGAGTTCCCACAACTGTCTTTCCTTTCCGTCCTGCTAAAGAGAATTCTCCCTCTTCCCAATGCCTCAAATTGAAATTATTATTCTAGCTTAGTGGAGGAAACTTACTGGAGGGGCCCAAGAGATACCTAGTTTGGCTATTACTCTTCTTTAGGCCAATTGGAAAACGAGGAAACTGCCCGTGACTGGTGTGGCTTAGTTGGTTGGGTGTCGTCCTGCAAAAGCAGTCATGACTGGGTTTGATTCCTAGTCAGACCTCATGCCTGGGTTGCAGGTTTGGTCCCTGATCGGGGCATGTATGAGAGGCAACCGATTGATGTTTTCCTCTCACATTGATCTTTCCCTCTTTCTCCCTGCTTTTCCCTTTCTATAGAAATAAATAAAGTCTTTTTTAAAAAGAGGAAACTGCGGTCAGTTAGGTTGTTTTCCTCAAAGCTCATGTTATTATTGAGTGATAGTGCCAGGTTCTAAATCTAAATATTGCAGGAATTACATTTTTCTGATGCTTCTATACCCATAGCATGGTGCTGAGCCAACACTAAGTGCTTGGTCAAAATTTGTTGTATGAATGAAACAAATAGGAAGGAAAAGAGGGTAGGAAACAAAGGCAATCAGTGTCAAGTGGTATAAATTACTATGTTTGAACATGAGTTAGGTTTATTTTTAATTCTGTGTTAGAGTTGATTGTGTACTAGTTAACTGCCGAATTCAATTGTTCTTGGATGTCACTAAATAAGTCATTCTCTCTCTGTTTCTTTCACCACGCATTTTGCCATCTGATAGGATGCCCACTATTTACTAGTGACTGCGGAGTGAAAGAGAAACAAACGTGGGTAGGGATGATAATAGCTGTGGGGGTGTTGCACTGTTGAACCCAATAGTTCCAGTACAGAATGGTAGGTGATCGGTGGACACATATACCCAGTGCTGTGTATGGTGGACAATGATTCCATCTTCTGTGAGAAGAAGAGAAGAGAAAGATCAGGGAAATTTTCCAAAGGAATCTTGGAGGATGTGAAGGACATTCTTGACAGGGAAAACAGCCTGAGCAAGTGTGTGAAGGTGTGGACATCATGTTGTATTCAGAAACCAGTAGGACTGACTGTAGGGTGCCCAGTAGAGCCTTGCCTAGCTCCAGGAGTCAACACTGTTGAGGACGCAGAGCCAGATTCTGAGGGGCTTTATCTGCTCTGCTATGGAACTGGGACTTCCTCTTTTTATTAATAACCAGCCATGTAGTTTTCCTGCACACGTACGTAGTATCTGTGTGTCCTAGCCTTTAAGACTAGGTGAAACTGCTCCATGTGCTTCCACCAGCCTGGACCTTGGTCCTTCTGGCAAGACAACCTAGAAGGCTCTGGATTTTGGTAAGATTGTAACTTCCACCCATAAGCTTGGTGAGCAGCCTGGAAATGGTGGGGGTATTCTGGGAGGTGTGTGTGTGTGTGTCTGTGTGTGTGTGTGTGCATGTGTGTGTGTGTGTGTGAGAGAGAGAGGTGTGGGAAAAGGTGTAATAAACATTTGTCCCAAGCACAACCCAAAGCATTATTTATATTGTCAAAGAGTAGACCCTTAAGCAACTTTGGATTTGTTTTTAATATTTTGTATGTAAATTATTGTATAATTAACCAACTTTAAAGTAAAGATCAACAAAATTAAAGAGGCAAATAATTTTATGATAAAGTACCCACTACTGGCATTTACAAAATGTTTTAACCTTTTGATTTTAATCAATGTGTAAATAAGTTTTACCTAATTAAAATAAAGCACAGATGGCTTGTTCTATTTTTTAATTTAGTGGGTGTCTCATAGAGTTCTACATTCATCTATTCACTCATTCATTTTAGTATGAAGTGATAGTAGTAACCAGAGTGATACGCACATTCTTCTAACCCTCAGAGCAGATCTGTGAGTTAGATACTATTGTTATCCCGATTTCAAGCAGAAGAAACTAAAGCTCAAAGACACTAAGTAACATCATTAAAGTCACACAACCACGTAAGAGCCAGAAGTCAAAAACAGACCCAAGAGATACCTAATTTGGCCTTTACTATTCTATTTCAGTGTACTCAGTACATTATGATTTGCTTAACTACTCCCTCATTTTTGGCTATGTCTGTTCTCTATGGTACTGCTGGAGAAAATTTTGTACCATCTCTTTTTGAAAGGATATTTGTTCAGGATGTTCCCAAAGTATTATCCATTTTAGAACATTTGTTTATGCCACTCTGATCCTTTCCACAATGATTCCACTGATTTTCCAGGCTCCTAATTACCTGTCAATAAATCTGCCTCCAACAGTCCTGTTAGCACTGAGGGTTTGCTTTTTTTTTTTTTAATTCTCACCAGAGGAGGATATGTTTAGAAAGAGGAAGGGAGAGAGGGGAGGGGGAGGGGAGGGGAGAGGAGGGGAGCATTGAATGAGAGGGCTGCCTCTCTTATGCATCCCCACCGGGATTCAAACTTGAAACTTTGGTATGTTCCCTGACTGGGAATCAAATCCAAAACATTTTCATGTACAGGGACAATACTCCAAGTATCTGAGCCACCCAGCCAAGGCATGAGTTGTTAATTTTAATATATACTGCTACGAATTTCCCAAAGCAATGTACAGTGAAGCAATGTACAGTCTCTTCCTCCATATCCTTGTCAACACCAAAATTGTCAACACCAAATATTGTTCATCTTTTTAATATTTCCCTAACATTGTTATCCTATTGTTTTAATATGCATTTCCCTGATTACCAATGAGGTGAAATATCTTTTTGTATATTCATTATGTTTCTTAGCCCTTTAGGGACTTTATCTTCTACTAATCCATTTTTATTCATAAATACTTCACAATGTGTGGTTCTTCTTGGAAAGCCATGCATGAGAAACAATTTATAAATTGATAAGTGTAGTACTTATTTCAGACAGAGTTGTACAGAGGGGTTGATTGCAGGTGTTCATGTGATTGATTGATTGATTGATTGATTTTAGAAAGAGGGGAAAGCAGCGAGAAAGAGAAGGAGAGAAACCCCAGTGTGAGAGAGAAACACCAATTGACTGCCATTCCCATGCTCCCCAATCACCCACCCCAACCAACAGCTGAACCCCCAACCCAAGCGTGTGCCCTGATCAGGAATTGGGCTGGCAATCTTTTGCTTTATGGAAAAATGCCAAACCCACTGAGCCACACTGGTCAGAACTCTATTTATTATATATTTTAAAATGATTAATAGATCTCATTAGTCAAGACACATCACACACACACTGAGTTGTTTCTTTCTTCTTCTCTTCATTTTTTTCTCTTTGCTTGGTTTTTCTCTTTCTCCTTAGCAGACCCAGTTGGTGTCCACCCACGTCTCCTGGACATTAACTATTCCAGTGTATGCCTGCGGAGTCACTCCACCTAAAGGCTTTCTCTTAGGCAGGCCAAGTGAATGGGAATTGGAGGATAGATACCTGAGTTTCCTCCCCTCTGGGGAAGAGAGATAGTTTTGAGATGCCTTTGCTATAGTCTCCCAGAGTGTCCCAATAAAATTGTCTCAATAATGTGCCTTTCCTGGTCCCATTCCCTTCACCTGTCTCTCTTCCCCACCTCTTTATTGGTGTTTTCTTCTGGTTTATCTGGGCACTTTGTGGACTGCTGGATACACCATAGTAAGTAAGTTGCCCAGGCTTCCCGCCCATGGGAGCTTAGTCTTGTGATTTTCCATCTTTCGATTCTGAATTTGTTAAAGAATATCAACAGGTGGAGACTGCAGAAAACAACCCAACATCTTTAGAACCCAAGAACATTCATAGGAAACTGTAACATTCAGATGGTGTTGGGATGAACTCAGAGGAGTAGAAAACTTGGAATCCCCTCTTTCCCCGTTCTTTGTCAGGATTCTGACATGCACATCTCTAAGCTGACACTTGCTTCAGTAATTTATCCCAACTGCTTACATTCCCTACACCAGCCCATCCCCATCTTCCAGTTAGGAACCCAGCCCATCTGATACGTGAATTCTGAGTCACGGGAGATCTCAGAGCACAGTGTTGGTCTTGATGCCACACCACGTCCTCTTTGGTGGATTATCAGGACTGCACACGCACACACTCTTCTTTTGATATGGGGGTTGTGATGGTGACGGGAGAGTGCTAGAATTGAAAGGCGCTTCCATACACTATTGTACATGAGGGCTAAGTAATCTTCACGACCATTTTCCTCTCTAAGTCAGGCTTGCATGAGAACATTGTTGGGCTCCCTTGGTTTATAGCAGGTGATGGGTGAGCACTAAGGATACAGACACAGCCCCTGACTACCAGGAGTCAATGGCAACATGAAGCCCCTTCATTAGCTCATGGGTGCATTAGTAGGATAAATGGGATCAAGAAAAGGACAGGGGCTATAAGAACAATTACATTGTATACTGTTATTTATTTACATATTGTAGTTTTGATAACACAAAAGGGAAAAAAGAGTATCAACTTTGGGTGGGAGCCTCTTTAAGGAACCAGTAGTCCAAGTATGAAGAATGAACAAGAGTCACAAAGGCCAGGCCTGAGGGTGGAAATGAAGGAGTATTCCAGACAGAGCAGAGCATCACAAAGGTCGGGGGTTCGAGACAATGTGCTGCATCCTTGGACAGAAAGCACACAGAGGGTGGGGTCTGTGAATGAGAAGGAGCGTGGGGACATGGGGCTGGAGTTGGAGGCAGCACCTGGTGTCTCCACACCACGTGTATTCATAGGACTCTCCCTAGAAGATCATTATCTCACTCCTAGGAGAAGTGAGATACCTCACTCTTCCATCTGACCTCTCCACTTCAACTTTCCTCTCTGAAATAGGCACCAAGAGAGAGAACTGAATTTCCTGTTCAGAAAAAGATGCACCTGCTTTCGGGTAGAGATCGTTACCAGGAAGGAGTAAAATATGGCCCATTCTAGGAGTCCCACCAAACCTTTGAGAGTATGTTCACTTGCCGGAGTCACCAAAGTGGGTTTTCTGTGCTTCCTGAATCATCCCCCTCCCTTGGTTCTCATGACATATGCCTCTCCTAGTTTTTCACCTATGCTGACATTTTCTTTTCTTTTCTTTTCAGTGTACATTTCTGTACACTGGGCTTTGGAATGGTGGAGTCTCCTAAAGATCGGCAATATGTTTTCCGACCAAATACCTATTTATTTTTCAAATCTCATCCTAAACATTACTTTTTTTTTGGTGAAGCCTTTTTTTGGTTTTCTTGACTAATCAAGGAGATTAGTTAAAGACTGAATGTTTATGTCTCCTGAAAATGCATATCTTGAAAGCCCTAACCTCCACAGTGATGGTATTTGGGGAGGTGCCTTGGGAGATATTTAGGGTTTGATGAGGTCATGAGAGTGGGGACCTTATGGTGGGATCGGCGCCCTTAGAAGGAGAGGAAGAGACCTTTCTGCCATGTGAGGACACAGAATGGGTTTTCTGCAAGGTGGGAAGAGAGTTCTCACCAGAACCTGACAAGCTGGCAGCCTGGTCCTCGCTTTCCAGTCTCCAGAACTGTGAGGAAACAAATCTCTGTTGTTAAACCACCCAATCTCTGCCATTTTATTCAGGTGCCCTGAGCTGGCACCCCCTCAGGTAGACATTCTTAGCATCATGCTCCTGTCCTTCAACAGTCCTGAGAGAGTCATGATTCTAGATTAATCGGTGTGATTTAGTAATTTCCCCCCAGAAATTCAGCTTCATAAGCACAAATTCTCCTGCATCCAAA
This sequence comes from Sturnira hondurensis, assembly GCF_014824575.4. Classification (NCBI taxonomy): domain Eukaryota; kingdom Metazoa; phylum Chordata; class Mammalia; order Chiroptera; family Phyllostomidae; genus Sturnira; species Sturnira hondurensis. Next base: position 8,450,958 of record NW_028090067.1, on the reverse strand, counting down.
GACTTATCATGAGGGCTAGCTTCATGGGGTGCAGTCTAGAGGCCCCAGGCCTGGTGTAATATGCTGCTGTCACCATCTTGAAATCCTTAATAATTTTTGAACAAGGGGCCTGCATTTTCCGTTTGTACTGACCCCACAGATTATGTAGCCAGTCCTGCATATTGTGTATTCCAACACCTAGCACAGTGCCTGACGCATAGTAAATCCTCAACAAAGATAGTTGAGTCAGTGAATGAATGAATAAATAACTGACCAAATATAAAGTACACAGAGCTAGGAATTGTGGCTGGGCCTGGCTGAGCCCAAAGCCCACCCATTTTCTGCCTCGCCATGTACCACTATTTGCACTCAGATACGGGGCTGGGTTTGACTAAATCTGCCCAGAGATCTTGTCTCACATTCATTGCTCCAAATTACTTTCTCCTGGGGCATGTCTGGGGTAGTGTTGCAGAGGCAACATTCTCTGGCATAAACATCCCTGTGAGTCATAGACCATTGCCATCGCCAGGGGCCCAGACAGCTGCAGTTGTCAGGTATCTGTGAGTTACTTTGAGCTGACCTGAAAAATATCTCCTGATTGGTTAAATCCACCTTATGTCCCACCCCCAGATCTGTAGAATTGGCATTTTGACAGAATACTTTTATATCATATGAAAATATAACACCAGCTGCTAAAAGGAATGAACCTCTTCAAATTTGGTTGAGGTAATCCCTTACTTCAAAACTAATCTGAATTTTATCTAAAGCCCTTGACCTTTCTGTGATCATAGTTCATCTACAGGAGTAACGTGAAAGGATTACATTTGAAATCAAGTACCTGGTGCAGTCTTGGAAAACTGATTCAGTTTAGGTAAAGGCAATTTATGAATTGGGTTGTCTTCCTGAAGCTGAGAAATCTATCTCTATGGTTCAGTGTGCAGCAAGATAGATCTGCAAAATCCTACCCTGAAGCAGCCGTCAAAGCTAAAAGGCTGGGATCACCTTTGGTGTGGCGCCCACTGGGCAAATATTTAGTTCTTCCAGCATTCCAGAAATGAGCTCTGTGCCCACAGACCATCTTCAAATGGCAAGTGGGTGGGGGTGGGGCAGGACTCAGGCTCAAAGAGAATTAGCTGGTGTGCTTTCAGCCATGCATAGAACACACCCTGGGTGAGGGGTGAGAAGCAGGAGTTGCTATGCAAATGGATAGGCCCTAGGAATGACATGGACTACATTTTTTAAATAAAAAAGCTGAACAGGGCCTGCCTCTGTGAGACTGTGCTTCACTACGCCAACCACGTCAGTTACCCTAGTAACAGTCACTCCACCTTTGCTGGATAACAGATCCTGTCTGCCTCTAAGGTACGAACTATTGTTACTCTCCTTTCACAGATGAGGAAACTGAGGCACAGAGTGTTATGTAGGGGCACTTTGCCTGGAGAAGGGACTACCCTGGTTATTCTAGTGACATTTTCAGGATTTTGCAAAGGTTACTTAAGAAATATGTTCTAGTCCTGGCTGGTATGGATCAGTGGAATGAGTGCTGGCCTACAAACCAAAAGTCACTGGTTTGATCCCCAGTCAGGGCACGTGCCTGGGTTGTGGGCCAGGTCCCAAGTTGGGAACATCCGGGAGGCAACAGATTGACGTATCTCTCACATATCGATGTTTCTCTCTCTCTCTTCCCCCCTCCCTTCTCTCTAAAAATAAATAAAATCGTGAAAAAATGCTTTTTTATGAAATAAAAATACTGAGAGCTTAGGAGGTAGAAGTTTGAAGAAAATGAGGAAATCATCATGTGTTTAAAGTATGCGGCATGTGGCCTGGCTGGTGTGGCTTGTGGACTGAGCGCCAGTCTGTGGACTGAAGTAGGGGGCATGTACATCTTAAGTCAGCTGGGCCCTGACCGAGTAGCTCAGTTTCTTAGAGCGTCACCCTGATACACCAAGGTTGTGGGTTCAATGCTGGTGAAGGCACATACAAGAATCAATGAATGAATGCATAAGAAAGTGGAATAACAATTCGATGTTTCTCTCTCTCTCTTCTCTCTCTAAAATCAATACACGTAAAAAAATTTTTAAACAGGAAAAAAAATCTCATCTAGAAGTATAAGTCCACTTTCAGAAATCATATTCAAGTAAGTCTATTAGACTTTTGACCTGGTGTTATTGACATTCTTGGTAGAGATTCTTCTTTTATATTAGAGTATAGGTGAATCTGTGCGTGTGTCAAATGTCAGCTCAAACCTTTCAAAAAATATAGACCGGAGCACCATCTTATATTGACCCTTTTAGAGTCTCACGTTGAAGCAATATCTGCAACTTTTACCTTTAAGCCATGAAATCACTTTCTTCAAACTCATTTTCTGAGTTTGGTCAACCTGGGCTTCTTTAAAGTCACTAACTTTTAGATAGAAGTAGTATCTCTTTTGCCCTTCCAATGGGATATAAGTCAAGTTGACAGAATAATTAAGAGAAAATTTAATCAAAGATACGCAGTGGTAATTACAGAATTTTCAAATTCCCATCTTAAATTATCAAAAGAGATCGAGAGGGAACGTTGGAGAGGCATCAACAGTCAATGAACAATGCAGAGTCTGGAGATACAAAAATAAAACATGAAATAAAAGCAAATGGGACTTCCGTCAAGATGGAGGCATAGGTGGAAACACTGTGCCTTCTCCCACAACCAAGTTTGAATACAACAAAAGTTTTGGAGAACTAGGACACGCCCAAAGACCAGAAAACGGAATTATACGGAAGTCCGACAACTACGAACCGTTCAACGGGACGGTAAGAGAGGCGGAGCCAGCAGCGGAGCTGGGTCGGGCAGGACAGATCCCTCGACCTAGGTGCTAGGTGCGCAGGCAGCCCAAAACCAGTCGGGGTGCGGGGCAGACTGACCAAGGTCGCACATTCGCGCACAGTGAGTCGGACCACGCAGGCCCCAGGGGGTGAACCCAGTGGTGGAGGGCTGACAGCGGTGGCACACTCGTGTGCAGTGGAACGAAACGCGTGGGCCTGGTGACGGTGGTGGCTGCGGTGCCGGTAGGGGTCACAGCAGCAGGCGGCAGAGGGAAACCATTGTCCCTCTTTGACCCTGCCCCCACATACAACGTCACAACCCAGCGACTTAGTTTTCCTGCTCTAGTGAACACTTTAGGGCTCTGATCCTGCTATGGAACAGGCACGAACAGCCCAAAAGATGGCGCAAGAAGAACTCAAAGTCCCAGAGCCAATAACTCTAAGTGACCAACAGATTGCCAGCCTCTCAGAAGCCCAATTTAAGACACTATTTATCAGGATGCTCACAGAATTGGTAGATTATAGTCACAAATTAGAGGAACATATGAAGGCTAAACTAATTGAAATGAAGGGAGATGTCCAGGAAACCAATAGCGATGGAAAGGAAACTGGGACTCAAATCAATGGAATGGACCAGAAGGAAGAACGAAACATCCAACCAGAAAGGAATGAAGAAATGAGAATTCAAAAAAATGAGGAGAGGCTTAGGAACCTCCAGGACATCTTTAAACGTTCCAACATCCGGATTATAGGGGTACCAGAAGGGGGAAAGAAACAGCCACGAGTGGAAAACTTATTTGAACAAATAATAAAGGAGAACTTCCCCAGTCTGGCAAAGGAAATAGACTTCCAGGAAATCCAGGAAGCTCAGAGAGTCCCAAAGAAGTTGGACCCAAGAAGGAACACACCAAGGCACATCATAATTACATTAGCCAAGACTAAAATGAAGGAGAGAATCCTAGAAGCAGCAAGGGATAAGGGGACAGTCACCTACAAAGGAGTACCCATCAGACTGTCAGCGGATTTCTCAAAAGAGACCTTACAGGCAAGAAGGGGCTGGAAAGAAGTATTCCAAGTCATGAAATCCAAAGACCTACAGCCAAGATTGCTTTATCCAGCAAAACTTTCATTTAGAATGGAAGGACAGATAAAGTGCTTCTCAGATAAGGTCAAGTTCAAGGAGTTCATCATCACCAAGCCCTTATTATATGAAATGCTAAAGGGACTTATATAAGACAAAGAAGATGAAAAATATTAACAGTGAAAGGACAGCAAACACACAGTTATTAACAACCACACCTAAAACAGAAGCAGACCAAGAGGACAGCTAGATCAGGAGTGGAACCATAGAAATGAAAAACACATGGAGGGTTAGAAACAGGGGGGTGGGAGGAGGAGAAGGGGGGAGAAGGCACAGAAAATAGCATAGATGGTAGGTAGAAAATAGATAGGGGGGAGGGCGAGAATAGTGGGAGAAATATAGAATCTAAAGAACTTGAGACACGTGGCTATAAACTAAGGGGGGGAGAATAGTGGGGGAGGGAGTGTGGGGTGGAGGGGAATGAAGGGGGGGAATAGAACAACTGTAATGGTATAATCAATAAAATATATTTTAAAAAAAGAAATAAAAGCAAATGGCCAAGGCCACTTTAAATCACACGAACTTAATTACGTACCTGGTAACTATATAATACCTGGGAAATGAGGAGTGGTCATTCTTCTTAGTGATCATGCAACCTAAAAATTATCAGCAAATAAAATCTTCTGGGAGCCAGCACCCTGGAAAACTTGCAAGTTAAATGGGTTATAAGCAGCTCTCCTTAAACAGAGCTGAAGGAAATGGAACCTCTTATTAAATGTAACCTGGTAGCGGTAACCTACTCACCTGGGGGCCAATGGTGAAGGAGCACCTGAGGCAGCTGGCTGGGATAATGCTGCTGCCTTCTCCCTCCGACCTTGTAATGGACATCCTTGAGCTATTGGTTTTGTCTTGCTTGCTCAGAACGTATTCCTCTTTCTTCTGGCACCCCACTTATTCTTCAAGAAACAACTCATCCTCACTCTCAGTCCCTCTGATTATCTACCTGCTCCCCCCACCCCAACTTCAGAGGTAAGAATACAATCCAAAACTGATCAATCAAATGTGGGCATTGGATCAAGGATTGTCACATGATCCAAGCCAACCAGTGAGACCTAAACCTTTGACTTTTGTTGGAATTATTGGAACAATGGCTCTTTTTCTCCACTGGCTTTCTTGAGGTATAATTGACAAATAAAAATTTTATATATTTAAGGCATACAACTTGATGTTTTCATACATGCAATACATTTTGAAATAATCACCACAATTAAGCTAATTAATATATTCATCACCTCATATAGTTACAATTATGGGGTTTTTTTAAACTTTTTTTTTGGTAAGAGCACTTACAATCTACTCTTGTAGCAAATTTCAAGTGCACAATACAGTCCTGTTTGCTACATTATTTACAGTATTGTAACAGATCTCCAGAGCCCACTCATCTTGCATGGCTGAAAGTTTATTCCCTTTAATCTACACCTCCCTATCTTCCCCTCACCCAGGCCTCGGCAATTCTACTTTCTATTTCTATGAGTTTGACGATTTTAAGTACCACTTATAAATGAGAGGCAATATTTGCCTTGCTCTTCCTGGCTTATTTTGCTTAGCATAAGTCTTCCAGGTTCATCCATGCTACTGCAAATGACAGGATTTCCTTCTTTTTAAGGCTGAATATCATTACATCATGTGTGAGTGTCTAGATGCATAGATATAAACATATACAGATACATAACATATTTATCATATTACGTGTGTGTACCTATATATATATGCATATATATCACATTTCTGTATTTGCTTTTCTATGGTCAGGCATTTAGACTATTTCCGTATCTTGGTCATGGTGAATAATGCTTCAGTGAACATGGAGGTGCAGATATGTCTTCAAGATACCGATTTTGTTTCCTTTTGGATGGAATTGCTGAATCATAAGGCAATTCCGTTTTTATTTTTTTGAGGAAACTCCACACTGTTTTCTGTAATACCAATTTGCATTCCCACCAACAGGGCAGAAGTGCTCCCCTTTCTTCACACCCTCACCAGCGATTGTTACCTCTCCCTTGTCTTTTCGATAACAGCCATTCTAACAGGTGTGAGGTGATGTCTCGTCCTGGTTTTGATTTTCATTATCCTGATGATCAGTGATGTTGGGCTCCTTTTCATGTACTTGTTCACCATTTGCGTATTTTTTCTTGAGAAATGTCTGTCCTGGTCCTTGGCCCATTTTTAGTAGGTTTATTTTTGGTTTTTTGTTATTGAGTTGTATGAGGCTTTCTTTCTCTTTGTACTAGAGTTGAAAAACTGGTTAAATATAACCCTGCAGTTACTAGGAACATCTGAGTCCCCACCTGGGGAGAATCTGCCTGAGAATGAAGCATCACAGGGCTCAGAGAAAGATAAGTCTTAATATCATGTGAGATTTTATGTCTATTTGTGCCTAAACTACAGCAACCTTCATTCCCTTCAAGTCTTTTCTCAAATGCCCCTTACTCAGTAAGGTCTTTTCTTGACCACCCTTTTTAATAGTTTACCCTGACTCCCACCCAGCATTCTCAACCTCCCTTGACGACTGATTTTCTCATGTTCCATATTAAGAGCATTCCTTTTTTTTCTATTATGCTTACCTGAGGACATGTTTCCATTGATTTGGGAGAGAGAGAAGAAATAAAAGAGAGAGAGAGAGATATCAATTGTTTGGCTCCTGTACATGCCCCAACCAGGGATCGAACCCATAACATAGGCATGCGCTCTGACTGAATCAAACCAGCAACCTTTCAATGCATAGAACAACCCTCCAACCAACTGAGCCATGTGGCCAGGGCCTCAGCATGTATCTTATAAACATGGCTATTGTTTGTCATCTATTTCTGTCTATTAAAGTTTAAGCTCTAACCACATCATAAATCTTGGACTGTTTTATTCACTAATGTATTTCAAGGGCCTAAAACAGGGCCTAGCAAATAGTAATCACTGAATGAATAAATAAATAGATTTTTTTCTAAGATTTTATTTATCTTTAGAGGGGAAGGAGAGAGGGAGAGAAACATCAATGTATGGTTGCCTTTCATGCGTCCCCTGCTGGGAGTTGGCCTGCAGGGAACCGGCCTGCAACCCAGGCATGTGCCCTGACTAGGAATCGAACCGCGATCCTCTGGTTCGCAGGCCCGCACTCAATCCACTGAGCTACACCAGCCAGGGCTAGATTTTTCAATTACATAAAAGATATTTCACATAGTGGAAGGAACAAGGGAGCTTTCTGGAGTCTCATATTTTTTAAAGATTTTATTTATTTATTTTTAGAGATAAAGGAATGGTGGGAGAAAGGGAGAGGGAGAGAAACATCGATGTATGAGAGGAACATTGACCAGTTGCCTCTCCCCTACACCCAGCTGGAGACCAGGCCCACAACCCCAGCATGTGCCCTGACCAGGAATCAAGCTGATGACCTTTCTTTTTGTGGGAGGAGGATCAACCAAGTGAGCCAGGCCAGTCATGGCTCTGAGGGCACTAATCTCATTTGTCAGAGCCCCATCCTCATGATTTAATCACTTCCCAAAGGCCTTACCTCCTAATACTACCAAGTTGGGATTTAGCTTTCAATGCATATATTTTGGTGAGGACACAGTCAAATCCATTTAGCAGTGTCAGTCACAAGACAGGTTTATCTGATCATTTTTATCTGATCATGTCATGTGACATGACAGGAAGACATATATTTATTTCTTTTTTTGCTGACACTCAGTAAAACTGTTGGATGACAAACTTGAGAAGAATCTTCTAAAAATATTGCAAAAAGAAAAGGAAATGAAAATAAGAGAGAAAAGATAACGCCTGAATAACAAGAGTTGTAGAAACAAGAAACAGAGAAAATAAAGGGAAGAAAAGCCTCAAAAAATATTCCAGAGCACTTTACAAACCAATATAAGCATCCAGATTGAAACTTCCAGACTGAAAACACCCATGAAGCATCTTGGAGAATGTACATCTCTAGTCCGAGCCCTTAACACCCACTGCTTCCATCCTCTCTTGGATATCTTTGAGGCGTCTCAAATTCCTCAAGTTAAAATATGGACTCCTAAATTTGTTTCCTCAAATATTGTTCACTTCATGTTCTATATCTTGAAGAAGGGTGTAACTATCCATCCAGTTATACAGCCTAAAATTCTAGGAGTTATTTTTGACGTCTCCTTCTCCCTCATTTTCATTATGCAATCCATCTCTAAGTCCTCTGGTTTGAACTCCTACCTACCTATTAAATGTACCTGCTTGTTTTCACATTTAAGATCACCTAGAAGCTGGCAATAGAATTCTTGTCTCTGCATCCTCTCATAACCACCTCTAACCCTTTTTCCCCACATTGTATCTATAATTATCTTTTCAAAAGGCAAATCTGATCATGTCTTTCCCATCTGCCACTTCTTCAGAACTGAGACTCATTGGTCTAACTTAAAATGTCAGGTCTTACTTTTTTTCCTGAAACAGGTGTTCTCTTTGGTACTCCAACTGTAGGCTGTGGTCAAAACAGCTCTACCATTTCTTTCTCCTAAGCCTCAACAGAGAAACACAGAGTCTGAGGCTCAGACCTGGTTGGATAACTGAGTGAGAGCAGCTAAAGGGCAGACCACGGAGGAGTTAGTGTGGCTGTTGTTTTGGGTTGCACTTGTTGGAAATACAGGGCATGTGTCGCTTTATGCCTGGTCTCCGTGTCTTGGTGTCCTGACATTTTTTTTTTCATCATAATTACCATGAATCAAAGTGAGGTTCAACCCAGCAAAGGGAAGCATTCCTAAGTTTTAGAGACCGAGTGACAGCTTCTTGATGCTCTTCAAATGAATATAAAATCCTTACTGTGGCAGTCAAGCACCTAGGAGGTCCGATCCTACTAGCTCCTCCAGCTAAACTTCAGCCTGCCTGCCCTCTCTCTGTTTCAGGCCCACAGTTCTCTTTCAGTCTCTCCCCTCACCATCAGCCTGCCACCTCAGGGCTGCTGCTCATGCTGTTTCCTCTGTTGGAATGCAATTGGCCCACTACTACCCTGATCTACTTAACTCCTCTTACCCTTCCAGTTCTCAGTCCAGTCAGCACTTCTTTGGGGAAAGCTTTCCTGACCAAACTCAATGTCCTCCTCATAGACTCTCAAAGCAACCTTTTCTTCTCTTAATAGCAATTACGCTAGTAGGCAATTTTATCTGTGTGATTGTTTGAGTAATGTCTTTCTCCCCCACTGAATTAATAGCTCATGAGGGCAGGGACTATGGTTCTGCTAACCATTGACTCCTCATTGTCTAGCCAAGTTTCTGGCCCATAGTAAGCCCTTAATTCATATTGAATAAATAGGTGAATGAATAAATGTGTGAATATATAAATGAATGAAAGAATTTGAAATTTGGAAACCTCTAAGATAAACTTTTTGAGTGGACCAAAATAACTATTAAAGAATTATTCCACCATTTATTCAAAAGCTGTCATATCATTCCCCCCCAAATTAATTCATATATCATGGTGAGAAGACCCTCAAATATATCCTGTGATATTAATATGAATTTATGGCTATAGGCCATCATTTCAAAAAAACAGTGCTATCTTCTTACTGTAATGAAGTATGGATTTAATCTCTTAAGAGCTCATCAAGAAACAATCTGGGATAATTTTATAACTGTGAATATCCTAATAAAAATATGATACTGCTTATATGGAAAATTCAATGAGAATCTATTTGCAGACTTAATAGTATAAATAAATTTGTCAAGTTATAGGTTACCGAGCTTCGTTAAAACACAGCTCAAGGTTAAACTGTTCTCGAGAATTTTGAAGTGAGGTAGGAATTCTGAAGTGGTATATGACCTCTATCACTCCAAGATATTAGATATACAGTCCCCACTTAGAAAACTCAGAGTAAGATCTTACTGAAAGGGAGCTTTGGTCATTATAAGGATGTAGTTGATCATATTATCTGATGACAAGAGGAGCTAACATTTACTATGTCAGATGAAGTTCTAAATGCTCATTTAATCCTCATAACAATTCTCAGCATGGTAGGAGCTATCATTTTCTCAGTTATATAGATAAGGAAACTGAAACACAGAGGTTATATAACTTCCGAGATTACATCCCTACGTACTCTGGCTGAAAAGCCCACATCTGCCACGTCCAAAATGATGCCTATGAACCCACGTGGTTGTTGAACACTTCAAATGTGGTCAGTCATAATGTGCTGTAAGTGTAAAATGCATGCTAGATTTTGAAAATAGTATGAAAAATGTAAAATATCTCATTAACAATTTTACACATTGAGATGATATTTTAGATACTTGGGGTTCAATAAGACATGACTAAAGTTAGTTTCCTCTTTTTTAATGTGACTATTAGAAAATTTTCCATTATGTACATTCATGGCTTTCATTCTATTTCTATCGAACAGTGCTGGTCCACACACTCTTATACTATATTATACTGTCTCTTACTTAGTCCAGTAGCAAAGCCCTTTATTGCTAATGTTTGTATTTTGTATAGGACTATTAGCAATGTGAGTGCACTGTGAGTGTGAATGATGCAGTGACAAATGTGGAGAGAAAGAAAAGAGAAGCAGAAATGTCACTGAAATTAGTAGTAAAATCTCAAAGCAGCCAGGCAAGTTGGCTGTTCTCTTCCATACATGTAGCTCTGGGGTGCTGTCCATTGTATAGTATGCTTCCTCACTTCTAGACTCCGTCCTGGCTCAAGCCTTTGATGGACAAACACAAGCAACCAATCAACATTGTCCTTGGCTCCCCTAGATAATAGAAGAAAAATCATTGCTCTTGCTGATTTGCCTTCGGTCTACCCAGCAATTTCATTCATTCATGAATTTGTTCTTTTATTCCCAACTTAGGCAAGAGTGTGCCTTGATGTGTTGAGAAAATATGGGCTCTTTCTCATTTTTTTTGCAGGCCCTGTGCGGAAAAGGATGTAGAGGAACATCCTTTGAGAAAGAGAGGAGGAACAAGAACAAGAAGAAATAAGAATAGAGGGGCTCCATGTAAATGGGGAGGACTGTGGCCATGGCCCAGGTCACAGTAGAGGGTGAAGGTCTTTCCTTGCTCTTTCTGTCTAGCTACCACAAACCCCCATCACAGTATGAGTGTAGCTCCCCTCTCCCCTATACTTCTCACTACTCTGACTTAGAAGCCTCTTTCAGGATTTAAATTTTAGATCTTTGTCATCTGAACCTACAAAGGGGCAGAGTAATTAGCCATATTAGTCATGCAAGAATAGAGGAAGGTGGACCACAAACAATATGGGTCCTGATGACTCCAGAAACTTTATCATTAAGATCTAAATATATATATTTCAGAGTTGCAAGATGAAGTGAGGATGCCCGAATATTCAGTAAACCCTGAGATATGACCATCCCTTAGAAAAGTGCTTGACCTATAGCAGGCACTAGAAAGATATACGAAAAAAGAAAGAAAGAAAGAAAGAAAGAAAGAAAGAAAGAAAGAAAGAAAGAAAGAAAGAAAGAAAGAAAGAAGGAAGGAAGGAAGGAAGGAAGGAAGGAAGGAAGGAAGGAAGGAAAGAAAGAAAGAAGAAAGAAACTCATACCATATAATTGGAAAGAAGTGCCTCAAAATGGCATTTCTGTGTCATTAATAAGGACTATCTCTAGGTGGAGGGATTCTAAATGAATTGTATTTTTTTCTTTATACTATTCTACATTTTTCAACTTTAAAAAAACTAAATTATTTATAACTGTGGCACAATAAATGCTAGTTTAAAAACACTTTTGGGCAGCCCTAGCTGATGTGGCTCAGTGATTGAGTGCCAGCCTACGAATCAAAGGGTCACCAGTTCAATTTCCAGCCTAGGACACATGCCTGGGTTGTGAGCCAGGTCCCCAGTAGGGGTTGTGTGAGAGGCAACCACACACTGATCATTCTCTCCCTCTCTTTCTCCCTCCCTTCCTCTCTCTAAAAGTAAATAAATAAATAAATCTTTAACAAATACTTTTGGACAATAACTTTTAAGACATATTGTTGTAGTTTAAATAATACAGCTATTTCTTCCTTTTTACTACTCATCCTAAAGCATTAGAAGACATCCAGTATGGAGGATGCATTTGAACTCAGACCTGCTGTGCGTTGGGCATGAGGACACAAAAGACTGAAGATGACAGAGCCATTGCCCTTAAAGTGGGGCACAGAGAAGAAAATCTGAAGGAATGACATAGAGCGTGACAGAAATCCTTACGATTGCATTGCCTTCATGATTTTCCATTATCACATTAAAACACATAGAGAATTTTGGAAGAATCAGGGCAGATGTTATTCCCCTTTTACAGATGAGGTCGTCTTGCCAAGAAATTGAGCTGCTTGCTTGAGGACAGGCAGTTAGTAAGTGGTCCATTTGCACACACCCAGGTTTTCACATTGCCTTGTGTTGTCGGATTTCCAAAGAGCTGGGCTCTCCCCAGGGCTTAGGGTTGGAGGGCGGGTGACGCTCTAATTGGACATTTGAGGCTATTTAAATTCAAGTTCATTAAAATTAACAGACATCAAACATTCAGCTCTTCAATTGTGCCAGCCGCATTTCAAGTGCTCAGTAGTCACATGTAGCTTGTTGCTGTAGAATAGAACAGCACAGAATGGAACCCTTCCATAATCCCAGAAAGTTCTTCTGGATAGCACTGTTGTAAGTTCATTTCCACTGGTTCTGTATTAACAAATAACAATGAGTGTGTCTTAAACAATTAGAGTATGTGAAACCTCATTTAAACCTCCTGATGACCTCTGGGGAAGGGCACTATTATAATCTCTACTTTCAGAGGAGGGAGCTGAGGCCAGGAGGTTTAAGCAACTCCATCAAGATCACATATTGTGGGAGGTGTAGTTAGGACTTGAACACAGCCACTCTGACATTAGAGTTGGTGTACTTAACCACTGTCAAGTACAGTGTGGCCTGCACACCAGCATCAGCATCACCTCAAAACTTAACTGTTAGAAATGCAAATTCCCAGGTCCCCCCAGCACTACTGAATCAGAAACCCCTGGAGAGGTCCAACCCTCCCACTGACATCTGACATACCGAGCAGTGTGCTGGGTTTTCGCTACTGGTATCTTTCACACTGGCTATAGTGTGCCTTTAAAAATCTTTTTAGCGGAATAAAAAGAATAATTGTTCATTAATGTGTACTGAGCATCTACTCTGGAGCAGGCTCAGGGAAGCATGTCTCACTCACAGACACTCAGAGCCATTATCTAATTTGTCTGTGGTCACACAGCTAATTAGTGGTGGGGCAGGGATGTGAAGCCAGGCTCCCGACTTTAACACTCACCCTATCCACCAACAGGTCTTACTTAAGGGATCTTGGAAAAGCAACTCATTCATCCTGCCTCTAAACACGAATGAGTTTTTAAAGTCCCTGCTACTGGAGTCTTACTCTCTTCACTCTTCTAGTGGAGACCAACTCTACCATCTCTCCAGGTCTTGTTCTATTAATTTTTTAAAATTTAGCCCAACATAAAAATAACTTTTTATATCTACCCTAAAATGTGCCAATCTGGGGTTCAGAATTTTTATTCCTGGAGGTTTTAAAACAACAGAAATTTGCTCACGCATTCCTCCGTGTGACACATTATTGAGTACCAACTCTGTGGCAGGTAGAGTCCTCCTGGACACTGAAGAGTAAAAACTGAGTAGGAGACCAAGCGCCTGTCCTCATGGGGCTTGCGTTCTGCTGAGAGAGGTGTTCTGCGGAGAGTGGGTGGGTGGAGGTGGAAAGGGGGATAAGGGTAATGGAAAAAATACACGAACAATGATTAAAGGGATGAATAAATAAAAGAAAGAAAGAAATACAATTAAGAAAACCTGATCATCAAGAAAATAGGTGTTTGATACACGAATGAATAGATATTTCTAGGTTGCAGCCCTGGACATGTTTCCCTGGCACTTATCACAGGGCCTATTTAACAGAAGCTTTTGAACAAATAAATGGGGCAAAGGGGACTACAAAACAGATTCTGGTAAGAAGAGCTCTAACTTTTCTCCTGAGAGTAATAAAGTAGCGGTCCTACTTTATGGAGCACGTTTTGTACGCTGATTATGTATTCATCAAATAGTCCTCACAACGACCGTGTGGCGGGTACTATTGTCATTCCCTTTCGACATCTGGGGAAACAGAAAATCACAGATAAACCCAACCACAATTGCTCAGTAAGTATTTATTGACTGCCTAAAGTATCAGGTCGCAGATTTAGTCTTGAACTGAAAAGACTGTCTGATTCTGAAGCCCATGCTCTTTTACGAAGTTGTACTATGTCTAGTGATAATTGGAGAATTGAAAAATCTATAACCTCCCTCAATCTCCTGCATGATTTATAAGTAATGGCATGTCCAAAATGGAAGCTAGTTAGATGGAGTTTCGAGGACACCATCCATCTGTACCCCTGACCTTTTATCCCCCACTCAGAACACTTCTGTGCATGACACCAGGATCTCTTGCTGTGGGTGGAGACAGGGAGCTGGCCGGCTCCACAAGTCTGCATTCCCACTTGCGCCTCCAAAGGTCCAACCGCCTGCAGCAACCTGACATCATGCCCTGATTGCTAAGTCTGGTCTGGCGCAGGGACAGAGAGACTCCGGGCCGAGGAGTTGAGAATTCTTGCTGGCCGCTGGGGAGGGCCGGATAACACAAGCGAGACGCTGGCATGCTAAAAAGCGGGAGTGCTATTTTGAGAATCTGTTCAAATAATGTTTCACAGTGGAAAAAGGGTGGCGCCCCACAGACGATGTGACCTGTCAGGAGATAGGGCTCAAGCATCAGTGCCCTGGGTTTCTATTTTTATTGCTAAAAACATGCAGTTTGAACCTAAAAAGTTGATGTCGAAGAAAAAGGTGAAAATTAGTGTGAAACCTGGAAAATGCCATAGATCAATATAGGAGGGTAATCTATGAAATGCATCATGCTGTATCTGCATAAGGAATAGCATGCAGCTCTTAAAAAGATAGTAAGAAGCTTTCTCTGCCCGCAAAAAATATATATATACATATATGTTCTGGTTGCATTTCTCTATGGAAGGAGACAGCTACAAATAGTCTGTACATTTGTGGCATCATTTTATAAAATATATGCATGCTTATATGTGAATAGAAATAGTTTGGAGGGCTATACAAAGAATAAAAGGCAGTTGTTATGCTTTTACATTTATACTTTATAAGATTTTTATAAGAAGTATGGGTTATGTGTATACAATTTTTACAAAAGTAGACAATTTCATTTTGAAAGAAAAGCATGGTGATCATAGAGGTCCCTGATCAAGACCAATTGATTATGAAAAATCCTGTCAGAAAGGTCAGGTAAGGAGCCAAAGTCCCCTGCTCACATTTTACTTGGAATATTCTGATGAAAAAACTCTTCTATTTCCAAAGTTATCCCCAAATTAATTATATTATATTAATTAGACATGAAAGACTGATTATATGTTTAGATATGGCTTCAAAGGATATCTAAACAGTGAATGAAAGAAAAAGAACAAAAATTAGTTAGCTATTGTATGCACAGTTTTATAGTCAGTTCATAGGAACTAACAAACATGGAACTTGTTGGTGGGGGATAGGACTTGTAGTTACACAGGGATAACAGATGTCTAATAAAGGCAGAGAGCACTGGGAGAGGAGAAAATGAAGTCTGCGTGGTAGGCAAAGAGCTTCAGGCACCATGACCATGAAAGTTAATGTGGAGGCCACACTGCAGAAGGGAAATAGAAAGCTTACCTCACCATGTGCCAGTGTCAAATTCATGTGCCATGTTCAAGTTTTCCTAGCTATTCAATGTAAAGAGAGGGCTTTTCCCCTCAATTATTTCCTCAACTGGACATTCTGCCTAAAAGTGGATTTATGTAAACTGTATAGCATTTCGAGTAATTATATAACTGGAAAAGATGATCTTTTTAATTAATATTCTGGAAGAATAGAGAACATTAAATATTAAGCAATTATGATATGTAGTACAAAGATTAATGTGAGTGTTATGGGTTGAACTCTGTCCACCCAAAATCCATAAGTTGAAGTCCTAACTCCCGGTACCTTACAATATGATCTTATTTGGAAATAGAGTTAATGCAGGTGTAATTAATTAATCAAAATGAGGTCATACTGAAGTAGGGTGCACTCTTAATCAAATATTACTAGTGTCCTACAAAAAGGGGAACTTTAGACACAGAGATTGACAAACATAGAAGGGAGACAATGTGAGGAGATACAGGGAGAATATTTTATCTGTTGGTAAAACAGATAAAACACCAGTGGGTTGTTGTGTGGATTTAATAAGATAGTTTCAAAGCCCTTAGCAGAGTGCCTGGTGCATAACAAAGACTCAGAAAATGTTCTCCGATGTTATTGTTGTTATTTCAGTGCCATGTAGATGCACAAACCTCCTTTCTAAACAAGTAATTAAAGTGGGTTTTCCAAAGCAGGAATAGGGAAGGTGGTGTCTTAGCCATTCCTAATGCTAAATAACAAAGTACCACCAACTGGGCAGCTTGTAAACAATACAGATTTATTTCTCACAGCTGTAGAAGCTAGAGTACAGATCAGGGTGTTGGCACGGTCAGGTTCTGGTGAGAGCCCCCGTCTAGGGCTGCGGACTGCCAACCTCCTGGTGTAGCCTGAGATGGTGGAATAAGAGCAAAAGGGATCACCGGCACCCCTTTTATCAGGGCACTAATCCCTTTTATGAGGACCCCACTCTCATGACTCAGTTGCCTCCCAAAGGCCCCCTTCCTAATATCACAGCACTGAGGTTTAGGATTTCAACATATTGAAGGATTGCACATGCAGTTTCCCCCAAAATATTTCCCTCAGAAAAAAAGTCTCCATGTTTTTGAATCATTACACAGTCTTACATTATACTTTATTTTTCTACAACAAAGTTCCATTGGGGGAAGAAATATTTACTTGAAACCAACTCAGTCAATGTTAGTCTGAGAGACTTACAAAACCAGTTAAGAAAGAGTCAAAGAAATTTAACACAGATTTAGTCTTTATTTCTAAGGATGTGACTTCACAATAGTGAGTGATAAGTGTTGGTGTTGGTATAAGCACAGTTGTTGAAAAAACAACTTTGTAAAATATGTTTTATTGAATATATGGTAGTGACATTGGATAATAAAATTACATAAATTTCTGGCCTACAGTTCTATAATACGTCATCTGTATATTATATTGAGTGTTCACCACCCAAAGTAAGTCTTCTTTTATCACCATTGATTGTCCCTTTACCCTCTTCTATGAAAAAGTAATTTTAAAAAGCAATATAAGTAGTTCTAGAGATTGGGAATGTAGATATGTAAGACTTTAAATGTCTTAATGTTTGCAAGTGGGTTTTTGGCCTAGGGACAACATTTTCTGTGTTGGAATTATAACTGATACAAGGACTGATATAGAGCAACAATTCAGAAGGTGGGGAAAAGCTGACTTGGTGCTTCAAACAGAGGCCACAGTAACCTGCATGCCAAAGACCCATGTACATGTGTGGATAAAAATGTTCCTAGAACAAAGAGTGCTTTAAAAAGCACTTTCTCTAAACTAGTATTTGTTATGGACTGAATGTGTGTCCTCACCCTCCAAACTTAAATGTTGAATCTCTAGCCCCTTAGGGTAGCTATATTTGGAGTAAGAAAGTAGTTAATTTAATAAAGTCATGAGTGTGGGACCCCAACCTGATAGAATTAGTGTCCTTATAAGAAGAGACACCAGATACCAGAAGACTCTATTCCTTCACCGTTTGAGAACACAGTGAGAAGATGGCTATCTGCAAACCAGACAGAGTCCTCACCAGGATCTGGATTGGCTGCCACCTTGATCTTAGACTTCCCAGCCTCAACTGTGAGAAGTAAACCTGTGTTGTCTGAACTACCTATTCTATGCTAGTTTGTTATGACAGCTGGTGTTAGTCTGGGTTCTCCAAAAAGACAGAACAGAGAAAGAGAGAGAGAGAGAGAGAGAGAGAGTCTGTATACATATGTATATATCTATCTAGGTCTCTATCATAAGAAACTGGGGCTTGTAATCATGAAAGCTAAAGAGTCTCAAAATTGGCAGTCCCCAAGCTGAACCCCCGAGAGTCAATGTGTAATTCCAGTCCAAGTCTAAAGTCCTGAGAACCATGAGAGCCTGTGGTATAAGTTCAGTCCCAAAGCTGGCAGGTTTGAGATCTAAGAAAAGCTGATGCTTCCGTCCGAGTCCAAAGGCTGGAAAAGATCAGCATCCCAATCAAGCAGTCAGGCAGACGGTCCCTTTTACTGAGCCTTTTTGTTCTATTCGTGACTTCAGTTGGCTGCATAAGGTCCATCTACACATTAAAAGAAGGGCAATTTGCTTCAGTAAGTCTACTAATTCAAATGTTAATCTCCTGCAGAAACACCCTTACAGACACTCAGAGAATAACATCCTGCCAAATGTCTGGGTACCCCATGGCCCAGTCAAGATGACACATAAAATTAACCACTACAAATGCATTGCTTATAAACTTTGTACGTATATACATCTTCTTAAACCAACACAATATTTATATTAATGATAAGAAAATTACCATATTAAAATATAGTCATTTGATTAATCTATACCCTAGAAGTTTATATTTTCAAGTGAATGACAACTCATTTTTTAAAATTCTCATTGAGAAAATGAAGAATTAAGTTACATTTGGGGCCCCTGTTAACTGAAGTGAACATGGTTTTTCTATGAGGTTGGTAACCCATTTAGTATTCAGGGCAGACTTGAGAGAAAGTACCGTCTATACTGTAGTGATAAATAAATTGTGTCTCAAAGAATTTAGGTCACTGTCCAAAATGGAATATTCAAACTCATTTTTGTGTACACTCATAGAGGAAACCTAACACATTTTTAAGAAGCCTAACACCCCTGTATTTTGTCATGTGAATGGTATTTCCTATGCCATAAGCCTCATTATAATAATTTCTCATCCATTTAATTTACTCATAATATTCTCTCTCCTACAAATTACTGCTGAGGTAGTCACAATCCCCTCATCAAAAGCCATGTAGCAATCCAAGAAATAATTTTATAAGGTCTCTTATTTACTGCAACAAAAAAGGGTCTCTTTGTGCTCCACAAGTCAAATGAGTTTTTTACTGTGGAGGTAATAAGATAGCAAAAATATTTTTATGAGATGGAATGACATATTCCTTCTGCCACTCAGTGGATATGATAGGATATTCTTACCCTATTAAAATGTTTTTACATCATCCTGATACCATGTAGTCTCTACATATAAATGCTTCTAAAAATATCCGTCAAAGTATCAGGTTGTTTTTGTCTCTAAAAAGATTTGCAAAGGGAAATTGAAAAGAAATATTAATGTTCTGTGACTAAATGAATAGAACTAGTGGTTGTCCTTGTATTTTAAAGTGCCTTGCATATTTTAAAGTATAGCATTAATAATAAATTTTTATATATAGTCAAAGAAACATGAGTGTATTTTATATTGATCCTCCAACCTTCTTGTTCTAGATTCGGATGATTTCCCAGTGATTTTAATAAAAATGCCACACAGATTCATAAATCATGTCAGTGTCTTTGAAGAAAAACTCAGTCAGCTTACAAAAAAAGACAATGAATAAAATAAGGAATGTGATAGACAGATATATAGTTCATGCCTTTACTTCTCAAAAGGCCATGAAGCAACAGATAATAAATATACATAAAAGTGTATTTGATAAAGAAAAAACAGAAAAAAGTAGACAAAATATGGATCATTAAATCAGAAATAGTGACTGAAAGGGTTTAGATAAGTGGATACCTAGATTAATGGGATTCATTATTATTGAATTTTGGAACAAGATATTCTGAATTTCCTAGCTATTGGAGCAACATGGAAGGAGGAAGAAGCAGATTAGATGCAATCAGTGCCTCTTAGACTTCCCCACTGAAGTTCAAGGAGAATGACCCTTAGGGTGCATAGACTGAGACAACCCACCAGAAGTGAAAAACCACTTTATGACTTAGCATAAGAATTAATAAAAATATTGCATTGTATCATTAAATACATTGACATTTGTTGTAATGGGGGAAAAAGATTTTTATTATCTCTGTCTGTAAGTAAAATTTATTCTCCAGAATGAAATAGCATATTAATCCTATAGCTTAACACCACATTCCTACAACATACATTTCTTCTTACCCATGCTAGTAAATATATACAGTTTGAAAGGAATATGTTTACAAAGTTCTCATTATATAATTTATTTTATAAAATAATACAAGAGACCATTAATGTCAAAAGTTTAAATTTAAATGTAACATATATGCAGGGCTATTTCTTAGGAGATAGTATACAAAGGACATTGATTATACCTTAAAAAGGCCAAATCCAGCCTTGAATTAGTACAGTGCCTGACTAGATTATAGTGATCTACTCCTAATCTGTCTTCTAACCAAAACTAAGAAAATTCCTTTCTGGATGAAATAGTATCATCCAGGGTACCTATAAGTTTTCATATTAAGTGTCTGGCATTCAATTTAAAATCACCAGACAAACCAAGAGGGAAAACAGACTATAGAAACACACCCACAAATGATCCATGGCTAAGAAGAGAAACTTCAAAACTACATGTATACAGAAGAGGAAACTGTAAAACCAAGCATATTTGCTAATTTCTCTGCCTGAGAAGTTCAAAATTTGGAGGCACCAGGGATCATGGAAGGCTAAGGGCAACATAAGGTTGAAAACAGAGTGATAACCTGAAAAATCTTTAAATGAAAACACTTGCGTCTCCAGGTTCTCTATCCAGAAAGATAACTAACTAGTTCACCTAATAGTAAATCACAGGTTTATAAACCTACCATGTGGAGCAATAGTAAATCACAGGTTTATGATGTGGAGAAATTGGATCAGAATGGCTCTAACTTGGGCTGATAGGTAGGGTAAAATGTGAAGCTGAAAACCCAAGTATTAAGAGAACATCTGCTTGCTGAATGGTAGGATCCCCAGACCCTTATTCAAACTGCTCTGACTACCCACAAAACTAGGCATTTGTCTCTCCAGGCTCCCTCTAGGAGTACTCTTCTCAGGAATATTCTTCTGTAAGTGGTGATATTTGGGCTTCCCAAAGAAATAGCTGCTGTCCAACTATAGCATCTTAAAGTGGAGCCAGTAGTCAACAAGTTCCACCCATAAAAGCTTTTTAGTGCCTTACTCATTAGTGGAGAGACAAGAATGACCAGGTATTTGAAGAAAGTCACAAATATAAAAGAGAAGGAATAAATTAAATGAAGGGGTAGAATTAAAAGACATTGCATTGGAAATAGAAGAAAATTTGAAGCTGCATACATATAATAACTTTAGAAATATAGTAGAAGATAGTTATAGTACCCCATCCTCCACCTCGTCACCTTCATCTGGCTGAATGGTTCAGTTAAACTCTTCTCCAAGGAGCGTGAGCTCTGAGAAGCAACCTCCATCCAGTTACAGTGCATCCCATGGTCTCTTGGCCCAGGTATTAAGCATTAAATCTTTACTTCCAGGTACTTCCTGTAAGCACTTCCCTTAAATCACAGGATCCTTCTTTGCCCTCTGGATCTGGAGCCTTCAGTCTTTCTGGTCAATGTATCCTCTTTTCTCCCTACAGTTCTATTTATAAAGCATAAGAAAGCACTGAGATTGTTTTCCTATTCCTCATCCCAGCCATGCTATGTAAGAAATATTCTATGAGCAAACCTATTCAAAGTCATCTCCTTTACTAAATTAAGGGGGGGGGGGGCGGAATTCAGGAAATGGATGGCGACATTAATTACAAGACATAAGCTAAAAAATAACCAGTATAATTTTCTTCCTCCACCTCCTCTATTTCCTCTTTCTGCTCTGCTGTGCCACGTGAACGTATCATCTCCGGGTACCCAGTGCAAAGTGAAACAGACATGGTTTCTTCTACCAGGCAACTTCAATTCTACCAATATTTAGTCACAGATTTATAAATCCTATTAATATCTAACCCAAATTTACTAAGTGGCTTACTGATGCGCAATTTCTTGTTTAGCTGGCCTGGGGTGATTAAGATGTTTATAGTAGGCTGCAGTAGGAGAGCCCTATAAGAGAGGTGGTTGGGGGAGACTCCGGATTGGTTGGTTTGTATTTAAAAATCACACCCCCCGGTGGTCCCTCGTGATCCCTGGTTCTGCCTTCTGGGATAGTCTCCCAGTTTGTTGGGTTTTTTTTTTTTTTTGTATGGTAATGTCCAGAGCCAGCAGTAAAAACATGTATTTTCTTACTATTCAGCAGCACTGTGTTAAAACAAGTTCAGAAATCTACTATTGCCAATTCCATATTTTAGCATTTGCTACTGAAAACACTCAACTTCCTGGTCCTAAGTTTTGAAGCATTAAACTTTTTTGTTAAAGAAATCATTAAAACTAGCTGGAATCAGCTTTGACTCATTGAAGTACTCACTGGAATTTATCAAGAGATATTACATGGCTTACAGAATTTCTGAGAAGGCTGGAGAACATGCAGCCTGTGGGTCATAAAGACCCAAACCACATCAAAGATCTGGTTAAGTGAGAACGTCACTGTCACTGTTACCAATCACTAGATGCCTCAACTCATGTCATCTCACGTGTCACTGAACAGAGCTAGCGGAGCATCATTGCTGCCCCCAGAAACCAACTTGCTACAACTCCCATTGCATTCAGAGACCGTGGTCCACCATTCCTGCTTCTGTATATCATAGATACCTAATCAAGTTCTTGGAAGAGGACTTCGGATTGGCTGAGGCTTGCTCATGTGCCTATGTTGGCTGCAAAGAAAGTTAGAAGAGCAATTATCTAGAACTTTCCATTTTTACACTGAGAGACTGTTTCTGCATCCCACCAAGACTTGTAAGGTCAAGAATTCCCCAAACATAGGAAGGGGTTCACATGCTGGGCAGCCAAAAGAATGACAAAAGTTCATTTGATTTTTAAAGTACAAAAACAAAGATCAGAACATGTATAGTTTAATTTTAAAGACCTTTGATCCACCTGGCTAACTTCCCAAAATTCTCTTTGTTTAGTACTTCTGTGGTCATAAGAATTTAAATAGTCTCTAAACAACTTTTCTTTATCTTTCTCAGAAGGCAGTTGCAACACAGTATTCTCTAAGTATCAAGTAAAACTGTAAAGTATTTCCATAACTGAAACTTATCTAAGAATTTTAAGTCTGTAATTTCTAAATTTAACAATATGAAAGCATTATTTACATGTTTTACTGTTCCAGTTTCATGATTTAATTCTATTGGGATGAAGTTTGGAGAGCTCAAAATAATAACCAGTTATTGTAACTAATTATAACCAATTGTAACTAACCAGTTACAATTATAAAAGATAACTGATACTGATTCTTTTCCCAAGAGCACTTTTCTGGTGGACAGAGCTCATTCTGAGGGTGCAAGCAGATGTGCTCAGGATTTAATGGCCCTTAGAAGTGGCCCTCAGTCAATGACAGATGGGAGTTCATAGATGTCTCTGCTTCTTTACCCTTTAAATGAAATAATGCAGAGAAGTGTTCTTACGCTTTCCACTTTCCCTAATGCTCTTTCTTGGAAACTTCTCTCAAACTACTAATATTCATGTTCTTGTCTCATTGTCAGTTTCTGGAGGAGGAGAAGGACTCAACACAGGCCATTAAATGACTCAACTCACTTATGACCATTCAGGTATGTTAGTTATGAATGAGAGCAATGGACCAGCACTTAGAGTTTACTGGGATACTAATACGCTTCTCCTCTCCCTCTTCCCACCATGGGTATCAGCAGCTCCATTTCCTATTTATAGGTGGAGAAGGTGATGCTGGAAGAATTAACATATGTTTTCTAAAATTATCCAGTTAGTGAAGTGTTCCATTGTTTGTAGTTGGATCTAGCTAATTTTTTCTCCCATGCCATACTGCCTGCTGATGTAATGACTATTTTAGGTATAAGTTAATATAGATTCTCTACCTGTGCCAAATCCAGGTCTCTGTTACATTACTGTTCTGGAGAAAAACGTTTGCTAATTAACAAAAGTCATATGTAAAATAATCATCTACTCCCCATTACTGTTGATGGGAGTGTACATTAGTATAACAGTTAAAAACACAGTTTTAAATGAAAAATTAATATGTTTTTATTTATATCAATGTATTATTCTCTTTTGTACTGTACGGCATTTAAACTTCAAATAGTTCTAAAGGGCTTATAATGAAAACAACAGTACCTTGCTCCAACCCTCTCCTCATCAAATCTTCCTTTCCAACAGCAATCACTCCAGACTCATTTAGCTCTTTCTTCTGTATTTATGATGCACCTCTAAACAAAGGAAGGGCTGCTTTCTTGGTTTCCCGACTTCAGATGGTATTAACTGACATCACCAGCGTGTAACTTGTGGGCTGTCAGGGTTCCTACCATTTTGCTAAGGTACATCTACAAAGACCTTGCTAATATAACTTCATGGCAGATAAGGGGGTTTAGCCCATGTATGTGTAAAAACCTCTCCATTTAACCTCGTCTGATTTATAGTTTTATTAGGTAAAGAATTTCTTCTGAATTTGAAAGGCATTTCCTCATTGCCTTCTCCCATTCACCATTTTTTGAGATATTAGATTTTCTTCTGATAGTGGTGACTTTTCACTTGCAGGACATGATTGTGAAAATGGGCTTTGGTAGGTGCATTCTGAGTGAAAGACAGAGCTAAGGTTTCTGCCCAAGAGGAAGCAAGTCTGTATAGCACTAAGAAAGAGCTGGAACTGAGTGGGGATTCTGGGAGAACTGTCCACATGAGCCCCTCAGCTGGTATTGGATGGCTATAGGAGGGACTACATGGAGAATTGTATTAAGTCGTTGACTAAATGATTTGTGTTGTAAACCCTTCACCATTTCCTCTTTGCCATCTTTGGTAAAATATATGTTCTTTGTTAACATTTTATAAAGCATTTTCTTGGTAGGAGAATGAGTATAATTGCTGAGCTATACTTTAATGTTAGCACTAACTGAAACTATCTTAGTCTGTTCAGATTGCTGTAACAGAGCACCGTAAACTAGACAGCTTATAGACAAATATTTTTCACCATTCAGGAGGCTGGGAAGCCCAAGATCAAGATGCCAGAGCATTCAGTGTCTGGTGAGAGCGTGTTCCTGGTTCAAGATGGCTGCCTTGCATCTTTACATGGTGGAAAGGGAAAGAGCTCTCTGGGGATCTTTCATAAGGACACTAAACCCATTCACGACCGACCCCCCCCCATGACCTAATTGCCCCCAAAAACCTCAACTTCAAATACAATCACACTGGAGATAGGTTTCAACACGAATTGTGGGGGTGTACACATTAGTCCATAACAGAAGCCCAGACTGCATGTGGAGATGGCTAATGTCAAGTTGGCCTCCATTTAGTCACTTTGGGTCTGCCGTTTTAAAAAAGTTTTCTGCTAAACTCATTGAAGTAACATTTAATCATTTATATAAACTTCAAGTGTACAACATTATATCTGTATACTCAGTTGTGTGCTCACCAGTCGTTTCCTTCTGTTACCATATATTTGATCCCTTGATCCTGTCCTCTCCCTAACTCCTTCCCTTCTGAAAACCTATGTGTTCAAGTGTTCATTCATTGATTTTTGTTTCATAACCCACACATGTTCTTCTTAAGAGGCCCTGGGAAGGAAGGACACCAGGGTACAAAGGAAAAAGAGGTGAGGGAATGCTGCAAACTGAATAGGGCTCTTGACCTGGATGAAAACAGCCCGTGTAGTCTAGGAAGCGCCGTGGCACATGCAAGAACCTGCCAAACAGGAAGATAAAAAGTATTTCTTCCCAGGGTTCCTTTTGGACTGTAGAGATGAAACCATAGTTCTCAAGCCAAACTGACTAAATTCTGGTTTCTCTCCGAGTATATTACTTGCTAGTTTCTATCATTTATCTAATTCTCTCTCTCTCTGTCTCTGTCTCTCTCTCTCTGTTTTCCAACTACTCCAGTTTGGTCTCTGCTGGGCTAGTTCAAGGGGAAAAGGAGAGGAGGCTGCAAGGTTGCGCCAGTTAGCTAACAGGGCAAGAGCACCTCCCTGTGGCTGAGTGGCAGGAGAACAAGAAACTTTCGTTACCTTCTGGGTCTACCCTAGGGGAGAGAAAAATCCAAGGAAATAATTTGTGGGAGGCATAAACTTTAAGTGGCGTTTTCCTTAGACCTTCTTTTCTTTGGCACCGCAGGGTTACAGGCCAGGAGTTCCGAGTGCAGAGAAAATCTAAGTTCATAATAGCCCCTGAAGATTGTAAAGTCGTTCCATGTGATTTCGCATGAAACACACCATCATCACAATCAGTGTTTGTTTTGTTGCTAAGGCCATCAGATATCTGTTAGTCATTTTTTTTTGGTATGGCAGGAAAATAATGCTTAAATGAGTATATAAACCAAAGCCTCTCTACTGGCATTGTTAATCTAGAAGAAAGTATGGCACAGACAATAGTAAGAGCAGGGACATTTAGTCTAGGCATTCAAATGGGAATGGATTATTCTAACATGGTCACTGGCGGAATATCTCACCAAGTTACTATAGGTTATATGCTACTTAATAATAGCCGCAATAAGTTTTTTTCTCTTCAGCGTTTGCTTTGAGAGAAAAATTCTGAAATTTGTAGAGATTTCTTTTTAATTTAATTTTATTTTTATTGACTTTAGTCAGATGACATTAATAAAATTATATAGATTTCAAGTATACAATTCTATAATACATCATCTGTTTTGCCTGTTCAGGCATTTCTTTTTAAAACATTAATTTATTTATTTTTTAATTTTTTAAAATTTAATTTGATTTTTTTTATGTTCAGGCATTTCTGATGTTAGGAAATCATAATATGTAAGACTATATTTCGCAATTAGGGTAACTTAGCTCATGATAATTGGCATATGTATAATTATAATTTGCATTCCAGTTACTTAAACTTAGGTATTCTTGGTCAGGTTGAACATACTGTGAGTAGAAGATCTCTTTTTCCAACAGATTAGGTGGAGAGAGTCTTTGGAGAATGGCCTCATTGAATTGGTAAGTTAGTTTTCTTCGGACTTTAGTGATTTCTCCAGTTCTTCCATAATTCCTCAGCGCTCTGGCCATTTTCTGGTAAGTCATGGTCTTCCGGTTGCCTTTTCTTTTCCCCCAAAGCTGGGCGAGTTTTTCTTTGTTTTTCGATATGAACTGAAAGATGCCTTTACTTTTATCTACCCACTGAATACAACATGCCATCTCGGGATTACACAGGGATTCGTAAAGGTACTCGAACAGCCGGAGCTTCTTCCTGCCTACAAAGAAACAATGGCAGGACACAATGTTATACTCCACTCATTGTGGCATCAAGGAACATCCTCAAGAAAGGCCCCTTGCGTGGCTACAGAGCAAAACGCTGCCCTGAGACTGGTGTTCCTCCTACTCACCCCCTTAGGTGTGCCTTTCTGGCATTTTATGGGACTTGGAAGTCAAGGGTCTATTTGCCCCATTTTTTTTATTTGCCCTATTGAAGTTTCAACTGAAGCTTTCTCTGTCAGAGAATTTGTCAGAAATGTTGTACCATTCTTCAGTGAAAAAGGGAAGCCAGAGCTTCTTTACCCGAGTCTCCCATTTGTTGTGCAGTCTTTCTTTACAGTTAAATCTTAACTAGTAGTTTTGTGTCGTGTGTTCAACTTTCTACAGGCCAACAAAACTGAGCAAAATGGATGCCAAATGTTTAGTGGTTTTAAAGAGACCCCTAAAAAGCCATGTACAGAAAGTAAGTCATTTTAAGGTCTTTATTCAAATGAGTTAAGTCAAATGAAGTAAAGAGTATGACTCCCGTTTTGTAAAATGCAAAACACTATGCAAATCTAAGTGAAATCAATAACAAAGACAGGTAAAAATGTCTCTGGGTCTGCATTATTTCTCAGAAAATAAAGTATAGAAAAAACTGGAGTGAAGACACTGAAATTTAGAACAGGCTGACAGGGACCAGAGGGGAGAGGGAATTTCAGGGGAAAGGGGGAAGGATTCACAGAAACTAGTATAAAAGACACATGGAGAACAACCAAGGGGGTGGAAATGTGAGGGAGGTGGGAGCATGGTGTGGGGAGCTGGGATGGGAGTGGGGGATGGAAAACTGTACTCGAACAAGAATTAAATAAAAAAATTTTAAAAAAGAAGAAACTGGAGTGGAAAATGCTAAAATATCTTCCTGACATTTGACATTGCTTAGGAGCCATGACAATGACCACGGGCATTGTGACATTTTTCGTTGATGTTGCAAAAAGCGCTACTGCCAGAGATAAGAATCTCTTTAGGAACACAGTCCTTTAAATTTCAGAATAACTCGGCAGGGAACTTTGGGAAAAGTTGTGGTTTTTATTTGTTTTATTTTATCGGATTTCATTAGCCAAACAGAGAGCGAAGGTGATAGCCCATGTTGTGACTTCTGAATTGGCCTGCTAATACCATGCCTCACCGGGTCTGTCAGGAGCTAAAAAAATCCATGGCCAAATTCCATTTCCCCCTTGAGAACGTAGCATAGTGGATTCCCAAACTGCTTTAAATAGCCTTTGGGGAGTAATCCTCTTGCATCAGTCATCATTCATCCAAAAACCTCAAAGGTTTTGACAAAGATTATCTTTTGCATTAAATTATCTTGAGTTTATGAATTGAGAAATGAAAGGGACTTACCAAAAACACATCATGAATTAAAGTCACAATCTTAAACAAACTCTCTGCCTGTCATCCAGTGGTCAAGCCGACTATAATGGACCCCCATCTTTTTTTTAAAAAATGTTTAAATTTTTGTGTTTTAAGAGATAAAAGCATTATATGCTCATAGTAAATGACTAAAGCAGAAGCATAAAGTGAAAATAAAAGTGCTAGTCTAGCCTACATAGTTCTAGAAAGTGTTTCTTATTTTTGCCCATACAAACAAATGCATATCCTTTAAAAATTACAAATGGTATACTATTTTGCACTTTTTAAAATAAATGGTATGTCATAAGAAATCATAGGACAATACAGTGATTAGCTATAGGTAGAGGAAATAACTAAACTATTGACAATAGTTACTTCTGGGGCATAACATGGGAAGAGAGAAGGAACACTTCCACTTTTTTAGAAAAGCATTATTACTTTTCAATTATGGAATTAAAAAAGATTAAAACCAAAAAGTGAATGTATTTTAGAGTTCCTTCCTTATCAATATGCAAGGTACACCCTCATGACTTTCAATAGCTATGTATGTTCTACTTCATGCATGTCCGTTTTCTCCCAGCAATGAATTCCCAAATTACTATTTTATCCTGTTTCAAATGTATCTCTATTTCAGGTGGAAGATAAAGCTCTAAACAGAAAATTGTGGGTGATATGTCTCCTAACAGCGAATCTCTACAACAAAAATATCAGTGAGAAAGTAAAAGCTTCACCCCCTGGAGTCAGTGAGTGAGCTAGTTATTTGACAAAAATGAGTGACAAGCTAAGCAGAGGTTGAAGTATTATTCTCCTTATATGAACTTACTACCATGCTTAAATATGTAATACTAATATTCCATGATACAAACTTATTTTTTCTGTCATTTTTTGTACATTCTTCACTGCTTTAGAACATCACTGCATATTTAGAATTTTATAACTGTAGGATCTAGTATACTGTTTTCCAAGAACAAAATTAATTTTCAAAAAAATATTCACTTAAAATAATTTTAAGTAGCTACAATCAAGTATTATTTTAAAACTTGCATTGTAAAATTGAGATGTATCTTTATACAATGAATACGATAGGTGAGTTGCCATTTTTTTTTTACTCTCACAAACAACATTTACTCATCACAAAATACATATGTGTGTGTATACACACACGCACACATCTGTGGTATTTTGAGAAATTATCCACAGTACCAGGCTATGAGTATAGTGCTTTACAGGGGTTTCCTCATTTAATTTTTACAGTACTCTTATAATGTCTGTACAATTAATATTATTTGTTTATTGAGAAATAGAGAACAGGCTGACAGTGACCGGAGGGGAGAGGGGAGGGAATTTCAGGGGAAATAAGGGAGGGATTTAGAGGAACCTATATAAAGGATACATGGACAACAACTGAGAAGGGTGGAAATGGGAGGGAGGGGAGAGGATGGGGGGTGGGGCAGGATGGGAGTAATAGAAAACTGTACTTGAAAAATAATTAAATAAAAAAATTGGAAGAAAAAAATATATATTATTTGTTTATTGAATAAGAAACCCGTGGTGCAGAAGGTTAAGTGATTTGCCCAGGTTCACGCAATTAACCCAGAACTCACAATCAACCAGTGAGTTATGTAGTCCCTTAAAGTCAAAAGATATGAGCACTTCAAATTTTGATGGAATTTTGAGAGGTGTTGTCAAATTGCCCCCTAAAACCTTGGAATAATTTACAACCCCTTCAATAGTGTATGTGAATGTGTGTGGCTCACATCTTAGCCATCAGAGGCTACTGTGGCCCAATGGCAAGGTGAGATCATCATCACCTTCATTTATAAAATCAGGGTTTAAAATTTATAAAACATGAAGTTAGTATGGAATTTTTTTGCAGAAAACTTAATAGGAAGGCCCACCCAAGATGAAGAGCTTGGAGTGGTTCAGTCTGTCTGAGTTAAATGATGCTTGATCGTAACTAGAGACTATTTTGCAAATACAATTCCCAACTTATATATGAAATCCCCTTAAAGCCACTTTGAGGAAGACCGTGTTCTTTTACCTCCAGAAAGAGTGATGGATCTACGCACCTTTTCCTCCTTTTTGCTGGAGAACGGGCGGTTGTAGCAGCTGGTTTTCAGGGATGTTCTGCAGAGATCGATGAGTATTTCCTTCAGAACAGAGGTCCGAAGCGCTGTTCTACACAGACAAGCAGCAGGGTGTTAAGGGGGACTTTCCATGTGGCTCCTAGTTAGTGGCTAAAGTGAAAGGCTGGGGGCAGACAAGAGTGCTAAACACCTCCCAAATTCTAAAACGCGCTACACCCTCAACTGCAGCCAAGGATCTCCCAGAACAGAACTAGCACGCACGGAGAGGACTGAGGGATAGAGGGTAATCTTTGGGTTTGCGAGGAATGATGTCCTTTCCTCACTTTATGAGAAAGGACAGGAGATGGCTTCCCTCCTTTCCCCTAAGAATACCCAGTGAGAAAAAGAGATCTGAAAGAATCATTCATAGAAATTGGTCAGCAAAAAGGGAAGATGGGCTTTCATTCCTGTTTTGGATGCTCATCCAGGCAAGAGGAGATTAGAGGCGAACGATGGCAGCCAAAGGAGAGCAGAGCCAGGAGAGGGGCAGCAGGCAGCAGCCTGAGCTTCTCCCATCACATATGGCAAGGATGTGTGGGTCTCTGGGGGTTAACCACACACCGTTCAAGGGGCTGGGCTTGAGCCATCCTACCACATCACACACAGGAGGGCTGCCCAACAGGCAAGGACTTCCCAACCACAACAGGCAGTGAGGTGTATGCACACCAGTGTGTCAGAATTGAATGGAAGCAGGGTTGCCAGATTTAGCAGATGGAAACACTGGGCATCCCGTATTTTACCTGGCAACCCTAAGCAAAGGCAGAAGAG
This sequence comes from Sturnira hondurensis, assembly GCF_014824575.4. Lineage (NCBI taxonomy): Eukaryota > Metazoa > Chordata > Mammalia > Chiroptera > Phyllostomidae > Sturnira > Sturnira hondurensis. The sequence goes on along the minus strand of NW_028090067.1, from coordinate 8,419,512 downwards.
CTTAAACAGGAACCCAAAATGCCCTCTTCAAAGAACCGTCTTGTGAAAAGGCCGTGACAGAACAATTTACAGGGTCAGAGAAGGGACTTTTTACAGAGCATGGTTGCAGCTAGTGACTGAAGGAAAAGAAAAATTACATTTCCTATGTATATCCATCCCACCACATGAAGGCTGCTTTAATAAACTGAATACATTAAGAAAACAATGTGAAAGAACATGGGAATGGAGAGATAGATGGCGGGAACATCTCCTTTTGCAGGAGTCTACTGAAATATAAATTAATTGGCCCACTACATGTAGCTAGCTCTGAGCTTGCGGGGTGAGGAATAGAGCAAGTTTACATAAAATTGTAGGTAAAGCCAGTGCAGGGGTTAGATATATGGGCCTTTGCCCTCTGGCTTTTAGGAAAATATCATAACTTTTTTTTTTTTGCAATCTTCCAGATGGACCAAGGAGAAGCAGTGATGTTAGAACTTTTAAAAAGGCTCTTCTTTTTTTTAAAGACTTTATTTGCTTATTTCTAGATAGAGAAGAAGGGAGGGAGAAAGAGAGAGAGAGAAAAACACCAATCAGTTGCCTCTCCTACGCACCCTGTCTGAGCAAACCCTTAACCCAGGAACATACTTCGACAGGAAATTGAACCAGCAACCTTTTAGATTGCAGGAGAATGCCCAACCCACTAAGCCACACCAGTCAGGGGGGAAAAAAAAGAAGAAGAAAAAAATCCTTCTCTTAACTATAAGTCATTCAAACTAGTCTCCAGCTGTGGGAAGAGCAATGACAGAGGGCAGTTTCTTTCTTCACTGCATTGCTAATCATCACCCACGTTGACTGTCAAATTCACACCGTGGATGGTGGCCACGAGTAAACATTTTCCCAGGCAGTGCTGTCTTCAAGCTGGGTTTCAGCCAGCACATGCCAAATGCCAAGGGGAAGGCTGGAGCGAGTAGGACATTTGCCTCTTCCTGGGGGAGAGTCTCCTGGTACGTGTACTCACTAAGACTGTTCTCCAGTTGTAGACAGGTTCCTCTGGGGGCAGCACACCATAGTAGCTGGAATTTTCTCTGGCATGGGGGTTGGGACAGTGGTTGATGAAAGTCAAGTAGTTTTTGTAATCTAATTTAAAAGCAGAAAGAAAGTGAAAAAGTGAAAGTTTATATTTGTGTGTGCTTATCTATGCAATTGCTCCCTCCGTGTTCCTTTATCACTTTGCATTTCTCTATGGTGCTTCTTGCGCCATACTCACATTACAGGTACTCTTTTACGTATTCCATTCCTTCTATGAGAGTACATACTCCTTGCAGGTCAAGATCCCCTTATCTCTTTTGTCTTAGAACTTCCTGCAATACCCTGTGTAAACTCGACTTAAAATAGCTCCATCTCACCTGGACTGTACATCTAAGAAGTCTATAGGATAATCGGTAGGTGGGAACACTTACTTCTCCAGGTGGATGGGCAGGAGATCTTTAAGGTGAGTCAGAATAACTGGAAAGCCCTTTCTGAAGAGTAAAGATTATCTGTCTATTGAATAAATAAATGCCAACCAGATATGCTTAATAGCAGATAGTTACAGGTTTTAGTATTCCTGTGCGGAACGTCATCCCCTCTGTTCTCTGCATTTTATGTCAGACTGTGGATTTATTGAGGCTAGGTAACCCTGGATGCATTGTACACTTGTTAGAATTAGTTCTAGATGCTTTGGGTAAAAGCGGGTGTTTCTTTTCTGATCATTTTCTCATCGTACAAGCCATTTGATGTAACAGCAGAAGGGACTGAGGTTTTACCTGGGGAGTATTGCAGTTCTCCAGTTGAATGTTGCCTCAGTACCTCAAAAGCATCTTCAAAAGCTTGACCCAGCTTATCTTGCTCAACACAAGCCTGTTAGAACAATGGTGAAACTCTGGAGTTGTGAAATGACCAATTAAACATAATTTTTCTGATATAAAGGAGGGTTGCTCAACCATGGTACTGCTGACATTTTAGGTTGGTTAGATCTCAGTTCTGGGGCACTGTCCTGGGCTTTATAGGGTGTTTAGCAGGTCCGCTGTCCTCTAACTACTCGCTAGAGGCCAGCAGTGCCCCAACAGTTGTGACAACAAAAAGTGTCTCAAGTACATTCAAATATGCCCTAAGAGACTAAATTGATCCTGGTTGACATCTATGGCTCTCTAATACCAGTATTCATTCTATAGTATATAGGGCTTAACATTCTTGTAAAATTTTAGCAAGAAGTTGTATAGGTAGAGACTGATTTGGAAAAGGGAGCCCTGGCTGGTGTGGCCAAGTAGATTGAATGCCACCCTGCCTGGGAACCGAAGGGTCATGGATTAAATTCCCAGTGAGGGCACACGTCTGGGGGAAGGCCAGGTCCCCAGTTGGGGACGTGCGAGAGGCAACCGCACATTGATGTGTCTCTCCCTGTTTCTCCCTCCCTTCCCCCTCTCTAAAAAGAAATAAAATCTTAAAAAAAGAAAAGGGGATCAAGGAATTATCTTTAATCATACAGAATCTGAATTATAACTAATCAACCAAACAAACAAGCAAGCAAAGTATAGCCAAAGACATTGAAATTGAGAACAGGCTGACAGTGATCAGAAGGGAGAGGGAGGGGATAATGGGGGAAAGGGGAAAGGGACATAAAGGACAACAACAGGGAGGTGGTGGCAATGGGGGAGGGAGGTGGGGAGGGTGGGGGGGGGAAGGGCGGGGGGGAGGCAGAAAACTACTTGAAAAACAATGAAAAAAATTGTAAAAAAGAAGGAAAAAATAAAAAGACACTGTAGAAGGAAAAAATAATACATTGAGACATGTAATCACAAAAAATGAAATTATCTTATTTTCAAAACCATGTCTCTAAGACTTAAAATAGAACTGTTTTGCAAACTATTTAATCCTGTAATTAATCTGATCCATATTTTATTTCCAAAGTAGAGGATTAATAAGGAAATCCCTTCTTTCTCTTGTTCTGTTCCCGAAAGTACTGCAATACCCAGTCAATGCACAGAGTGGATGGAGCAAGCTCCTAATTCCATCTCTCAGCTTCAAAAATCCATTTAGTATAATAAGATCCTTGAGGAAAGGATGTATCAGATATTACACTAATAAGAACAAATACTACACTTGATCTTAGCTAAAAGGCCAAGAAGAGATGAGTAGGGAAATTTTTAAATGACAACTTACCATACTTCATTAATGAATTGACAACCCTGAAAAAGATTAATAGTTAAAAAACAAAATCAGTGTCTTTACTCAATTTGCCTCTGAATTAATTAGACCTTACTCAAAATATTTTCTAAAAATGTCTAATATAAACCAAAAATGTCTTATATAAGCCAAAAGTATCTGAATCCTATTTGATGAGTACGAATTTTATCTCTACAAAATTTTCTACTAACATTTTTGGCTCTTCTATCATTACAAAACTTTTTAAATTTAAAAAGCTAAATAGAGTTAGTTACCTAAAATACTTGACTTATAAGAGAATATGGAAATGACTCAGGAATATATTTAAATATTTCAAAATTCTGGAAATCAAAATTCTTTTTCCTTAGCATAGTTATTTGTTTATAGCAGTGTTTTTTAAAATTTCTTTAAAAAACATATCTGATGTTATATAGCTTTCAGAGAATTTGGTTAAAGGCATGCTTTTTCTCTCACGAAATGTACTTACATTACAAATAAAATATACCCTTAGAGACACATCCATGGACTTTCTAAAATCCTGAGTTAAGAACCCTGGTCTATAATTTCATATTATCTACTTTCTTATCTCTGAAAGTAATTTAGCTTTTGTTTTAAATAAACAATTATCACATAGACCCACATTAAGTGTTTTTTAAATGTATTTTCTATAAAACTACAAATAAATCCACATAACAAGAAAGAGCATGTGGTAGATCTAACCTTGTCTGTCATTTAGCATACCAAAAAACTGTTTATACAAGTTCTTACATTTGTTTTGCAAGCACCGCGAGCTTACTCTCATATCTAACACTGCTAAAATGCAATGAGATGACATGACCTAACGCTATTATTATACATACCCATGATACATCATTTTGTCAAACGTCTAAATTCTATTTGGCTCTTTGAAATCACTATTATCATGTCAGTTAAAAGAGAATATGAAAAGAAAAGCCACAAAAAAGGTCACTGGGAAGTGTTGGATGTGTTAGCTGGTCTTATTGTGGTAGTCATTTCCTAATACGTTTTCATGTCAAATCATCAAGTTGTACACCTTCAACTTACACAATATTATATATCAATTATACCTCAATAAAGCTGGGGGAAAGGTATTTTTAAAAAGCCTTGTCAGTCACTTTTAGTTAACTATGCCTTGACTGATAAGCGCCGAAGCAAATACATGAGTGTTGTTCTTCCAATACTTAAATGAAGCTACGCTTTTGACTAAAATACCCCACAAAACTATCACAACTCTTAAGAGTAGCAAGCTCAAAGGGAGTAAATTGAAAACACATTGATCACTCAACTGCTTAATATTTCTTGAATCAGAACAGGCAGTCAATGAAAAGCACTCATTAGACAGTGGAGGAAATTAATAACGATTTTTACAAGGTATTTTGAAAAGCATAAGCTCAACACTTACCAGGAAGACACTGCAACCCTTTACAAAGATGTTTCATTAATATCAGAATCGTTAAGACAGAACTGTCAAGAACTCACTGACAAAGTTGCATTAAATAGCTGTTTTTAAGGAAGTGCTACAAAAGGGGATTTTTTTTAAAAGATACAGTGCCCTCATAATCTCTATTTCATGTATGGCCAGTAGGCACCAGGGGCTATTATTTTGAAGAGATGCGGAATGGTTTGTATCCTATGGGCCAAAAGCATTAGAACAAACCCCATGAAACCCCCACCCAACCTAATTTGCAGCCGCACAGGCCTGCAGAGCCCCATTAGAAACAATGCTTGCCCACCCTCTTTTTTTTTCATTCCTATTACTTATCCCCTGATTCTGGCCTTATATTGCCTTCCTTGTTTGGACTATTAACAGCTTTCATTCTGAGCTTTCCAAATCAGCCTCTTCAAACTTCTTTACTCATACTGTCATTCGCTCATCGCCTTACTTAGTGATCATAAAGGCATAATGCCTTTGCCCTAGCATTCAAGCCTTAGTCATCATTCCAGCCTTAGTTTCATTGACCATCACTCATTTAAGAGGACGGAATGTTACACTCAAAATAAAAAAATATACATATACAAAAATGAGAGACCCATGGTACAGCCTTCTCCTCACACTGGGACCCAGTGGAGGCTCCAAAATGCTTAGCGGCTTCTGGGTGGTGATCTAGCCATAAACGCTTGAAGACGCTGCGTTTGCAGAGTGGGTCCAGTTCTCTTATTTAGCTCGAAGGTTTATTTTAGATGGTTCTTGGTGGCTTTGATGGAAACCATGGGGTGCTCCCACCACCTGTGATGCCTCCTTCTCAGTCCATCCATTTGCCCCTCCACCCACTCCATCTTACCTGTTCCTTAGAGTCCAATCTAGCATCCACATGCACCAGGAGGAAAAGACCTTCTTCTCTGCAACACAAGTGCTCACTACCCTTAACTAACCGTAACCTTCTGTCACTTTAATAGATGTCATACATAGCCCCGGGGGAAAACCACCTGAGAATTTTCTGTAACCTTGTGGGAGGGGGAGAGATTTTGTTTTGTGTTGTTGGGATCTGTTGAGACGTTGATACACTGATTCGTTGATACGTTGATATGGGACTATTGTTCTAGACTGACTACTCTACTGACTTGATTTGTTATGCAAATATAAACAAGAGTCCCGCCCCCCCGCCCCCGCCCGCGCCCCTCCCCCCGCCGCCCCCCCTCCCCCCTCCCGCCACCCCCCACCCCACCCCCCACCCCCCACCCCCCGCCTCTGAACTGTAGATGTTGTATATAATCATTACGGTTGATGAATTTAACCTGCACCCTTGACACATCTACAACCTTGGTAAATCTATACCCTTTTGGGGCCACATTTTATTCGGCTCCGTTTTTCATTACTGAGCACAGTCTGGTGTGCAGGCCCGACAGCCCTAATGAGGAGGAGTGATCTGAAAGCAAAAAAACTAGAGAATTAGGAGGTGATGTTACATGCTGAAAAAAAAATTAAAGAAAGGTGATGGAGACAGAGTATGTGGTCCTGTTGAATAGTTACACGAATTCTTTTTTGGCAGGAACATGTGTGAGCTGAAATCCAAGTGTAAGAAAAAATAAGCAAAGGAAAAGCAGAGATGTAAAGATCCGGAGAAACATCTGACAAAAGAAGCAACAAGTACAGAGAGTCTTAGGTGGAAACGAGCTCGGTTTCTTCACAGCATAGAAAGAAAGCGGGTGTGCGGGGACAGTAGGGGAGGACTGGAACAAAATGAACCTGTGGGTCAATAGACAGAAAGGATGAGTGGGGATCCACTCAACCCACACATCAAACCAAAAGACTAAGAAAAAGAAGTAATTTCGAGCCCATTTCACAGCAGGAAGACTCTAAACTGAAGCACCAAGACATTTCATGATTTTTCCTAAGGCCAGTTGCTAGTGAGAGATGGCTGGGTTGGGGACAGATTTGGACGGGACTCTCTTCACGCTCTCCGCCCTCACGCTGAGCCCCGTGTCTGCAGGTTGGGTTCTGTTAGACCAGGGTTCTCAGTCTTGATGGCAGTCTCCATAGCACCTAGCAGATTCTTGTAGTAGTACAAGCTCGCCATGTATTTGAAATGAAATGGAAAAACAAGTAAACTTTGGTAATTGGCATTTTTCCCAACTGGTGTCTCCAGACTTTTTTTCTGCAAGACGTTAATAAATGAAGCCTGAAAAAGAGTTGAGTGGAAGCCAGTTTCGCTGCTAAAATTTCTTTAGTGAAACCAATGAGTATATTGGTATTTTTTGGACATGATTCCATACCGCAGATGAGAAAATAGAAAGGCAATTTTGGGCTCTTGGTAGGGCAAAAGGGGAAAAATACTTCCTGCAACTTGAAAGATGATGCATTGTCCTTCCAGCATGTCAGAACAGGTCAGGGCTCCTTCCTATTCCTCAAGAATCTGATGAAAATTATGAGTTCTCTCCACAGGAAAAGGCCATCAATACACATTTTGGGGCAAACCCTCCAAGTGGAGCCTGTGGACCCCCGTTTAGGAGCTCCTGCTATACTGTGTTTTCAAAGCTTTCTTATTTAAGGTCTTAAGGACTGACTACTTTGTGATATGGGACTATTTTTTAAGATGTTTCTCCGGCCCTTTACATCTCTGCTTTTCCTTTGCTTATTTGTCACCAACACCCATCCACACAGAGCACTATTTTTTGACGGGGGGTGGGGGGCGGGGGGGGGGAGGGAGGGGGGGGGGGGGGGGANGGGAGGGGAGGGGGAGGGAGGGGTGGGGGAGGGGGAGGGAGGGGAAGGGGTGGGGGCGGGGGTGGCAGCAGGGGTGGCGGTAGACACCAATATTTCCCTCAAGCCAGAAGTGAGCTGAGTAATAAGGGCGCTAAAGAAAGGATCTCTCCTTGATTGACAGATTCTCTTTTGCAGAAGTTCATTGTCCTCAGTGGCAACTGAGATTATTTTAGAAAGTCTTAAGCAACAGATGTGCTGGTGTCTAAATTGTAGGGTGCCAAGGCCTCTTCAGGTGGAAGACTGCCTATTCTGAGAATAGAGAACTTCAGAACCCAGTAAAAGGGAGACTAAATTCAAGCTCTTAATACTTTGCAATTTTTATTTAACTCACTTTCTTAGGGGATTACAGAACTGGGTCTTAATCTTAGTAAGATCTCTGAACATCTAAGAAGCAAATAATACTGCTAGACTGACAAAGTACTAAAAAGTTTCTCATGTCAGAGTGGGAAAATTCATAGAACTATAGATTATAAAATAAATGGTGAGTCCTCACCCTCATTTTAATAATTGCTTGCATTTGACTATTCTTTAAAATTTTACCGAGATTTGTTTTGTGATCCAACATAGGACCTCTCTTGGTGATTGTTCCACTTGCACTTAGATGCCTGAAAATAAGATATATTTTCCAAATATCGTATATGGTGTCAAATAAATGTCAGATCTAGTCAGTTGATAATATTGCTTAAATGTTTCATATCCTTATTGATTTTTTTGTCTTCATATTCTATCAACTATGAAGATTACAGAAGGTTATAGGTATTACAAAGAGTAATATCCAACTGTAATTGTGGATTTGCTTATTTCTCTCTTTAGTTCTGCCAATTTTTGCTTCAAGTATTTTGAAGCTCTATTGTTAGATTTATACTTCTTTAGGATTATTATATGTTCCTGATGAATGGAGCCTTTTATTATTATAAAACTTCTGACATTAACCACACCAGGATTCTTATCCATTTTACTTTGAGTGTGTCCACGTTATGTCTTTATATTTAAGGAATGTCTCTTTAATCAGCATTAAAGAGACAACCACACTGCTCCTGTTTTATCACAGCTGGGACCTGTAGGCCAGCTGGTAAGTGGCAGAGCCAGGTCTCAACCCCAGTCTTCCCTTGCTGTCCCTGCTGCCTCTTCCCAGTAACTGAGTTGCACAAACACTCTCCATGGGTTGACTGTAATTAATAGCTCCTATGAGTGCTCCTACCAGTGGAGGAAGCTCCTCTAACACAGGACTAGCAAAAAACCACCCTTATCTACACTCACAAAGATAGATAGATAAATATACGCATCCATATACATATATACACCCTGACAAGAGAATGAATAAATAAACTGTGGTATGTCCACATAATGGAATAATATAGAAGAATGAAAATGGATAAATTATAGCAAAATGCAATGACATAGAAGAACAATGTTCAGTGAAAAAAGTAAAGCTCAGGAAACCACTTAAAATATAACAGAATTGTTTAAAGACTTCAAAAACAAACAACTAAATATATTTTAACAAGCTTTTCTTTCCTTCCTTCCTTCCTTCCTTCCTCCCTTCTACTATGTATCTATCTATCTATCCATCTGTCATCTATGTTTCTCTGGTTGGTGGGTGGTTGTCAACCAAGGGAATAATAAGCACAAAGTCTAGGGCAGTGGCTACTCCTGGGGATAGGGGAGCATGGAGATGGTTTGGAGAATAGCAAATAATTTATTTTAAGTGTTTAGTTTGGGGACCAGTAGATGGGTTCATGGGTATTTGCTTTATTAAAATAAAAACATGCATATACTTAAATGTGCTCCAATTAATATACTGAAAATAATAACCACAGCCAAAGAGAACAAGAATATATACAAGGTCAACTAAAAAAAGAAGGTAAGGTTTCAAAAAAATCCTAAGGAAACAATTTTGCCTTGAACAGAGAAAACACTCATCAGTGCTGTAAAATTACATTTTTTATTCTATTGAAAATGTAGCATAATTTAAATGTAATCTGTGTAAATTTATGATAGTAATGAAGAAGTATGACAGTATTAAGAAGTACAAAAGTTTAGAAAACTGGTTCTGTGCCCCTCATCTCAGTGTCCAATCAATTCCAAGTATTATTTCTTGTTTGAAGCTTTATACTCTTAGGGTAATAATTTTGCCCTCAGATAACATATGGACTTTCTATATTCATGCTTCTTGGCATGCCACTTGGAAAAATATAAAAGCAGACCCAGCTCATTTTAAATATATTTGGTAAGGCATCTATGCTCTCTTATTTTGTTTGATGAGAAACCAAAGAGTTCAGTCATTTTTCTTTCACATTCATGGTTTGAATTCCCACGGTTCTGTGGAAGAGGAAGTTAAAGATGCAATTGTCAGATTTGAGGTACCAGATGGTAATATGTCTGAATATTTGTGTGTTTCAAAGGATCACCATCAACTTAAGTCCAATGTGACAGTCCTTTGGGAACTTGGAAAAGGAAAAGACAATATTGTCCCCATTGCATTAAACAATAAGAAGAGCAAAACCAGCCTCAGTCTCCTGACAGAGGTGGACAAGAAGGAATACTCGGAAAGAGAATCAGTCACTCAGGACAAAGGACTGCTACTCAAGGAAGCCAAGAAAGAAGCCTATTCTAGAATTATCCCAGTATCCAGAAGGAGAGGTAATTCTGCTTCTGGGCAAAATCCTCACTATCACAGGGATGTATGCAGGGCGTGGTAGTCCATGGTTTAAAATACTTCAGACATCTTTAGAAGGAGATCTTCCTACTAGTGAGATGCAGAGCCAGAGGGTGGGTCAGGCGGGCGGGATCTAGGAATTATAGTCTACAATACCCAAATCTAAAATACCACCAGAAGTGTATGGAGGCAGGGGAAATCTGTTTACTTAAATTCCTTTTGAGGACAGGCTGTAAGCACTTGGAACAACAAGAGCAAGAGCGACAACAACAAATCCTCCAGTAAGCTATAGGGCACAGGTGGGAAGTGAGACCTCTGAGAGACTCCGTCTTGTACCCATGAGACCTCCCATCCACCTCCATTTCTTCATTTACCAAACCTCTACTGAGCACCAAATAGATGCTGGTCTAGCTGTGAGGGTACATCAGTGAGCAAAGTAGACGAAGCATGGGCGTGATGAATAAGTACATTATGGTATCATAGAAGAAAAGTAGGTTATGAAAAAAATAGAAAGCTGAGCATGGCAACGAGAAGCAGGGATCGGAGAGGCTCCCCTTTTAAATAGGATCATCAGGCCATGGCACATGAAGATGGTCGCATTTATGTAAAGACTTGAAGGGGGTGAGGGAGTGAACTGTCGATATGCAACATCTGTGAGAGGACAATCCTAGCAGAGGGAGCAGCTCGTACACTACCAGGTCCAGGAGCCAGGAGCTTCTTAAGAGGGAGAGTCCCAGTTCATTATAAGCTTACTGTATTGGTTACTTGGGGGCCATGATGAAAGTGTTCTTTATTCTACCTTTCCTGTAGTCATAACTAATTTCTGAATTCTTTAAATGTAGACTTGATATTTCAAGCACAGTGATGTGACTGGGCACCAATTTAGGAGCCTACTCAGAATGCCCATTTCCCCCCAATCTCTTCTGATGCTATCAAACAGTCTGTGCGGCTTGCTCCCCATGAGAGAGGCATCTAGGACCCCCCTCTAGCTTTGGAGAGATAGCCTGAAGGCCTTTACAGTAAGATTACAACAAACCTGTGAGTGGACCTGCCCTTCTTGGAACTTCAGCCCATTTTTTTTATCTATTATTTCAATACCTGAAATTGAATGAAGGTAATCTCTGTTGGTAATGCCTGTAGGTACATTTAGGTGGAAGATGATATCACATTATTTCTACCATGTTTCAAAACCAATGTTCACCAGACACTAAAGAACCATCAGGGCCCTGGCTGGTGTAGCTCAGTGGACTGAGCGCAGGCCTGCGGACCACACAAGAACCATCAGGCACAGAGATTAGGCAGTTTGAAGGAGAACCTGTAGTAACAACAAGTCACAGGGCTTCCAACATTGGGGTTGTCAACTACAGACTTTAAAATGATATTTATACTGTCAGAGGAAACAAAAGACATGATTAAAAATCTCAGCACAGAACTGAAAATTATTACTATTATTTTAATGGCAGAGGTTGGAGGTATGGCAAGTTGGAAGGAAAATCCGATAAAAACTCTCGAGCTGAAAATCTGATAAAAACTCTAGAGCTCAAAGTACTAAGAATAAGAACTCAATGCATTCATTCATGCCTTTTCCATTTTTATAAAACAGAACAAGACAATTTTGTCGATTATTTTTTAGATTATCTTCTTTATTTTGTTTGCTTCTTTTCTTCTATTCATTTTCACCATTGTTATCTCCTTTCTTTTACTCTCTTTGTATTTCTTTTGTATGCCTTTTCTAATCTCTTATTTGGGATACATTGTGTTAATTTTTGTTTTCTTGTGGGTTTTTTTTTTTAAACTAACATGATCAGGTAAGGCTAAAGGCATCACTTCTGCTCTTTCCCACAAGTTTCGACATTTAATGCTTTCACTATAATTCTGTTCTAATTATTTATCCACTTTTCATCAAAATTTCTTCTTTGACTCAGATGTTATTTATAAGTGTGATTTTAATTTCTAAATATAGTATCTTGGAGGCTTTTAATAAGGTTTGTTCTTAATTTTTAACATATAACTCAAAATTTTTTTGGAAAAGACTAAGTAACAAACATGTGGTCTCTGTTGCATATTCTTCAGTGTAATGTTCTATAGCCATTACAGTGAGGCATTATTTTAATATAAATATGGAACTCTAAGTCATATTATGAAATATAAATTTCACTATTTACTTATTTTATATTTAAAATATTTAAAAATTACTGTTGACATTCAATTGTATATTAGTTTCAGGTATACGGCGTAGTGATTAGACATTTATACAACTTAGGAAGTAATTCGTCCCCCATAAGGATAGTGCGCACCTGGCACCATACACAGTTATTACAATATTATTGACGATTTCCCGATGCTGTACTTTAATCCCTGCAACTATTTTGTAACTTCCAAATTGTATTTCTTAATCTTTTCAGCTCTTTCATCCATTCTCCCAACCTCCTTTCTATCTGACAATCATCAGTTTGTTCTTTGTATCTATGAGTTTGTTTCTGTAAAACAAGTTTAAAAGGGGGACCAAATATTTGAACCCTTCATTGATAAACACATTAAAAGATGCTTCGCATCATGAGCCATTGGGGAAATGCAAGCTAAAAATCATGATGAGCTACATCCACACACTAACTACAATGGCTATAATTAAAAAGGTTGGTAATTACCAGAAATTAGCAAAGACATGAAACCACTGGAGCCCTCTTCCCTTGCTGGTGGGAATGTAAAATAGCATAACCATTTGAAAAATTGTAATTTTCTTATAAAGTTGAACATGCACCTACTATATGACTCAGCCATTCCAGTCCTAGGCATTTGCCCAAGAGATGTGAAAACATGTCCATACGCAGACTTGTATGAAAATGATCACAGCAGCTTTATTCACAATACTCTCAAATTGGAAATAACTCAAATTTCTGTCAACTTGTGAAAAAACAAACAAATTGTGCTATAGCAAGGTATTAGCCCAGTGGAATTTTTCTCCGGAGAAAAAGGAACAAACTATTGGCACATACCCGTTCAACCTGGATGAATCTGAAAAGCTTTATGCTAAATGAAAGAATCCAGACACTAACAATAACGTACTCTGTGATTCAATTTATATGAAATTCTAGAACAGGCCAAACTGTAGTGTCAGAGACCAGATCAATAGTTGTGTAGGGTCAGGAACCAGGCGAAGAAAGACTGGCTACAAGGGAACAACAGGGAAACTTTTTGGGGTGATGGAAATGTTCTATATCATGATTGTGGTGGTGATTATTTGCCTATGTACATTTGTCAAAACTCATCATGCACTTAAAAATGATGCATTTTACTGTATGTAAATTAACTTCAGTAAAGATGATTTTGAAAGCCAGTAATAGTCAAGAAATATGATGAACAACTTTATGCCCATGATTAAAACATTTAGACGAAATGGGCAAATTCTTTGAAAAATATAACTTACCGAGAGGACACAGACAGGAAGGCTCTATGCTAAGAACACTTGTGAAAAAGAAGCTGATACTGGAAGAGTGGACACGGTACAACAAAAACCTGGTTTTTCATTGCTGTTTATTTTGTTTTGAACTAATGTGTTGAAACTTTTTCTATTTGTCCAATTTCTCAGAAACTTTACCAGGGAATACTCTGTTGCTCTCAGTAAAAGATTCAACTATATTTGTTCACGTGGAGACACAAGTTGTTCAAGTTTATTATAAAAGTGATAAAGGAAAACAAGTATTAAAGACATATGTGACTCAGTGTGAAAATAAGTATATTCCCAGGATATTGAAAAGTTAGGATAGAAAGAACAGTCTCAAGGAACATTTGCTTTCTTTTGTCCTATCCTTGCAATTCCCAATTTGGTTTTGGTAGAAAATCAAATCTTACCCAATAGAGGAAGGCAGGTCTTTGGATTGAAGTTTTGCTTCCCTTCAACAAGAAGCTTAAAGAAATTGTACCTTCCCCCATTTTTCTTACATGTAAGAAAAGGTGAAGACTTTTAGACAGTGGGTGAAGTAAAATCTAGAACTAAAATGGAATCTGTATGTTATTGACCTTGATTTTATGTATCTGTACTCATTCTTTGAGGCAAATGCATTTACCCATTATATTTCTATCTGGATTTCCTCTCAATATCTTTGTTCTTTCTTTTTCTTAAATAAAGAAAAACAATTAAGAGCTCAGACTCTCAAGGCTGGAGACAGACTTCTTGGATTAAAATCCTAACTCCATCATTTTCCAAATTCAATTTTTTCTAAGTCTAATATCAATAATAACACAAAGATACCCCTAACATTATTATATGACACAGAGTGGTTAAGTAACTTGCCCAAGGTCACAAAGCATTATCTATTTGGGAGAAAAGCCTCACCTTTATGGAAATACCATGCAGAGGCAAATTAATCCTGAACCTCCTATTCAAAACCGAGCAGGCAAAATTCCATTTAAATGACCAGCATTGATTGAGCACTTGCAAAATCAGGGCAAGGCTTCTGCCCTTCAGGCTCTGATAGTCTAAAAGGGAGGTAAATGGAGAAACAGCCCAAGGAGTTGTGTGTGAGAAATAGCCAGGAGAAAAGGGTTTGAGGAGTTTAGTTACGCATAGATATGGGATGAGGGTTAGAATGTATCAGGAAGAGCCACAGTACTGGGAGATAGGAAAGAATGCTTTGAAACAGGCTGTTCAGAATCATCTCAAATCAATGAATCTTGCTAATACAGAGCATAATTTTGGTAATAGTCTTTTCAAAATGAATTGGCAAAACTAGTAGTTTGATGTGCCTGCATTGACCAAAGTGCTTCCTTGGATATGGGACTTTCAGTTTTAAAACTGAAAAGTTAAACAAGTTTTGGGCAAACCAGAGGGAGTTGGGCTCCACAGAAGTAACACAGCTGTAACACTGATAGTTAGCATTTGTTGATTACAGCAGTCCCCTCCTTGTCCACAGGGCATACGTCCCAAAACGCCCAGTGGATTCCGGAAGCTGTGGATTTCTGAAGACTTGGAAAGCACTGAACCTTATACAGTGACACTCTGATTAATCAGAGGATATGTTCTGAGAAATATATGTTCTGAGCAATTTTGTCTACTATGTCACCAAGCAATAGGAATTTTTTAACTCCATTATAACCTTATGGGATTACCATATTACCGTTGACTGAAATGGTGTGGTCCACCATTGACCAAAAAAAGGTCAGACGAAATGCAGGACTATATATTGTTGTATATCTGAACACATGATAACTTATAAATTAAGCACAGTAAGAGATTACCAACAGCTAGCAATAAAATAGAATGGTTATAATAATAATATGTCATAATAAAAGTCATGTGAATGTGGTCTCACTGTCTGAAAATATTGTATTGCACTCACATTTTCACTTAAAGGGAACAGTCTATAGCTTCTCTTTGGTGTATACAAACTGCTAACATCACTGTTGGGGGCCATTTTTAAATTTCTGTTTTGTTTTTTTTTTTGGTTAAGATTTTATTTATTTATTTTTAGAGAGTGGAAAGGGGAGGAAGATAAAGAGGGAGAGAAGCATCAAGGTGTTGGAGAAATATCAGTTGGTTGCTTCTCGAATCCCCCTGATCAGGAACTCTGCCTGCAGCCCTGGCATGTGCCCTGACTAGGAATCAACCAGTGACCTTTTGGTTCACAGGCTGGTGCTCAATCCACGGACGCACATCAGACATGGTGGGGCCAATTTTTTTTTAATCCTCATCCAAGGACATTTTTTTCATTACTTTTAGAGAGAGAGAAAGGGAGAGAAATATTAATGCATGGGAGAAGTATCAATTGAGCCCCTGAACAGGGATGGTTTGCATCCCAACTGGGGACCATACCCACAACCTAGGTATGTGTCCTGGTCAGGAATCAAACCCACAACCTTTAGGTTATGAGACAGTGCTCCAACTAGCTGAGCCCCAGCCAGGGCTGGGGCCATTATTAAGTAAAATGAGGGTTACTTGAACATAAGCACTAGGTTACCATTCCTGGGGATCTGGTAATTTTTAGATGGTTACTTAAGTGACTGGCCAGCAAGGAGTGTGTATATACACTGAGAAAAAGGGCTGATTCACATTTGGGGAGGGGCTGAGACAACTTGATATTTCATCACACTACTCAGAATGGCATGCAACTTAAAATTTATGAATTGTGTGTTTCTGGGATTTTCCATTTAGTATTTTTCGACCATGGTTGCCCGAGAGTAATGGAAACTATGGAAAGCGGAAACCACAGAAAACCCAGATTATGATACCTACAAAGTACTAGATGGATGCTATTCTACACAGAATACTTTTCACTTGTTAGCTCATTTATTCCACTCAACAACCCCACCCCAGTTTAATACTATCATTAGCCTATTATGTAATGAAGGATACCAACAGGCCCAGATTGTCAAGATCATGCATCAGGCCAATGGTGGGATCAAACCCAGATATTGTCCTTTTGGAGTTTACATTCTTCACCACTATTCTTCCCTGGGAAAAAATCAAAATAGCCAGCTTTTTGTTTGGTGTTTGAGGATCTTGGACCCCAGTAACATTGGAAGGGCCAGACTTGAGAAACAAAATGTTCGAGATGTCTCGATTGCCATGCTCCCGAGTCTGTGCTTCTCCAAAGCATCTCTCTTGTTTTTGATGAAGTTCTAGATCTTTGGGACACTTTGCCATTGGTTCTTACTTGTTCCCAGACAACTATGGTTTAGCGGGGCAGTCGATTTCAACTCTTCTTAGCCAATATTGTTATTTCTTTTTTTAAAAAAGCTATCAGGTGCCCAGCAGTAAATGAATGGATCAAAAAACTATGGTACATTTACACAATGGAATTCTATGCAGCAGAAAGAAAGAAGCTCCTACCCTTTGCAACAGCATGGATGGAACTGGAAAGCATTATGCTGAATGAAATAAGCCAGGTGGTGAAAGACAAATACCATATGATCTCACCTGTAACAGGAATCTAAACAACAAAACCAACAAGCAAGCAAAATACAACCAAAGACACTGAAATAGAGAACAGGCTGACAGGGACCAGAGGGAACAGGGGAGGGAATTTCAGGGGAAAAGGGGAAGAAAGGTTTACAGGAACACATGGAGGACACCTGGACAAAAACTAAGGGGGGTGGAAATAGGAGAGAGGTGGGGAGCACTTGGAGAGGTGGGCTGGGATGGGAGTAGAAGACAGAAAACTGTACTTGAACAATAATTAAATTTTCAAAAATCTATCAATAATTGAGAATATACTATGTGCCTGCCATTGTTCTGAGCGACTTGCCCATATTAAAATTTTTATTCTGTATTTTTTTGTATTAGTCAGAAGCATGCCTACAGAAGAGGAGAAATGTGAAAGTTAGCTTTTCATCCTTTTTCAAAAATGACGATGACTGGTTGGATAAAAGAAATCCATGGGGAGCAGAAAATATGTGTGTGTTTCAGTATTTCCCCTGGTATGTAAGTGATTTTGTTTTTTCACAGCCACTCTCTGCTTTTGCAATATTCTGACTGGTGACCTATTGTGTCTTTAAAACACAGTTCCTCTCATCCAATCTACTGTCTTCTATGGGACTCTCAGTGGTTCAGAAACTCTAGTGACCTTGGTGAATAGGAGCTTTGGAAACCTTGAGTTCGTTTGCTTCGTTTAATGGGTTTTATCAGGCAGTTTAAATGCCTCTACACCTTAGGGAAGGATGGGAAGCCACCAGCCTCAGTGCTTTTTGTTGAGTGATGGACTTAGTATGCTAATGTTCTGAGGGAAAATTGGCTTGAGGGCAGAGGCGTTTTTCCTGATTCCCTACAGCTCCACCAGAGCCTTGAATTTCTGCCACCAGAATGCCTCTGCTTTCCATTTCTTCCCAATTTTTATATTACTATAGTTCTAATGGTCTTTAAAAACCTGTGGCCTCTTCTAACTACCCTTCTCAGAGGCTTCATTTTTTCCCCCTCCTTCAAAACCTCCAAGGAGAAAGAAACCATCGCCCTCCTTTGAAAACCAAGCCTAGTGAATCCAAAGCCTTGAGTATAAGAAAGGCAATTGCTGCTTGGATTCTGGCAATCACTCTCATCAACAGTGAACTATATTTATAGCATTCTGTGTACCTCTTCGTGAAAAACTTATTTTCTTCTCTCCCAAGAAGTTTCTGTCACCAACCAAGTGACCAACAAATGCCTATTTAAAAAAATTTTTGTATCTTTTAAAGATGTTTTTTTACTTCTTTTTAGAGAGAGGGAAAGGGAGGGAGAAAGAGAGGGTTAGAAACATCAGTGTGTGAGAGAAACATGGTCAGTTGCCTCTTGCACACACTCTGACTGGGGGACTGAGCTTACAACCCAGGCATGTGTCCTGACCAAGAATCAAACCAGTGACATTCCGTCTTGTGGGACAACACCCAACCAGCCGAGACATACTGGTCAGGGTAAATGTTTCTCTTTTTAAATAGTTTCAAACTTTAAAGAACTGCAAGAATAATACAGATTCAACCGTTGTTTTGGATTTGCTACATTTCCTTATCTCTCTCTTATTAAAATTTGTGACAGAGACCTTAACACAGAGAGGAATTGGGAGGGATTATAGGGAGGACACTCAGACCCTTGGCCATCACAGGAGCCCTACAGGAAGAACTCTATGGTTACAACAGAGCTCAGTGGTTGTAACAGCCCCTTCCCTTAATTTTCTTCTCTCTTCTGTAAGTACTTCCTCCCTCTTTGTGTGGGCAAAACTTGCATATGGCTCATCACATCTGCATGTTCCAGATTACAGTCCTTTCTTTTTCTCAAATAAGTCCTTTTTTGGTGGCAGAATACCTAGACAACTTCTAACAGTCAACACTGTATTTTTTATTTATGCCTATTATTTATTATGAACCACTTGAAAGCAAGTTTTAGACAACCATGATCCCTTTTTGTCTAAATAGCTCAGGGTAGCTGCCCTAAAAATAAAGATAACAGAAAATACATATTGGTTCCTGCTCCCTGTTCCTGACACAGAGCTCTTGAAATTCTTGTAGATTCCTAAGTAATAAGAGCACTAGGAACATCTTTGGTTGTATGGATCAAGGTGGCTCTGAATGGGCTTCTGGATGGTGCTGAATGGAGGCTAGTCACCAGAAAGGCCAAGTCATGATTCAAGGGAGAAGGGCTAGAAATACAGTTAGTATTTGGTCACGGCTCCATGAAATCCCAGTAGCATGGGGTCTGTGAGCTCTCAGGTCGGTGAACACATCCACACTGAGAGGGTGATTGATGTTCCCCAACCCCCTGGAGGCAGAGTTCCTGCGTTCAAACCATCCTTCCCACAAACCTCGCCCTACGTTTCTCTCTCTCTGGTTGTTGATCTGTATCCACTGTGATACCCTTTAATAAACTAGTAAATGTGTTTCCCTCCAAAATTAATTGAACATAGTGAACCTCCCACTTAAGGCAGTTAATGTGAACTCCAGTTGAAGGCAATTTGGTGCCTGCAACTAGTGTCTGAGGTGGTTTGTGCTTTGGGAGGGAACAGTCTGGTGGGATTGAGCCCCTCCTTCACCTGTGGGGTTTGATGCTGTCTCCAGGTAGGTACTGTTGGGATTGAGCTAAAAGGCAGGACACTGAGCTGGTGTGACAGAGAATTGCTTGGTATGGAGAAAAATCTCCACAGATTTGGTGACCAGAAGTGAAATGTTTTGTGAGTAGATAAATGGAGTTTATTTATAATCACACCAATAGATGCTATAACTTTTCTTATCAGTTATTATTATTAGAATCAAGCTGCTATTCTTCAAAACTTTATTCTGGTGAATCACATAGGTGGTACGAAGTCAGAGTGGCCAAGAATACAGACTTTTGCCGTCACTGGTGTGGCTCAGTGGATTGAGTGCTGGCCTGAGAAACAAAAGGTTGCCGGTTTGAAGCCCAATCAGGGCACATGCCTGCGTTGCAGGCCAGATCCCAGGTTAGGGACTGGTGAGAAGCAACCGATCGATGTATCTCTCACACATTCATGTTTCTCTTCCTCTCTTCCTCTCTCTAAAAAAAAAAAAAAAAGGAAAGAAAAGAAAGAAAAAAAAAAAGAACACAGACCTTAGGGAATCACACATTGGCTCAAATCTCTGATCCCACTTAGCAATTGTGACCTTGAGCAAATTAACTCATCCCTTAGTTTCCTCATTGGAAACTAATCATAATGAAAATTGTACAGTTCATTTGCCTGTAATGAGGAGTAAGTGAAGCAGTGAATACAATAAAGCACTTAGCTCTAGGCCTGGTACAAAGTAAGTGCTCAGTAAAAATTAGTGACTTTTAGCCCTGGCTCCTGTGGCTCAGGAGGACTGAGCGCCAGCCAGAAAACCAAAGGGTTGTCGCCTCTATTCCTAGATTGGAGCACATGGTTGGGTTGTGGGACAGGTTCCCAGTAGGGGGTGCATGAGAGGCAACCACTCATTGATGTTTTGCTCCCTTTCTCTTTCTCCCTCCCTTCCCCTCTGTCTAAAAATAAATAAAAAATTTTAAAAAACTACTGCTTGTTATTAGCACAATTAACCTATTCAATGGCAGTCAGAGACAGCTAGTTCTCCCTAAAACTTTCTCAGCCTTTTTCACCATTGGGACAGGGCCACCTGATTAATTCTGGCAAAGGACTATAGGTGGACATGCCATGTGCCACTTCTAGGCTGAGGTACTGAAAAGCCAATGTGCTGCTCTGTCTTGTCCTCCCCATCTTGTCCCCCACCATAGTGACTTTGGAGGCTGCCTTGTTCCAGGTGGAGCAGCTGCAGGGTGGAGACAGACTGCCTACCACCTATAGAATTTAAATAAATAAGAAGTAAACCTTTTTGTCTGAAACCACTGAGATTTCAAAGTTTCTATTTTACTATAGTAGAATCTAACATTTACTTGATCAGTTTAAGCAGCATGTCCACATAATAATGTGTGAAGGATGACTTGACAGTTCTTCAAAAGACTAAAGACACTGCTGATTCTGTTTACTGATAGCTGACTTTATGTTTACCTGACACTCGTTCAATGAATATTTCTACTGAGCACTAACTACGTGCCTGACTCTTCCTACAAATGGCGAACAACACCGGACAGAGTACCTGCGATCGTAAAGGTAACAGTCTAGTGGGGGGAGATGGTCGTTATTCTAATCATGACATAAGCAGATGCAGAAGTGTAACTGGTGTCTTGCTAAGAAGAAGGGAGAAGACCACGGTGCCGTAGAGGCTGAAACTGAGAAATGGGGTTTGCTACTAGCCGCATGATCTCAGGTAACTTGGCTTCTTGGCCTTCGTTTCTTTGTCAAATGAGTGTACCAGCCTAGCCGATCCAAAAGGTCCTTCTAGCTCTAACATTCTATTTATATTTCTCTGTGAATTCCTCTTTTTTTCCTTGTTTGTGTGAGCACTTTTGTTTAAAATTAAAAATTATCTAATTTAGCAGAAACATTGGCTAACAGAGAAAACAACGTGACTTCTCTTCATACAGCTAATTTAAATCCAATAGTGTTCGGCAGCCTCCCTCGATGTTTTTGCTGAAACATTGGAATGATGCTTACTAATCATCTTTAGGGGAACTTGGTGAACTGTGAGTCAGCAAGTTTCATTGAGTAAGAAAGACAGAAGGCTTACAAGTGTTTAGCGAAGACAAGCCTCTCTGGGGGAGGATCAGAACAGCACCTGAAGAAAACCGAGAGTGGGAGACATCTGTCCTTCTCTAGCTACCGAAATCCCATGTGACTCAGAACTCTTCAGAAAACCTTTGAACAACAATGAAAGTGTTTGCTTGGGAACAACACCATTCTTTGTTTCTAATACTTGAATGTGAATATCTTATGGAAGCTGGAAGTCGCTGAGGGATAAGCAAGGGAGAGAACTCAGAAAGATCTGGAGGCTGAGGGACTTGGCCAGAGAATGCAGACTGAGTCAGGGCACAGAGATACACACACTCCAGGAGGGCCCTGGCCGCCAGGTGGAAGAGATCACCCAAAGCAAAGGATCAAGGGACAAGACATTTCCTTTGCAATGTTGCTACGAGCCAGCAGCGAGTACCTGGCATGTGTATTACTAAGTAAGTTCACTACCTCCTACCAAGTACCATTGGAACATGGAATAGTGTTCATACATATCTAAAAAAAATAACAGTTGACGTGCTTCATGCAAGAGAAGAAAGGGGCATGGCTCCCCGCACCCGCACAACGACTAGAAGAGGTCTTTGCTGCGAGTTCCATACTATCCGTATGATGCCCTAGGTAGGTGTCAGAGGGGCAAAGGGCAGAAAAATGTTAGTACAAACTTCAGTTCATGTGACTTTGATTCCCACGTTGATGCCAGTGGAAAAACCAATACATAGCTGCAAAATAACTTTAAAAATTACATGATTAAGCAAAACTGATATTAACAAGTCAGTTCTTCTTTCTGGAAAGGACTCGAAACTTGCTAACATAATAGCAGCACTTTTCTCATGCCCGTAGCACCATTTTCACATCCCACATTTTGCCAGTTTGGTATTTCCTTCCCTATTGCTTAAAAGATTGTCAGATATTTGAAAAGGAGAAAAGAAGTCAATTAAAACTCACATAGGCTGTTCTTTAAAAATCCTGATAGTACAAGGGGAATTTAAAATATCAAAATAATTAAATATGAGGTTTTTTAACAAGGCAAGGAACTTAGGTTAATATTCCATATTTGTGGGTAGGGGAAATGTTACATTTGTGTGAAAAGTAATTTTTTTTCCAGCCCTGGCTGGTGTGGCTCAGTGGATGGAGTGCTGGTCTATGCACAGAAAGGTTGCTGGTTCAGTTCCCAGTCAGGGCACATACCTGGGTTGCTGGCCGGGTCCCTGGTTGGGGACATGTGAGAGGCAACTGATCATTGTATCTCTCGCACATCAATGTTTCCCTCCCTTTCTTTCTCCCTCCCTTCCCCTTTCTCTGAAGATAAAATCTAAAAAATATATTCTAACTGTATTTTAAAAAGTAAATTTTTTATTCATCCAAAGTAATTCATGTTATTTTATATTCTTTTTTTTAAAAAACTAAGATTTTAAATTTATTTTTGTTATTTTTTTTCAGTATCAGCTAGTCCCCTTATGCCCCCTCCCCCTTCATACTATTCTTGAGTTGTCTCAAACATTATATCCATATATAGCTTGTAAGGAATTCTAAGAAAATAAGAAAAATTTCTCCATAAAAACACACATATCTAGGATTACATAAGCCATGCTGGGGACCCAAGGATTTGCAAATCTTTTTTGTTTTTAATTAGTGGAACTAGTTTCTATAACAGACTCTCACATGAAATGCCAACATATAAAAGATATGAAAGCTGCCTTGGTGGGAGAGGAGACTGAAGACCCCAACACAATATCAATTTAATATTAATTTCAAATAAAAAATGTATTTGCCTTGCTACTTTATCATCAGAGTTTAGCAGAAGATCTGGCACATGGTATGTACTCAATAAATATTTGTTGACTATATTATGCTCTTAGTCAATATCAAACAGAGATCATTCCTTATATATTTGAAAATTTATAAAAGTAATTAAATAATGTAAAAATTGAAAATATTTTTATTAAAGATTTTATTTATCTTTAGAGGGGAAGAGAGGGAGAGAAGGAGAGAAATATCAATGTATGGTTGCCTCTCGTGTGTCCCCTGCTGGGAACTGGCCTGCAACCCAGGCATGTGCCCTGACTGGGAATTGAACAGCGATCCTTTGACTCACAGGTCTGCGCTCAATTCACTGAGCTACACCAGACAGGGCAGAAAATATTTTTTATAATAGTCATACACCAGGTAATAGTTGGCCTTATAATATTTTTAGGGAGAGGGGTATAAGGAGACTTAATGGTAATGGAAAGAAATATAGTAATGATGATATATTTAAGAAATATGATTTAGCACTTGACAAAGCAATGTGAATTCATCTTCATTTGAGAAGTATATATATTTTTCCATATGTTTTTTTCTTAAAAATTTTTTCAATTACACTTTACATTCGATATTATTTTGTATTAGTTTCAGGCATATAGGATAATGGTTAGCCAATCATACACTTTAAAAAGCGTTCCCCCTGGTATTTCCAGTACCCACCCGGTAGCACCCTTACTTATGACGGCATCATTGACTACGTTCCCTGTGCTGTACCTCACCTCCTCATGACTATTTTGTAACCGCCAGTCTAGAAGTGTATTTTGAGTTCAGCCCTGTGCCATGCCAAAGTGAACTGGAAAGATCAAGTAGCTGCCGTCCACTTCGTCTGGACGCTCTTCCCCTGTCTCCCCGTGACTGGCTCCTTCTCATCTTTCACCCTTCAGGCTTCAGCTAACATGTCACTTTCTTCAAGGCCTTCCTTGACCCTTCCATCTAAAATAGCCCTTTCTCCCCAGCTGGGTATTGCACTTCCTTGCCTGTTTCCTCCACAGTATTTATCACATCCCACAGATATCTTGTCTATTTATTTATTTGCATGTTGAACGGGACACCTTCTGCCTCCTTTAGGGCAAGGCACCAGGGCCAACCAGTGTCTGGCCTATCTCCAGGGCTCAATGAATATTTGTTCAATGAATGGAAGAATAAGTCATCAAACTTGTGCAGTGCCCAGCAATGTACAGCAGCCTGTGATGAGCTCAGAATATAATAGCGGTTTGAATAGAGGTTGTGCTTGGAATGGCTGGGGGTGGAGGGGTGCCCCCACCCCTGGGGAGGTAGTCAGGAGGAACACAAGACTCATCAGTTACTCATCAGTAACTCATCAGTTACTACAAGCCCTCTGTTTAAATCCCCAGATCCACTTCCTTCCATCTATGGTACTTATCCTCACTTTCCTAAGCTGCAAATGGCAACACTAACACTAATTTGATGCCCACTAATAAAGGTCAGTTTTGATGTCCATTAATAAAAATCCCTTTTCTCCAAGAGAAGGGCTCACCTGAGACAAGGAGACCCTTCAGAAGAGCTTCAGTGTGTGCATTTAGGGAATGAGAGGCTGGGGTTGGGATGACACACCTTGAGCCAATTAATATAGTTTCATTAAGTGGAAATGAGAC
The DNA here is from genome assembly GCF_014824575.4 of Sturnira hondurensis. Lineage (NCBI taxonomy): Eukaryota > Metazoa > Chordata > Mammalia > Chiroptera > Phyllostomidae > Sturnira > Sturnira hondurensis. The sequence goes on along the minus strand of NW_028090067.1, from coordinate 8,394,450 downwards.
TATTTAAACTTTAGTTGGAAAGGGTCCATCAGAGGTCTACCTGCATGAAAAGCTCGGATGCTTCAAGGGAATGACTTGGTTACTGGGGAAGAAAGTCAATTTTGAAGGTTGCACTGTTGTTTATCACTCAGATTTGAAGAGATGGTGCATCATGCCCCAAGCTGGACCTGGACAACTTGCCCAGGACGAGGTGGGGAAAGGGCCGCTTTGCTGTCCCATCAGTGTGGAGAGCGTGGTGTGCGGTGTGCGGCAGCTCCCTGCGGGATGGCTCCAGCGGGTCCACCTGCATCTTTTCTCATTACGGAAGCCGAGAGGCTGCACCTGTGGGATTTGCTGGGGGGCTAGGAAACTTCTGGTCTCACAGAGAAGACAGAGCCTAAGAAACTACTTAACAGTGTTTAATACTGTTAATATATTTCTACCTTTTCATTTTACTTTCTTCTCCCCAAACCTCCCCAATATATTTTGTCACTGTTAAAAAGAATGAGATAAATCTATATGTATTGATATAGAATGTTTGCCAAGGTACATTGCTGTTAAGTATAAAAAGATGCAGAAGAGTGTAAATATTATGCTATCATCTATATTAAAGAAAATTTGCATATATATATACAGTACATTTAGACAACTACACAAGAACATTTATAGTAATTAATTCTGGGAAGGTGACTTTATTTGCAAGCCAGAGTGGGCAAACTTCAGTGGGCAACCAGACTTCATTCTTAGCCCTTTTGTATTGTTTGAGTTTCTTTTTTAGAGATATATGTATATAAAATAGATACTCATATATGTGTTTAAAAAGCATGCATTACAAATCATAAAATTGAAATGGAAAATAACTGGTAAGTTAATCTGAACTTTCTCATATCAACTATTAATAACTATCCCAAATAAAAGGAAAAGAAGAACACATTGTTTATTATTATCATATTTTGAATATATCATTTAGAATATGATGTAGATATTTTCAATTTTCATATGCATCTATACTATTTTTAAAAATTATTATTTGTTTTAGACAGAGGGGAAGGGAGGAAGAAACAAAGGGAGAGAAACGTCAATGAATGGTTACCTCTCGTACACCCCCTACTGGGGACCTGGCCTGCAACCCAGGCATGTTCCCTGACTGGGAATCAAACCAGCAACCCTTTGGTTTGCAGGCTGGCACTCCATCCACTGAGCCATACCAGCCAGGGCTGCNAAAGAAGAACACATTGTTTATTATTATCATATTTTGAATATATCATTTAGAATATGATGTAGATATTTTCAATTTTCATATGCATCTATACTATTTTAAAAAATTATTATTTGTTTTAGACAGAGGGGAAGGGAGGAAGAAACAAAGGGAGAGAAACATCAATGAATGTTTACCTCTCGTACACTCCCTACTGGGGACCTGGCCTGCAACCCAGGCATGTTCCCTGACTGGGAATCAAACCAGCAACCCTTTGGTTTGCAGGCTGGCACTCCATCCACTGAGCCATACCAGCCAGGGCTGCATCTATATTTTTTAAATAAGAAATTAGCTTATGGTTAATTCAGTTTCTTTCTCAGAAGCAGAACACAACAATAGTGCTTGAGAGGGCTGGTTCTTATGTCAGACAGCTTAGGATCTAATCGCAGCTCTGCCACTTAGTTATGTACCTTGGTAAATAAAGTACCTAAGCTTCAATTTGGTTGTCCTTAACATGTGGGAGAATAATGGTATCTACCTTTTAGGGTTGTTTATGAAAATTGAAGGCAGTGAAGCAGTTGAAGGGACTAGCCCACTCACTGACCCAAAGTAAGCACTCGGTAAGTGTTATTATTAGAAAGTGTATACAGTAAAAATAAAGAGCATAAACAGTGGAAATTCATATAATAAAGTCAACATTTGTTTTTCTTTTTTGGAAAATGTGGACATCCAGTGATAGATAATAAAACACATTTAGAGAAGTTTCATTTGTATAATTACTGATCTAGTAATTCCTAGTTATTGTTTGAAGTTTAACTCTCCCAAGGGTGGCAGGCCATAGAGAGTTGAATGGGGTGTGGATAAAACGGCGGGGCTTACCATCCAGCCTAGAAGAACTCTGTTACCTCCTTCATCTACTTGTCTTTCTGATGCTCTTACGATTCTTAGTTTTTCTGTCACTCATCAAGCTAGAAAGAACGATGGACTGGAGGGAAAGAGTTCAAGCTTGTCTCTAACTAATGAGCCTGGTGACTAAACCCTAGTAAGAATAAGATTCATTGTAGTTTTATGTCTCCTATTCAAATGATACAGCACTTTTACTTAGTGTACTCATTTAACGTATATTTTTCAGCATTTTGCAGAAATTGAATACCTTGTGAATAATAACAGTCAAAATACTTACATTTGTGGAGCTGGTACTTCACAGCTTACCAAGAGATTTTACAGTTCAGTAGCTTAAAACCAAAATATCTATCTATCAAGAGCTTAATAATATACAATAAGCCTTTTCTCTTGTCAAAAATGATGAATTCATATTTGTGTTAAAACTTACTTTATAAAACAAATATTGCAAATTGGTAAAAAATTGGCAAAATGGGGTGGTATGTTCTGAAATGCTTCTAACTTTTTTCCCACAATAGTGAGTTAAGCAATATTCAAATATTCAAAGAACTTCCTTATTTTAACTTTAAAATTTAAAACAACTTCTCTATATCAATAATAAAGACTCTTTGTTTTTCACCAGTCAGGGAGTTCACTTCATTATTTGATATGCAACATGATATTTGGTGTAAAGTAAGTTGTTTAGTCAGGCTATTGAAATTATGATATAACACCAAGTCATATTCTATAGAACTGATTTTTTTTTAAAGATTTTATTTATTTATCTTTAGAGGAGAAGGGAAGGAGAGAAGGAGAGAAATATCACTGTATGGTTGCCTCTTGTGCATCCCCTGCTGGGAACTGGCCTGCAACCCAGGCATGTGCCCTGACTGGGAATCGAACCGTGATCATGTGGTTCACAGGCCCGCGCTCAATCCACTGAGCTACGCCAGCCAGGGCTAGAACTGATTTTTTTATCGGATATAATGTCATGTTCTCATGCATAATAAAATACGTATATTTGGTTTTGGAAAGTGGGACAGAAACAGCAGTAACAAATTTTATTACTTCAGAAACTGAAAAGAGAAATATGAATTTTAATGTAAATGCATTTTAGGTATTTTAATATCATTCATTTTTTAATAAATCAAATTGTTTAAATTGGACTGCCCCATTGAGTAGACTGGGGAAATTTCATTTTATCTCGTTTCTCCAAGTCCTGGAATACGATAAAAATCAACAGTAAAACACTTGATTTCTTTATGGAGTAGAAATGCCAAAATGAGCCATTCATTCATTCATATATTCAAGAACAATTTGTTGTGTACTTATTATACGCGAGACGTTACGCTGAGCCTCATAGGAAAGTAACTAGGTAACTGCATACACACAATGATAAATAACTGCTTGTAGATGGTGGGTCCAACCCCAAGCAACAACAACATATACTTTAAGACAATTTAAAAAATCAAGGAGTAGAGCACTAGAGTACCCAGGGAAGGCTTTGCCAAGAGAAAGTACCTGGAAATGTGGGTCAGAGTCATAGAGGGAAATAAATGGAGAGAGCACCCCAGGGAGGAAGAGCAATATACAAAACATTAGCGTGTCAGTCATGCAGAAGTCACACCCAGAAGATAATAAATAGGTTGTAGAACATAAAATGTTGTAATTATTCGAAGAGTGGTCTTTGGACCAGTAAATTAGCATCCCATAGGAGCTTGTAGAAATGTTGAATCAAAATCTGATTCCACATGTTCAAGGTCTTTTAGTGCTTTATATAGACAAGGTCTGTCCAGGAGGTATCCAGCAATGTAATATCAAAATAGACATGTATTGAAGAAGATGCAAGAAACACTGTACTTAGGACAATGATGTCACAGTCCCCTTCAAAGTAGGCACCTTGGTGCCTCACACAGATCTCTCCGTTGCTATCAGCTGTCCTGTCATATTTTCCTGAATTTCATCAACAGTCTGAAAGCTCTCCCCCTTTAAAGGTGATTTTAGTTTTGGGAAAAGCCATACGTGGCAGGACACCAAATATGGGCTGTACGGGGGCTGGGTCACCTGGGTCATTTGACGTTTTGCCAAAAAAACTCTGCAAAAGATGTGATGCATGAGCAGGCTTGTTTGTAATGAAGCCGCCAATCACCAGTTGCCCAGAGCTGTAGCCTTCTGAGTCATTCAAATAGTTTCTATGGAGGAATGTTCAACCTTAATGCAAAATTTGATGCAGATTCATTGTTCTACACACTCAGTAATTTTAATGTGATAGCCACACAGTACATACAGGCACTCAACGGTATCTACCTGCCCCCTGACTAGTATAGTGAACTCGTCATTGTTCTCATATGCACACTCGGGTCCATTCTCCTTGGCTGCCAGATTACATCAATGTCACGCAAGCTGCTCTTGTTATATTAACAATGGCTGGACTTTTTCTGGACAGACCTCATACATTGAAGTCAAGGGGCTTTAATCTAAGCCAATTGGTTCATTTTTCAGAGGAATCTGAACCACAGAATGGCTGGGTGGCTTCCTTGATGATAATGCAAACCTCGCTTTAGAGAGAACCCTGGAAACAGTGAATTTTTTCCTCAATTTTTCAATGTTTGCCTGAACAGAAGAGAGTTAGTAAGTGGGACCTGATGGTGAGGTATTTGAATGCCAAGTTAAAAGCTCAGGCCTCACCCATTCATGAATTCAACAAACATTTATTGACCTCCAACGTGGTAGCACTGGGGATAAAGAGAAGAATAAGAAGGGCCCTGCCCTTAAGGAGCTCACAGTCTTCTGGGAAAGTGAGGAACCAACAACTGTAAATATCTCTGTAGTGAGTTTTAAAGGTTTATAATAGAGAAATTAACCTGATTTATTCACTTAACATTTATTGAGTACCTGCTACATGCAAAATGATGGTGTTCAGGGTTAGTTAGGAGTGAAGAGAAACAGCCAGATGGATTCGTTAAGAGGCTACTGTGCAAGTGTAAGAGGCAAAGGAAGAACGAATGGGTTCTGATCACTGTGAGGTTGATGGAGGGCCAGAGAAAGAAGCGAGTCTGCATTAACCCAGAGGTTACAGTAAGGCGAGGTAGAATTCGAACCACAGAGCAGAGACATGGGGAAGTTGGGAGAGCAAACCAAATTATTGGGGTTTTGTTTGCTTTACTTTTTAGTTTAGGGGATAGAGATGTTTGGTTTTAGACATGTAGATCTTGAGTGAATATCCATAAAGGAGTCTCTAACGAGGTGTTAGAGATTCAGAACCGGAGCTTAAGGAAAAAGCAGGGCTGAAGAAATCCCTGATTGGATGTTTCATCTTCCCAGCAACCCACCTGAATCACTGGGGAATCAGGAGGATTCATTTTGCAGCTCCAAGAGATCTGCTGGTGGCCAGTTACATTATGTCTTTAAATAAAGGCCCAGAGCCTTTTGCTTTCTCAGCTGCTAGCAACAAAAGCTGGTTTAGTGACCTCAGTCACAACCATATGTTCACTAATGTCACTTCATTTCCTTTTCCTGTTAGTGCTACAGCAACGGCAAAAATTGCCAATAACCAAGCTGTTTTTTTCAACTCCATTTCAAAAATTCTACTCTAGTGCATTTTGTCTGTGAGCATTCACTTTGAAGATGCATTGACTAACTTCAGAAACCACAGCTATCCTATATCCCATAAAATTCAACCATCTGTATAAATGTTTATTATAGTTAATGCATACCTGGGTGGCTTAAATCCCTCTAAAGTTAATTGGGTAATTTAATTTTAACATTCCGATTTAGGAATCGCTACATGTACCTACTATGCTCTTGCTCTCTACCACCCGCCCACCCTGACCTCAAAAATGACTATTCAAACTTCTAGCTTCTGTAGGCTCCTCTCTCTGGCATGTATACCTGTGGGATTGACCTATCATCTAGCAGGGACCGAATGAATCTTGCTGTGGTGGATCTGGTGGATGGAGTGTCCGGGGTGATTCCTGGGCACTGATGCCATTGCTTAGTGGTACCTCTCTTCTATTTGCCATGTTGACTCAGTTCATATAACCGAGCTTCCGTATTGGTTTCCAACGAGATACTTGTGATCTAGGCAAACACAGCTTCGTGGGGGAGACAACAGAGACACCGCAGAAGAAAATTAGAGCTGTCATTGATGGTATGGGCTTTGAAGTTGATAGAATTCAGCTCAAATCCAGGCTCTACCACTTTTAAACCAAGTGATCTTGGGCAAGTAACTTCTAAAAAAAGCTAACTAGTTTACTTTTATTGGAAGTAATCCATGCCCATGGTGTAACATTCAAACAGTACAAAAGGTGTACAATAAAAAATAAGTCTCTCTGCGATTCAGATCTGCAGACTCCTCTGTAGAGCAAGCACTCTCAAGATTTTCTTGTGTAAACTTTCGGAATTTCCATGCATATACAAGCATGATACAATACAAATGTGGCTGTGTAAATGTGCAAGCATGTCTATATCAGTTCCTGGAAGTGGGATTTCTGTCACCTGTATGTGCATTTAGCATTTAGAATTTGGTATGTGGAAACTGCCTGATGGCTTGTCAAAAGATTGCACGGTTGGTGAGAGTGACAATTTTCCCACATGCCACTTCTAAAAATTTTACCAATTAGATAGATGAAAATGACATTATAGTGCAGTTTCTTAAAATGTTTTTGAAATATAACACATGGAAAAGCACACAAAGCATAAATGTGTGGTTTAATTCATTCTCAAAGGAGAAAAAAAGTCAAGAAATAAAACATTAGAACATCTCAGAAGCACTGCTCATGCTTCCTCCTAATCAGCACCCCCTTTCTCCTCTCTAAAAATTAACATCATAGTTCAGCTTTGCCTGCTTTTGAACTTGCGTACGTGGGATCATACATAGTACGCCCTCTTTGGTGCCTGGCTTCTTTTGCTCAATAATGTGTTTGTGAGATGATTTCTCCAGGTTGTTGTGTACGGCCCTAGTTTTTTCATTTGCATCGTCATGTAGATTTCCATTATGTGAACGCGTTGCAAAATCTGGGTCTCTTACAGTTTTTGACTTTTATGAGTAATGCTGTACAAATATTCTTGCACATGCCTCTTGATGCATCTGTGCATGCATTGTCTATGCCTAGGAATAAGGCCCTGCCATAGCCGCGCCAGATGGGTCCAGCTTCTTTAGGATGAAAGGCCCCATGGAGAGAGAGGCCAGCCAATTTAGCCCATGTGCCCACTGAATACAGCTGCATGAACAATCCCAAGCAAGACCAGAAAAAGAATTGCTCGGCCAATCCACATGACTTTGATATGTCATAATTATTGTTGGCTTAAGTCCCTACCTTTTGAAGCAGTTCGTTACATGGCCATAAGTAACTGAGATAGAAATCGGTACCAGAAGTGGTGTCTGTTTCTAAAAGAATTATAATCGTAGCCTTTGAAACATAGAATAAACCTCAAGAGGATTCTTTGGAAATCTATAGTTTTGAAGAGAGTTACATTGATGAAAGCACTTCCATTTTAGACGGAAAGAGACAGAGACCATTACAAATGAAAAGAGAACTACGAGTCCCCAACATTTTAGTGGCAGAAAGCAGGAGGACTTGGCCATGTAACTTGTTTTGGTGATGGGGACACCAGTAAACAATGCAAACAAAGGTTTATTAAAAAGCACACTGGATGTGGTCTCTTGGGACTTTGTTGTTTCAAGTCCCTCCGTTTGGAGCAGTTTGTCACACAGCGGGACATAATGGAAATACTACCTTCCATCTATACTAAGAATTAGGAGGAAATAAAGCAAGGAGAGAAAAGCTCTCACTTTGGGTATTAGTAACTCTGATAGAGACAAGCCAGTCTTTTCCATCTGAAAAGAAAGAAAATGAGGAGCTTAAGTCCTCCCTATTGAATGAGGATCTGAAATACAGTCCTGCTTTCAGGAACAATGAAGACAGTAACAGCAAACCATGGTTCAGGAGGAGCCGTTAATGCTGTACTTTATGCCAGCCACATGTGCTCCAAGGGACAAATAATGGCATTAGAAAATATTTATAGTGAATACCTATTGTGTCCTTAGCCCACTTTCCACAACAAACTTCCCCCTTTCTTCACCCTTAGCTACGCATATGGTGCGTAGGAAACCAAATGTGACCCTCCAGGGGGTTCCTGTTCCCTTAGCCACGGTCCATTAGTCCAAGTGTGGGTATCTGATGGCACAGAATTTAGTGTGAGAGTGTGAGGAGAGTGGATGCAAATGGCAGGGGTAATTATGAAGCCACACTGGCTATGAACTATGACCATGAGCTGATGACTGGACGGGTGTTGGGGACATGGAGGTTCACTGAAACTGGTCTCTCAATATTTTGAAATTATGCATTATATTCAGTATATTTTGAATATTTTCACAATGAAAAGTTTTTAAAACGTTAAACTGTTCATTTTTATTTTATGCAAACCTGTACTTATTTTTAAAAGTAAATTTAAACAATAAAAATTCTCAACTGTAGGTGGCAGGACCATCCTCAGAGATAGAGAAACCTTGTCCTAAAAATGTGATACCTCAAAACATCCTCCATCTTTAATATAAGGAGAAAGAAAAAAACCCATATGCATATAATCTAGAATAAAAGCACTTAATACAGTCTACAGGAGTAATTCTTAATCTTTTGGAATCACAGACAGATCCTTTGAGAATCTAATGGAAGTTCTGGACTGTTTTTTCTGGAGGGGAAAATGCATGTGCATACAGATATAAAATTCTGGAAACAATTTCAGTAGGTTTGCAGGCTCCCAGAAGTCTGTCTATGGATTTGTGTGATGCCATGTAAAGAACTTTTAATTTCAAAAAGGACAAAATACTCAGGAATGAGTTGAACCAACGTGGGATATCTGTACACTGAAAACTACAACACTTCTCTCTAAAAAATTAAATATATCTTAACAAACAGAAAGACATCCTCTGTTCATGGATTGAAAGACTTAATATTGTTAAGATGACAATACTCCTTAATGAATCTATACATTCAATACAATCTGTATCAAAATTTCAACTGCCTTTTTTTTTTTCCGGAAATGAACAAGTTGATCCTAAAATTCACATGGATATGCAAGGGGCCCTGAATAGACAAGAAGATCTTGAAAAACAAGAACTAAGTTGGAAAGCTCATACTTCCTGATTTCAAAACCTGCTACAAAGCTTCATGGCAGTGTGGTACTGGCATAAGGATACACAAATACATCACGGATTAGAAATGAGAGTCCAGAAAAAAATCTGTACATTTATGGTCAATTATTTTTGACGAGAGTGCCAAGACCATTTAATAGAGAAGGAATAATTTCAACGAGTGGTGCTGGACCCACTGAATATCCACATACAAAAGAATGAGTTTGTATTCCTAGCTCATGCCATACTCAAAAATCAACTAAAAATGTAAAAGCAAAATCTACAAGACTCGCAAAAGAAAATATACATGTGCATCTTCATGAGCTTTGATTAGGAATGGTTTCTTAGGTATGACACCAAAAAACACAAGCTACAAAAGAAAAAACAGATAAATTGGACTTCACCAAAATTCAAAAACACTTTTGTGCATCAAAGGATGCTCTCAACAAAGTGGAAAGGCAGCTCACAGAAGAAAGTATTTGTAAATCATATATCTGACAAAAGTCTTCTATCCAGAATATAGAAATAATTTTTAGATCTCAACATTAAAAAGACAAATAACAATTTCAAATGGGCAAATAATTTGAATAGACATTTCATCAAAGAAGATACACACATCGCCAATAAGCACATGCAAACGTGCTCAACATCATTAGCTGTCAGGAAAGTTCAAATCCAAACCATCCTTACCACAATAGCTATAATTCAAAAGGTGAGAAACAAATGTTGGCAAGAATCTGAAGCAATGAAAACCCTGAAACACTGTTGGTGCGAATGTAAAATGGTGGGGAACCATCCCGCCAAGCAACGCAGCCATTGTGGAAAACTCTGGTAATTCCTCAAAAAGCTAGAGTTACTGTATGACCCAGCAATTCCACTCCTAGATATAGGTGAAAGAGTACTAAAAGCATATATTCCCACAAAAACTTCTACACAAATAGTTATAGCATCATTATTCAAATAGTCCAAAACTGGGAATAACCCAAATGTCCATCAACTGATGAATGGATTAAAACAATTATATATCCAGTCATTAGAATATTACTCAGCATGAAAAGGAGAATGAAGTTGTGACACATGCTATGGATAAAAATTGAAAACACTGTGCTAACTAAAATAAGCCAAAACAAAAGGATATTGTATGATTCCACTTACATAAAATATCTAGAAAAGGCAAATTTACAGTGCCAGAAAGTGGATTAGAGGTTAGTAGAGACAAAGGAAGTGAGTAGTTATTGCTTAATGGGTATAGAGTTTCTGTTTGGGGTGATGAAAGTGTTTTGGAATTAGATAGTAATGATAGTAATGAACTTTGTGGGTATACTGTAAACTATTGATTTGCACAGTTAAAATTGTGAATATTTTTGTATGTGAATTATATCTCAATTAAATAAAACCTTAGTAAAGAGAAATTCTTCACTATTGGCAAAATATATGTTAATAAAAGGAAATGTTTGAAATATAATGCATATTTCAAATTGTGAAACTCCCACATCTTGTTATGATTTTAAAATGCTCCTTAGTTTAAAATGCAATTATAAATATACACTAAGATAAGTCCTCTGAAGCTTACATTGGTTACACTTATATATTTATACTTATATTCCATAGGTTTCTGCTTCATGGAATAAAATCTGAGCAAAATAATGTAAGGTTTTTTAGATCACAACAGAAACGTTACATTTTTAACTTTGGAAACTGCAGCTAATTATTGAGGCATGGACATGTGTTTAAAAATCAATTGACCAAATGTACAAGTCATTTGGTAAATGGCTCCATTACAAAAGACATTAGAATCCAGTTGCCCCAGACCTGGAAACCAGGTGATCACAGTTACTGCCGCTTAACTCGTTTCTAGTTTATCTGTAGTTGAAGTAGTTGAAACGGAGGTGCCTTCTAGCTTTAAAATTCCGAACTTATTTGATCTTTTTGTGACTTTATAGTAATAGGTGTTTTACAATTGTTTTACTTGCTTGGACTGCATTCAAACACTCACACTTTAAAATCCAGGAAATTATTACTGATGCCCAAGATTTGAAAAAGATTATACTGTCTACTCAACTTTTGATAGATTGGACTAATGGATCGCTTTCTACTGAGACTTTATGTGAAGCAATACCGCCACCTGGTGGCTTCTCTTCTAATATGACAACTTTCTTGAGGACGATAGTTTGGCCTCTCCTAACAAGTTAGGACAAGTGGTTCAGATAGGCCTATTTTAGGAAACGAGTCTAATAATATTACATGATATGTGTTTAAATCATCTAATGTTTGTGGCATTGGACCTACGAACTTATTTTACAATTCAAAAAAGTATCTCAACAAATGTGTAGTGCCAATGTACAAGAACAAAATAGTGAACAAAATAAATATTTGCATTCAAAATGTTACATTCTAGTGAGAGGATGTCGACAATAAATATTAAGCATAATAAATAAGTAAATAATAACATTAGTGGGAAGTTGTATTAAAAAGTCAGGATAAGGGGGCTGTAGCATAGGCTGCAATTTTAAATAGGGTGATATCTGAGCAAAGAATGGGAAGAGGTGCGGTCAATTCTACATGCTCGTCTGAATAATAAAATTCCACAGGCTTACAGTCTAAATATTTAGCTTTAATTGTACAACACTGCTATAATTCTGTTCCCTCAAGTATATTTTAGGAAGCAGAAGCTGCCATGCCAGGTCAATGTTAATAGGAATGACTACATTTTGAAAACTGGTATTTCTTAAAGGCACATACCTTTTCTAAAGCATAATGGCTATCTTTAGATATTCAGAGAAGATACATGAAATGGTTGTTTTCTTACATTATTTTTCACCACCTTAACATAGCATTTATGCATTGAAAATTGTGTTCCTGGGAAAGTAATTACTATAGTCTTAGGATTAAAGGGAAAATACGGTGGAGGTGGGATGTAAACACCAACAAAGATTTAATTTCTCTAGACATTTTATGGCTTTATTATTTATAGGTGTCTCACTTTTTGAAGTTATTTTGTGCTTTTTTTATATGAAACTTTTTTAAATAGTATTTTTCCATTACTGTTTAACCCCTTGGACTTCCTTCCTCCACCCCCTTGAAGCCATTTTAATTTTCTGTCTTAAATACCCTTGGGTTAATTAATGTCTCTGAGAATAGAGACTGTTTTAGACTATTTCCTAGGTGTAGCATATGTGTAACATAGTAAATAGTCAGAAGTTATTTGTTCAAAATCTATTTTAGAAAAATTTCAAAGGCAACACCTTAAATCTTAGTATGTTGGGATTTATCTTTAGATCAAAGCTTTCAGTGAATGGCAAAGAGGTTTTTGTTTTGTTTTTGATGCATCCATGAAACTGGACCAGGCCTTCACAAAGTAAAGAATTAAATGGATTCATTTTAAAAAATAAAGTTCTTGAGGACTTCCGCCAAGATGGAGGCATAGGTGGAAACACTGTGCCTTCTCCCACAACCAAGTTTGAATACAACAAAGGTTTGGAGAAACAAAGACACAACCAAAGGACAGAAAATTGAATTATACGGAAGTCTGACTACATCTAACCATTCAACGGGACGGTAAGAGGGGCGGAGCCAGCAGCGAGCAGGACAGGGCCCTGTCGGGCAGGACAGGGCAGGACCGGGCCTTGTCGGGCAGGACAGGGCCCCCGACCCAGGCGCGCAGGCAGACGGGAACCAGATGGGGTGCGGGGCAGACTGACCGCGGTCGCACATTCGCGCACAGTGAGATGGACCACGCAGGCCCCAGGGGGCGAGGGCTGACGGCGGTGGCACACTCGAGTGCAGTGTGACGAAACGCGTGGGCCCGGTGACGGCAGCAGCTGCGGCACTGGTGAGGCAGCAGCTGCGGCACCGGTGAGGGCCGCGGCGGCAGGCGGCAGACAGGACGCCATAGTCCCTCTTTGACCCCGCCCCCACATACAGCGTCACAACCCAGCGACTGAGTTGCCCTGCGCTAGTGAACACCTTAGGGCTCTGATCCTGCTATGGAACAGGCACGAACAGCCCAAAAGATGGCGCAAGAAGAACTCAAAGTCCCAGAGCCGATAACTCTCAGCGACCGAGAAATTGCCAGCCTCTCAGAAGCACAATTCAAGACACTGTTTATCAGGATGCTAACAGAACTGGTAGATTATAGTCATAAATTAGAGGAACGTAGTCACAAATTAGAGGAACATATGAAGGCTAAACTAATTGAAAGGAAGGGAGATGCACAGGAAACCAATAGTGATGGAAAGGAAACTGGGACTCAAATCAATGGAATGGACCAGAAAGAAGAACNATGCTAAAGGGACTTATCTAAGAAAAAGAAGATAAAAATATGAACAGTGAAAGGACAGCAAACACACAGTTATTAACCACACCTAAAACAAAAGCAAACCAAGAAGACAGCTAGATCAGGAGTGGAACCATAGAAATGAAGAACACATGGAGGGTTAGAAACAGGGGGGTGGGAGGGGGAGAAGGGGGGAGAAGGTACAGAAAATAGCATAGATGGTAGGTAGAAAATAGATAGGGGGGAGGGCAAGAATAGTGGGGGAAATATAGAATCTAAAGAACTTGAGACACGAGGTTATAAACTAAGGGGGGAAAATGGTGGGGGAGGGAGTGTGTGGGGGAGGGGAATGAAGGGGGAATAGAACAACTGTAATGGTATAATCAATACAATATATTTAAAAAAATAAAGTTCTTGATCAATTGCCTAAAGCAGGGGCATCAAACTCATTTTCACCGGGGGCCACATCAGTCTCACAGTTTGCCTTCAAAGGGCTGAAATAATTTTAAGACTGTACAAATGTAATTACTCCTTAACTGTTAAGGAGTTGAAGTTACATTCAGCCCTTTGAAGGCAACTGTGAAGCTGATGTGGCTCCCAGTGAAAATGAGTTTGACACCCTTGGCTTTAAGGGTCTAATTTAAATCACAGTATTGTTTCCATAGTGACTTGTAATTTGGGTGCTTAATGTGCATTATGAAAGGTCAAAATGCTGTCTAATCGTATTAACAACAGCTTTAAAAAAGATTTTAGTCATTTATTTTTAGACAGAGGGAAAGGATATGAGAAAGAGAAGGAGAGAACATGGTGTGTGGTTGCCTCTGGAGCAAGGTCCTCACCCAAAACCCAATGAGCCACACCAGGGAGGGTGTATCGACACACTTTTCAATTTGTATATAGCACTTCAGTTTACGCAACATCCTTACATATATTTCATTTGCTTATTTGGTTCAGAATATGCAGTGTGAATATAAAGTTTGCCATATCTTTCCTTTTAGTTCTCCTTTAAGCAGAATCTGTTCTCAGGGAACTATGTGCATTGCACTGGAAACATACATCTGACACGGATATAAATTTGAAGAAGCAGTGGTCAGGAAGTGCCAAGTGGTAGCAGCTGATCTTGGCAAAAGGAGGGTCTGGGGGTGGATGAAGAATAGGTGGGAAAGGTCAGTGGAATCACAGCATGCTGAGGTTCAGCAGCTGAACAAGGCAACCCTTCCAAAGCAGAGCCTTAAAGGTCCAGGTGTTTAGGTGAAGAGACCCTGAAACTCTGCCCTTCTCAAACAACAAACCAAAAACAAATTAACTAAAACCCAAAACTTTTCCTTTCAAGAAAAATTCCTGTGAATTTATGATTTGGGAGCAGAAGGGAAGCCAAAAGCAATAAGCAAATCTAGTTCAATGTTTAGGCAGCTGGAGCAGTCTGAAAATTGAACTCAACATCAACATAGGCAGCCCATAAACTTCTGTGGAATGGACAAAAATCTCTATTTGAAATAAATACATAATATGTAAAAATTATATTAGGAAGGAGACCCAAGAAAGTGTAACAGTAGTTACTTCTAGGGAGAACTGCAGGATGAGCAGTTAGGCAGTTTAGTTTTCGGTATCTTTACGACTTTTCAAGAGGCATGCTCAACCTTTTTAAAGAAAAATTAATGAGTCTAGGAGAATCCCGTCTCCCCCACTCTCCAAGCGTTGCTGCCTCCTTCCCACACACCTCACTGCCAAGACCCAGCCCATGCCCCTCGAGGAAGCAGGTGTCCAACCCTAATTCCCATGATCTGGATCAGCCATTCCACACACACCACAAATCACGGAAAAGTGGTCAGGTGCCCAGTCAGGTAGACTAAAGGGGGCAGGGCCTCTAACTCTGACCCTGCGGACCTCTGCGACGCCAAAAATATCCAGTTAGCGGCCTTAAGTGGAAGTCTGCTGCACATTGGTGGCGGAGGGGGTCTTCCTATTATTATTACGTAGAGCTATTGCTTTGTCGGAAAAAGCACCCAGGCCAAGGTGGGTCGCACCCGCAGGGCAAGTCAGTACTAGCAACTTCTCCGAAGCTGCAGACTGCGCCCGCGTCCAGTCTGGCAGCTTATCGAAGCCGACTTGCACTTGTGATTAGCGGATTCGCCACTTTTTGGTGTTAGAATTTAAAATGAAATTTCGGAAGCCCTTCCCGTCCAAGAAAGTAAAAGCAGGAGACACTGGGAATTCGTGACTTTTTTTTCTCCCTCTTCTGGCGTTCACAGTACCGACAACGCAGCTTGCGGCGAACTTGCGTCGAAAGCGACGACGCGGACGCACAGGCCGCCGCAGCTCCGGCGCGCAGTCGCGGTGGCCGCTCGCTCCCGCCCACGCCGGGTGGCCGACGTGGAAGTTACTGGCGGAGCGGGCTTCCTAGGAAACCGCCTCCGAGCCCGAGCCCGAGCCCGAGCCGGAGGCCGCGGCGAGCGGAGGCGGCGGCATCGGGTCTCGAGTAGGAGTCGCTGCGGAGGTCCGGGCATCTGACGATCTTCGAGGGCAGACAGGCGGTTCACCATGGGTGAGAGCTCTCAGACGGGCGCTCTGGCGCGCTTCAGGTGGCTGCGGCCGAGGCTGGGGTCGGGAGGAGAAGGGGGGCGCTGAAGACTTCGCTCCCCTTGGCGATGGAGCTGTCGGGGTGGACCCTGCCTGGAGCGGCCCCCCCGGCTCAATTTTCTTCGTCCCAGCGGTGTCGGGGTGGGGGCAGCGCGAGGCCGGGCAGCACTGCGCCCTGGGAGCCCAACCCCAAGTCTTTCCCTCGATCACGAACTTTCCGTCACCTCCTCGCTGGACGTAGCTGGACTTGCTGGGCTAGGCAAGAGTCGGTCTTGCAAAGCTTGGCAATGAGGGTTCTTGGGTAAAAGATGAGATCTGACCCCATAGTGGAAGCTTGATTCTCTGGTCGCTGACCGCATCCATTTAAAAATCCAAAGGGAGATGTTGCTCGTAATTTTGTGTTATAGCCAACTTGGCAGTTGTCTGCTTATCTGTAGCTTTTCCCGTAGAGAATAGAGTAAGATGGAGAAGGACGTGGGGAGGATATTACTGGTTAATAAGTGAAATTTTAATCTCAAGTTCTGAAGTGCCAGTTGAGGGAATTACTTTGTCATCACAGCGTCAGAAAAAGCCTCCTTCCCTGCCAGAGCCCAGAAGGAACGTACAGATTTTTTACCTTGTTCTGTAAATGAAGGTGGAAATTCTTTAGCTTACTTAAATCCCTCCACGGTTTCCTGGGGACTTTATTTCCTACACTGGAACATCACCAGCACTTTTCTGTCTTTTTCCATAACCACCTTCAGTTTTGCTCTTCCGCCTTTTTTTTTTTTAAGCCTGTAAGAGATAGAAAGGACTTTGCCAAGTCCCACCCCTTCTATTACACTTTCCCAGGGTTCTCTAGCCTATGGTGTGTTCATTTATCCAGACTCCCAGCTCTTAATTGTGTCATTTCTTTGTCAGATAACCATGTATTGTTGAATGGCATCACTTGCTTTCACCTTTTGTATATTGTTTAATGTGCTTAAAATCTCATGGGGTTTTTTTTTGGTGGAAAAGAATCGAGCCAAGGTGCTTTTTTCCCCATAATCATAAAGGAAAAAATAGTTGTTTCTTTTGTTGTAAAAAGAATAATAAAGACTCTAAATATCCGCTTTACTTACTCTTAGGGGTTTTCTTAAACACAGTCCATTTCTAAGAGCCCCTGCTGAGATAAAGAATAATTTTTTAAAGTTTTTTAACTTTATTTTTATGGTTGACACTATTATAGATGTCCCCATTCTCTTGCCCCTTTTCCCTCCTCCACCCAGCTCCCACCCCCCAAATAATAATTTAAATTTTTTCCATCTTTGCTGATATATGATTGACAAATAAAAATTGTATGTATTTCAGATGTACAATATATATTTGTGAAATAATAGCCACAATCAAATTAACACATCCATTACGTCACACAGTTGTCTTTTTGTGTATTGTGTGTGTATGCTGAGAACCTCTCAAGAGCTTTCCTAACAAACTCCAAGTGTACACTATATTATTATTAACTATAGTGGCCATGCGGTACATTCGATCTCCAGAATTATTCACCTTATAACAAATGCTTTAAAATCTCTCCCTTTCCCTGACTCAGCTACTGCTGGTAGCCACAGTCCTCCTCTCTGCTGATAAGTGCTTTTGTATTACACCACACCTCGTATATAGGAAGCCTTCTGGAGATATTTCATGATGCATTGATTGTAGTTAAATTTTTAATGATTTTTCTATCAGGTGTTTTGGGCTTCTGTGTCTCAATCTCTTGTGCTGGTTTGTTAATAGAAACCTTAGTGATGAAGGTAGTTATGGCGGCACAGCTGCTATAAGCTACAGTCATTACCTTTCATGTGCGAGGATTTCGTTGTCCCATTGTCATTCACACTCGCCCCCTGGTTTTTAGGGGTAGTAGGGGGGTCATACCAACATACTCACTCTCATGACCAGAAAGTGAGCTCCATAAGGGCAGTGGTCATATGTCTCTTATTTTTAGTGTATCTTCTGTGCTTGCCTGATATATTATCTAGGACATTATCTATATTTAGGTAATATATGTAGGATATATTATCTAAAACAAATAATTACTTGTTTGATATTGAATAATATATTTCAGTGGAGGATAAAATACTCATCTATGAATTGAGGAAAGTGATATAATATTTAATTTGGTAAAGCTGTCAGAGGGCAAGATCAAATGTTTTGTGGGCCTAGTTCATAAGGTGATATTTAATACATTTTTTTGCTTTTATTATTTTTAAGGTGGCTTTTTCTCAAGTATATTTTCAAGTCTGTTTGGAACCCGAGAAATGAGGATTTTAATTTTGGGATTAGATGGAGCAGGAAAAACTACAATTTTGTACAGATTACAGGTTGGAGAAGTCGTTACTACCATTCCTAGTAAGTGTTGATATGATAAATTGTAGGGGCTTTCTGTCTGCCATCTAACATAACTTTATTTCTGAATTAATAATGCACATAATAAAGTAATTATAAGGATTGGAAATGATTGTACACTTCCATTATGAGCATATTATTGATAATGCATTTTTTTCCCATAACTGAGCAGTTTAGTGTACTATATAGACCCTTGGGCACAATTGGATTTTGCCCTTTAGAGCTGTTTTAAAAATTGCTTGAGTGAACTCAAGCCACTTAATCTCACTGAGAGCCAATATCTTTAGTGATAAAATGAAGATAACAAATATCCACTGGTTTTGAGTGGCGAAATATGTGAAATGTATAAAATACTTGATAAATCTCTTTAAAGAAATAGATAGATTTTAAGTGATACTACCTATGGAGTGGTTTTTTCCCCCTATATTTGTTACTATGTATTTTAATTAATATCAATTAACATATCAATATATTTAATTAATATATTTATTAATTAATAAATATATAAATTAATTTTATTTATATTTATTAATTAATATATAGATTAATTTTATATTTAATTAAGTAATTGTATTGATTAGTTATAAAATCGGAGTTGAAAAGTCTGAGTGTCGAATTAATCTTGGACCTAAAACTATCAAGAGAAGAAACATCTCCACTTTAAATTAGTTGTTGATTGTTCTAGCTGACGTGGCTCAGTGGATTGAGTGCCAACCTGCGAAACGAGGGGTCGCTGGTTCCATTCCCAGTCAGGGCACATGCCTGGGTTGTGGACTGGGTCCCCAGTAGGGGGTGCATGACAGGCAACCACACGTTGATATTTCTCTCCCTCTTTTTCTCTTTCCCTTACTCTCTCTCTAAAAATAAATAAAATCTTTAAAAAAAATAAATTAGTTGTTGATACCTTAGAGAAATATCCCCAAGTAGTCCTGTTTGACTCCATAAGAAAATTGTTCTGTTATTTATACTTTTTTTCATTTGTTGACCTGAATTTCCTTATAGATTAATACATTTCAACTAAGTTCAGGTGTTGATAGAGTTTGTTCGAGTGTTTAAATTATGCCTTTAAAGTTACTCTGTCATTCAAGGTATTTCTATGTTCAGTACTATTTAAATTTCCAGATTGCAAGAAGGTGGCTAGTTTTCATGAAAGAACTTTTAAAACTCTGTGGCATCTTTTGTTTCTTTTTGCCACTTTTAATAAATTTCAGTTCCCTTATTTTTTGTTTCTCAAAATTGTGCATCACTGCCGAGTGTTGGTCATCTTCCCTGTGTGCACACAGTCTGCTGGGTGGCTTTTCAGGGAATGCTGATTGACACCACACGCTTGTCCTTTGCACCTTAGCTGTGTTCCTAATGTTGGTGAAGGTGGCCGTGACGCTCCTACCTAATGTGCTTTTTAGTTTTTCACCCCAATTTGTCATGTTACAGTTATGTTTTTGGTTGTAAAAGGCATACTTGCCACATATGCCTATGAATCATTTACCAATATAAACTTAAATCTAAAATAAAATTGTTTAGTTACAGCTGTCAGTTTGTAATACGATTTTTGAAGCTTGTAAAATCTTAGTGAACTTTGTGTATATAACTCCTGAGTTTGTTCTTTTTTAGCATCCCCTGCACTTTCCCTTAGACTCCTTTCCGTGAAAACAGTTGTATCCTGCCTTAGCTGTGCGGTAGCAGGGCTTCACCTGAGAAAGATGGCAGGGAAAAGGGATGGGACACCTCCCTTTGACCATGGAGCTGTGACTTTATCACAGATGAGTGCCCGAGCCAGTCCGCAGAGGGTCTGTGAGGCTGCCAGCCTTCAAGAGCCCAGCTTCCGTAAAGCAGGACGCAGCCGTTGCCGTGTCCTTGCCCACTGAAACCGAGAATCCAGGCTTTCTTGGTTTTGTTCCCTGTTTGTTTGCTACCTACCACAATTCAGGTTTTTGTAATATGCCTGCAGCCGTTCTTTTTAAATATATCTTTCTGAACACTTATATGCTAGCTCTGTANAGTCCGCAGAGGGTCTGTGAGGCTGCCAGCCTTCGAGAGCCCGGCTTCCGTAAAGCAGGACGCAGCCGTTGCCGTGTCCTTGCCCACTGAAACCGAGAATCCAGGCTTTCTTGGTTTTGTTCCCTGTTTGTTTGCTACCTACCACAATTCAGGTTTTTGTAATATGCCTGCAGCCGTTCTTTTTAAATATATCTTCCTGAACACTTATATGCTAGCTCTGTATTATGAGAGGAGTTGAACATAATAGAATGTCCATTGAGCTAAGAATTATGTATTTGCAGAGGTGACTGGGGATTCTTATGTAATCTGAGGGTGGTGCTGATCTTGCTAATTGATCGTGTGTGTGTGTGTGGGTGTGTGTGTGGGTGTGTCACATAGCACATTGTCTTGTCTTAAATGGAATAATATCTCAACCAATAATGTAGTTCAACAGTTGCCCTTTGTTGTGGGAACTCCATTAGCCTGAGTACTTTGAAGGTCAAATGCACTGGTGTTTGCATAAACCACTGATTTATCTTTCAGCTATTGGATTCAATGTTGAGACAGTAACATACAAGAACCTCAAATTCCAAGTCTGGGATTTAGGCGGGCAGACCAGTATCAGGTATGGTACAAAGACCAGATTATTTTGTAGTATGTAACATTGATTGGCTCTTGTAGGATTAACAGCGATAAACCAAAATATATCTTCTCTTGTCATTTAAATGGAAGCCACTTAGTTTAGAATGAGGTGAAACTGCCTGTTCTTTTCATTGAATTATAATCTAAGGAAACCAGTTTTTCAGATACCCCTTAATAAAAAATGTTTTCATAAGAATTTTGAGATCTAATTTTTTACTAAAAGAATCTTCCATTTAGTTCTTTGGTTCTTTCCTCTGTGAGACAGACTATTTTACATGTCATAAAAATGCCTTTCAGAGCCACTGCTTTGGGCTAATGTGAACATAGATGCCTTCCAGTGCTCACGGCTTCTGCCCGGCACCCTGTGCTTGACCCGGCAGCGGTTGCTCTCTGTGGTACCAACTTAAAAGGTCAACAGTGCGTTTCCCAAACATCCTGCTTCCTTTTAACTTGTATTATTTCGTGAACCACTTTTGAGTTTGGTTCAAACTTTAGTCATTCTGCTTCTTGGTATCTTTAGTGAACAGTTTAATGCCTATTATTTAAAGTCATTAAGCAATTTTTTAAAAGAACCCATTCCTCTTAAAGAGTTCCTAGTTAAAGACTTAAAGATGTAATGATTAGGTTGAGTATAAACTTTTTTGTCTGTACATTTAGTGGTTTAATAGGTTTTGAATATATTCTCTCAGCCTAAAGTCTGAATTCCGTGGTCCTGTGATTTAATGTTTATCAACATTCTTTCCACCTTCACGTCTGAGGGATTTGATATATAGATCAGTTAGAAACAATGCCTCATTATGGAGTTGATCCTAACATGGGTGGTGCAGGATTGGCACCTTACCCCCACCATCATTGCCAAATCCTGGCGTATAAATTAACATGATGCTTTCTTTTTTTCAAATAATTATATATTCTCTTTGTGAATTTTCTCTAGGCCATACTGGAGATGCTATTATTCAAACACAGATGCAGTCATTTATGTAGTAGACAGTTGTGACCGAGACCGAATTGGCATTTCCAAATCAGAGTTAGTTGCCATGTTGGAGGTAAGAAAATCTTACAGAGATGTGGGGAAATCATTTACAGTTGCTTGCTGTTTTCACTGTTTATTATTACATGCAGGAACCATTAAAAGGAAAGTAGGGATATCTCCCCCCATGCCTTTATTGTTTTCTTCTATGCATATTACTACCTATTCCAGAAACACTGTTGGGTGGATGATCACAGACAAAAAATATCCAGCCTTGTGACTTTCTTTAAATGAGAATCCTTGATTTCTAGGAAGTTCAGAATTGAATTCTTTTTAAACTGAACTATTCTGTGACTCCTATGAAGTGATTTTTTAGAAAAATGTATTCTAGTTATATAAATTAGTTTATGCATGCAGATATGGGTATAAAGAATAAGCATGTTTGTTTGCTGCAGAATTATTAAAGAGAAATGGATTTCTGGATTTCTGTCGTAATCTGGTCCCTGCGTATCTCTCCCAGCTTTATTACTCTTTACTGTGCCCTGTACCTCGGCCACAGGGACCTTTCTGTTCTTGGACTGCACCCAGCTGCACACCTGACAGCAGGCGTAGGGTCTTTTGCACTTGCTTAGCCTGCGTGGCATGCTCTCCTCGGCCCCAAGCCTTTGTATGACTGTCTTGTCGATGTATTTCATCTTCCATGTTTCTGCCCCAGAGAGGAGTCTGTTATTTTCAAATCCCTTATTCTACTTTGTTCTTTGTACCATTTATTATTTCTTTTCTTTATTTAAAAATATATTTTGTTTCCTTATATCTGTCTCCCATCTTAAAATGCAAATTCTTCAAATTTACCTTAATATCCCTTGTGTGGAACAGTGTATAGCACTTAAGAACTCCACACACTGCATTCGCTGAGATTTGTAAGATTATTTATTGGCTGATTGACTGAATTCAGAGGCTGCATTAAATAATCAATTTAAAGTTTAAAAAAACTCCATTTGCTAAATAAGCTTTTCAAATGTATTAATGATTAATCTAATTAATAATGAAATTGCCTATGCTCATAAAAATTCACTTTCTTTTTCTCACCAAAATTATGATTATGAATTGTGTAGCCATCAAATGTGCTAGGCCACTTGGTTTCCCAGGTAGAAGGATTCTCAGATTACTTCGGATGTCTGACTTGTTAATGACTTGCAAGTCACTGAACTTTGGGTTTTTAAACAAAATCGTGTAATATTTATCATAAGAGCTTCTTAGACCAAATTCAAGTATCAGGAATTTTAAGGGAATGTTTAATTGCCTTGGATATGATGGGTTTTTAAAAAATAAAAGCTTTGTTTAGATGTAATTCACATGGTATAATGCATTTTTATCATACAAAGTTTTGCTTAAAAGAAACAGATTATTAATGTCAGTTTTACAATTCTCAAGTTGTACTAGATTGTTGGTAGGTCATTTTTGCTGTTAGGATTTGACTTGCGTACACTTACGGACTAAGATTTAAAAATTATTCATTCTTTAGCAATTAACTTTTAATTGATTCAGTCAACACATACTTAGTATGTAATGTAAAGTACAGGTAAAGTACGAGTCAGGACTATTACATCAAAACTTATGGACAGCCCTGGCGGAGTGGCGTCTTGTGCACTGAAGGGCTGCAAGTTTGATCCCCAGTCAGGGCGTGGATGGGAGGCAGCCAGTCGGTGTTTCTTTCTCACATCACGATGTTGATGTTTCTCCCGCTTTCTCTCTCTCTCCCCTCTTGTCCCCTCTCTCTCCCTTCCTCTTCCTCTAAAATCAATAAACATATCCTGGGGTGAGGATTAAATTTAAAAAAATCCTTACACATAATTATTTTATTTTACCTTCTTTATACACAAAAATAAATGCTAAATGCTGTAGAGAATTAAATGTAAAAATGGTTATTAATTATAACAATATATAAGTAAATATGTATAAAGTTTCTGGATAAGGAAGGTCTTTCTAAATCAAAGGATTAGAAGGAATTACAAAAGACAGACTTAATTCTATTAATACATATAAAAATCCCCCAAAGCTCAGAGGCCAGATAATATGAACTAGAGTCAGACGGGGAACCGGGGCACCGTTTGAGAGCCGGAGACTGAGGATCGGTGTTTGTAATCATACTGACCTCTGCCACTCATTAGATAAGTGAGCATAAGGCACCAATCTACAGTTCACTGGAGAAAAACATATTGCTGATAACATTTATATTTTTCCTACCCCAATCATCATTTAATGAGATGCTGTGTCTGGGAAAATGCGTACTTTCCAGTTGTACCAAGGCTGAACTAAAGATAGACACTGTCATATCCTGTGGGTGGACTCAACATGTTACAGCTTTTCTGGGAAGCAGTTTGTTTATACATGTAACAAGAGACTGGATACATTTCATACTTTGATTTCATTTTTAGAGAATTAAGGAAATGGAGATTTACCCAAAGACTTTTATGTAGTGACTTTGGTCACTTGGGTTTCTCTAATAAGTGAAAAGAATCTAAAAAGAATTTAATACTGGAAAAGTTATATAGTTTATGGTGCATGTAATCATAGTGTAGAGTATATTTAACCTTTTTAAAAAAGTTTTTAATTATTTGGAAAATCATCCACAATATAATGTTTAGTTTAGACTAAAGTTCATAAAGCAAGGTATAGAACTATATGTAAATGTGATTGTTAGGTGTATAAATTTCTGTGTTAAATACACTATAAATATCTGAATTACAAAGCAGTAAAAAATACCCAAATTTTAACAGTGATCGTGTTTGGGAGGTCGGATTAGAGGTGAAGTTTCTTTTCTTCCGTACTTCTCTGTAATTTGAAATAACATATACTGCTCATTACATATTAATAATTAGGACATGTGCTTTTAAAATAAAGACGTTTTTGGCATGTCTTCCTCAACTTAAAGTGAGCACACTGATTAAAGGAAATTCAGTATCTTCTGTTTAATTTAGGAAGAAGAGCTGAGAAAAGCCATTTTGGTGGTGTTTGCAAATAAGCAGGACATGGAACAGGCCATGACTCCCTCAGAGATGGCAAATTCACTGGGATTACCTGCCTTGAAGGACCGAAAATGGCAAATATTCAAAACTTCAGCAACCAAAGGCACTGGCCTTGACGAGGCGATGGAATGGTAAGCATCATGTTTCCACAAGCCATCTGTGCATATGTGTGTGTTGTGTGTGTACAGCTGCTGTGTACATGTGCAACTTCCCCTTTTGTCTTAAAGGTGAAATTTAAATTACTTAGCAGCTCATCATATAAGTTCCTCCAGCCTTATGTTCCATTTTCCTTAACGTGCATTGGCTTTTATCTCGACCACACCTACCTGATTAGTTAGATAAGCCAACTTTCTGCCACTTTTGTCTTTTTCCTGCCTCACTTCGCCCTCTAATTGTTTCCCCTTCAGGACTTCGGTTAAGGCTGTCATCTTCCCTGATGTATCTCACGCCCACTGCCTACGACACACGTGGGTGTTCCTGGCACAGATCAGTGGTGTAGCACTTGTTACACTGTCTTGTGATTGACTTGTACATCTCCTTGTTGGGTGTATCAGCTTCTTGAGGACGGAGACTAGTTTTCACCACTGCATTATCTGGCTGTACAAGTAGCAGCCTGGAAAGTAGATGTTTGGTTTTTTGGATTACTCATTCAAAGCATAGACAAAGTGAACACTGTAAGACCCTCTTTGAAATGGAGTCCATAACGTCATTTTCTAATATAACTATCTTAGCCTTCATCATTTAAAGTACTTTGGAATCCACCTCCATTTTAAAGTGTATAAATGATCATACTCTATACCTGAACTTTTGAAGTTAATTTTATAAAACCATTTTCTCTTCACAGGTTAGTTGAAACCTTAAAAAGCAGACAGTAATCCAGTCACTTCTGCACCTCTGAAATGAAGACCGTATCACATATCCCTATGGAAACAGCTGGTGTGCTTCACACTAAGTGTTAGAGCTGTGTGTGATTGTTGGCATATACTGAACTGACTACAGCATTTGTAATAAATATGAAAAATAAGTATTTGGTTGGAAGGGTAGCCCATCGTGATCGAACCAATTGAGTATCTGGTCTGTGTAATGTAAAATATTCCTTCCTTTCTTGTGTTAAGGGTATATATTCTATTTGTGCAGAATTCTTATTCAAATATAGTCCTATTTAAAGAATGTGCTCAAATTGAGGGAGAAAACCTTATTTTTGAATTAGTGGTTACAGATTGTTTGTATAAACACTAATAAATATCGTAGCTCAGATATTTTTCCTCTAAAATGAATTAAGGTTTTCCAAGTTTGACTCAGTAGAGTAGTATAGGAATGTAGTGTGGGTAATGCAGTTTTCATTTACTTCGATGACCACTTTATTTAAGCTGTTCCATTTTAAAGCTTTTGGTTATAGGCATGAAGTTGAAATAATTATTTTGTGGTTAACTTCACTGACTCATCTGTAATTATCATTTTATAGTACTTTATATGGTTGTTGAAAAGGTTTTATGTATATTGACCTAGTCAGTTTGTGCAGGAGCCCTGTGATGTAGGTAGAACGGGTTGCAGTATAATGTTTAGGGCCGAGTGGTATGTTGGGTTGCGGGGCTGGCTTGCCCAACTGCTAGTTAGCTGGGAGCAGAGCTCATAATGAGACTTCAGGGTCAGGGTCAGAAACTGGTCCCATGAACTACACTGCAAGTTCCTGAAAATGTCATCTGTGCAACACAGGCGACCTAACTCCTTAAGTAAAATTATGCTAACTGAAGGAGACTCTGTACATTCAAAATAATGTCTGTAAATTTCTTTGTCCATACTAGTAGAGATAGTAAAAGCAATCCTAAGTGGTTATATTTGATGAATTCACAAGACATTAAAGAAAAAATACACGCTGAAGGAAATAAAGATGTATTTTAAGAAGCATTGTAAAAGATGTCTTGACTGTCTTTCATTCCTTTTATCTACTTTTTATTGGACATACAAGTTTGATTGAAGTCAAAATCATGTTGGCTTTACAGGGGAAAACTAAGCATTGTTGGTTTTAAAAATTAGGTTTACCACTAGGCTATCAACAATGTGTGTGCAAAGGAACTTTTCAGACAGCCCAGTCTACCACAGGATTGACTGCCGTGTGACAGAAGTAGACACAGTCCTCAGTAATCACCAAAAATGGGGAGAAATTATTTTTTAAAAAAATTAATGAGATTTTTATTTACTTTTAGAGAGAGAGTGGAAGGGAAGGAGAAAGAGAGGGAGAGAAACATCCATTGGTTGCCTCTCACACATCACACATCCCCAGCTGGGAACCTGGCCTGCCACCCAGGCATGT
The DNA here is from genome assembly GCF_014824575.4 of Sturnira hondurensis. Taxonomy (NCBI): domain Eukaryota; kingdom Metazoa; phylum Chordata; class Mammalia; order Chiroptera; family Phyllostomidae; genus Sturnira; species Sturnira hondurensis. The sequence continues at coordinate 8,367,107 of NW_028090067.1, read as the reverse complement.
GCCTTTGGTTTGCAGACCAGTGCTCAATCCACTGAGCCACACCAGTCAGGGCAATTTCATTTTTTAAGTTGAACAGCTGGCATTAAAAAAAAAAAAACCAGATGCTGGTAAAGTGAGCTTAACACCATTGTGCACCTCATCTCAGAAACACGAGAGGTTCCTTTCCTGACCCCAACACTCCTATCAGATGTTGGCCTCTGGCCTCTTTCCTTTACATTTTTGGTCATTCTCAGCTCGAATGTGGCTTTCTCTTCACCTGTGGGACTTAGAGTCTTATTATTATTCCCCAGCACCCATTCCCGATTTGCTGTCAAGTGGAGTTCAGGATCACTGTGAGAACAGAAGTATGGGGAAGTGAGGCCCTGGCTGGCAGGTGCTGTCTGGCACAGGGGCCTCACGGTCTTGAATTCTGAAGATCCATGAAGCTGTGTTAGCTGAAGGCTGACCTTGGATGACCCTGATCTCTGGTTTATCACAAAGACTAGGATGGGGTATAAGAATATATGCTTGCTTTAATGTGGTATAAATGGTAAGTAAGGTCCTTTTCAAGTAGGAAGTAGCTATACAGGTATGTTACAGGAGTCTGTATGTTGATATTTGTAAAAATTCAAAAAATCGAGTTCTAGGCACAAATGGCCACTCCTTCAGTTCCCCATGCTCTATAAAACAGACTTGGCCAAGCAATATCAAAGGTTGGTTTCAGCTTTAACATTCTATTTTATAACTGCTGGTTAGTAGGTGCGCTATGATGTGATTACACTGAAGAGATTGAGAAAGTTCTATTTTCAGGATACTTGAGATGCACTTTGAATTGTGGAAACACAAGCTCCTTGAGAGCAGGAACCATAACTTTATTTATTTATTTTTTTAAAAGATTTTACTTACTTAGAGGGGAAGGGAGAGCAAAAGAGGGAAACATCAATGTGTGGTTGCTTCTCACGTGCTCCCTACTGGGGACCTGGCCCACAACTCAGCCATGTGCCCTGACTAGGAATCAAACCAGTGACCCTTCGGTTTGTAAGCTGGCACTCAATCCACTGAGCCACAGCAGCCAGGGCCCATACTTTATTGTTAGTATCCCTTGCATCTAGTGTGGTACACCTGGCACACAGTAGGCACTCAGTAAATACTGATTAAAACAAAACTGTGCTCCGTATACCTGAGATACTTGTTCTGATTTTTGCCTTAGTGTTAATTTTTGCTTTTGGTATAAAAGCAATACATGCACTTTAAGTTACTTAGAATTCATTGAAATTGGCCTTTCAAGATGTGCCACGTTTATCCTTCTGGCACATCTCATACTTGGAAGTACGAGAACTCCTGTTTGAGACACAAACTACTTGAAACAAAGGTGCTGAAGTTATGAATGTTTGAACATTTGATTCCCATGCCATCTGCTATGATATCTTAACCCCATAATTACAAGGAGCACCGACTTTCAGTCCTGCATGTGCATCTCAATTGTGCCACCTTCAACTTAGGTCACCCTTAGGGAAATTATTTAATCCGAGTCTGTGTCCTCATCTGTAAAATAACCAATTTCAGGAAGCTCTCAGGAGTACTAAGAGGATTAAAAAACTGTATGCAAAATGCCTGGCATGTAAGGTGGCTCTTCCTCCCCACCCCCTTCCCATTACAAAGGATATTGCTTCCACATCCAGTGTAGAATGAGGGAAGACAACATAGATGAACAAGATAATGCCCAATTACCTTCCAAAGTGGTTTATGAGAGTTCCCTCTGCTGTGCTCACCAACATTGGTGTCGACTTGACCAATAGGAAGTTTGCAAAATGGAATTTCATTCTGGTGTTAATTTGTAAATTTCCTTATTAATGAGGCTGAATACAGGCGTGGTTAAAATATTTAACTACTAGACATGGCTGATGCAGGGGGACCCTGGCAGGTATTGACCCTTTAATTTCTGGTGTGGGCGGAGATCCTGAGTCTAGGGACTCAAGCAGCCGAGGTGGTAGTTGGCAGTTTCAACGTAGTAACTATGTACCAACCAGTGTGTACATAACTTTACACGTCAGCTGAATGTTAATGTTTAAGGACCATTTGTCTTTCTTCTCTGCACTGCTCATTTCTCTTTTGCCACTTTTTTGTGTTCTTTGTTGATTCACAGATTCACTGTGATCCTTCATCAGTATATACCAGATCCCAGTTCTGTCTTGTCCTAAGAAGTCCTCAGTGTCAAAGAAGTAGAGTTTACCATGTGTTCCCTTCACAGACAGCACTTTTTGTATCTCCTTTGATATCTCACAGGAAAAGCCCCTTACCCTGTTCTCTTTTAAAAGCATCATGGCAGTGTTCAGCTTATCTCCTGTAAAAATTTTAGAATAATCAGCTTTTTAGGATAATATGGGGAACTCGGGGGATTTTGCTCGGATGTGTACTTCACCAGTGGGACTCAGCTTGGGAGAACCAGCACCGTATGACACCGAGTCTTCCCATCCACGAGCACGGTTGTGCTTCTGTTAGTGCAGATTTTTCTTAATGTCCTTTGATGAAGTATCAGTTTCCTCCAGAATGGTACTGTAAATCATCTGTTCAATTTATTCCTAACTTCTACATTTTGTCTTGCTATTTTTTTTAAGATTTTATTTATTTATTTATCTTTAGAGGGGAAGGAGAGGGAGAGAAACATCAATGTATGGTTGCCTTTCATGCGTCCGTTCCCTGTTGGGAGTTGGCCTGCAGGGAACTGGCTTGCAACCCAGGCATGTGCCCTGACTGAGAATTGAACCTCGATCCGTGTGGTTCGCAGGCCCGCGCTCAATCCACTGAGCTACACCAGCCAGGGCTTTGTCTTGCTATTTAAGGTGTATCTTTAAAATGTTTTTCAACTTCATTGCTAGTATCACATGCTTGTTAGACAGTGAAGATACAGTAGTAGTATGAAATGTTTTAATTGAAAAATAAGAGCATAATTATATTAAACTATATACTCTACAATCTCTGAGAAGTTTAGCTTAAATAACAGAGCCTGCTGTGGTATCTGCCGGGCAGACACACTGAGAAGTCATGCTGTGGGGTACGCGGAGACTCTGTCCACACAGGGGGCACGTCACTCCACCATCGCTAAATCTTTCAGGCTGTGGCTCTTTTGTCTCTTGGCCTTGTAGCCTGGACGCAGAAACTCGATCTTTCTTTTCTTTGCTTCACTTTTACTTTTGTGTTTCTTCAGCTTCTTCTTGGCAGCAATATCAGGATTGGTCACAAACTTGAAAAAGAACAGAAATTTTCTATTACTTTAAAAGTGCATGTTAAACCAATAAATATCAAGGTGCACATACAGACCATTCTATTCACCTTTAAACACAAGTGTTTGCACGGCCGCTAAAGAACACCTGGAGCCCCAGTGATAAAGTCCCCACTTCTCAAACACTCGGGTAAGTTCCTCTTTCCTCCCTGGGTAGGCATAATGCACAGGTGTGCACACAGCCCCAATAAAATTAGTTACTAAGCCTTACAGGCCACGTTGTATCTCAAACAGCAGACTCACCTCCAAAGCCTTTCTCTTCTTCCGAAGGGCCCTCTTCTCACTGGCTTGTTTCTGAACAGACGCAAAGGCTAATGAGAAGCTCTCCAGCCCAACCAGCTTTTTAAGTAATTCTATGATTTCCTGGGATAGATTCTTCAACAAAGGATCTAATCATACAAAAAGTAATAATCAGATACAGTGATGTAGGAAAGGATACATCTGAATATTTATAGAATCAACATGCATGATTTAAACTCCTGCAGCATTATCACTTTTAACCCCTACATTTGTGCAATGAGAAAACCAGCAGAAGTGTTGGACACAGCTCCTAGCCACCACCTCACCCAGGATGCAAGGAGAGATGTCTACTTCTAGTGGACTCCAGGCTCAGAAGAGCTTATTTTGTGAATGAGAAGGCAGTATTTTTGGTTACCTTTATTAATCTGCTCAGTGCTGCAGATGAGGGCAGGTAAGTGTGTTTCTCTAGGCCCTCTCCAATTCATAGGTCACAGAGGCTTAGCTCTGGCCATAACATCTGAGGGCGGGGAGGGCGGAGTGTTAAAGATTCCTTTGTGAAGCTTTGTTTCCCGTCGTTCCCTGCCTTCTCTCCCCCAAATGCAAATAAATCACTCACAGATTTCTGCATCAATTTCAGGAGAGTTCAGTATACTTGTTCAAGTTTCTTGAAAATAGACAATAGGCCTTTTCTCATTGTTGAACCCCAAATGCCTGGCAAATATTAGGTGCTCAGTAAATGTTGGCTGATGAGAACCAAAGCAGACCCAATCTTTACCACTGCTTTTTCCTCTTTAAAGAGGAAGGAAACTTTCAGGGTTTTAGGACCAATACACTTCATTTGTTTTATTTTAAAACCATGGAAGAGAAGAAGGTACTTTATCTTCTCTTTCTGGCCCCCAATTTCCCACTTTTCCTAGTATCAAAATAGGCATTTTAGGATCAGTGAGGTTGATATACCAAATGCACCAGGAAAGAAAAAAAAACATGAAAAAGTATTTAAATACTATTTCATACTTTTGCCTTATAATTCTTGAGAATATAATGACATTTCATTGCTCGTTACTGTTTATAGCACTATGAGGTTCAGAACCACCTCAATTTATAGTTTTCTTTAAGTATTTACGCTTAGGAGTAAAATATCTCTTAAGGAACATTCACTCTTAGACATGAGAAAGTATAAGGGAAAGTAGACAAATATAGCCTTATTTGTTTACTATTAATTGTCTTGATATTTAGCAAGTTTTCTTTCTTACACTTTGCAGGGAGGGAGGACAGAAAAGAAGAGGGCACTCAGGGGAGAGGTGCAAGTATTCAGAAGAGAGGCCAGTTACCCTGGTCTGAATAGGTGCTGTTCAGCTCTCGGAACAGAGGCGCTATGATCACTGGGAGATACGGCTTCACCTTGTCTACTCCGAGGTCCATCGCCACAGCTCCGAGAAACTTAAAGATGCATGTTCTCTGAAAATACACATTGCTTTCATTAGAAGTGTTCCTCTTATCCTTACAGCCCTACAAAGTTAATTTACAAAACAAGGTCCACAGTGGAGCAGATACTGCTGCAGTTCTGGGTGCAAAAGTTCCTAGCGACTTGGGAGGATCACTGGCACCTAGAAATACCTCAAATAGAAATGACCACTTTCAGTCACTCTGCACATTCACCCTACCTTTAAGAGGTTTCTAGGTGAGTAGGCCGCTTCCAGTTTTGCAATCCGAGACAACTTCTGGATCAACCACAGCAGTGTGGCTGGCGTGCTGTGCTCTCCCTTCCCCCCTTCATTCTGTTCGTCGTCGGAGTTCGCCTTCTCATCTGCAGGGGCCTCTTGTTCTGCTTCCTCTTTGGCTTCACCATATCCCACAGCTGCTTGTTCTTCCATGTCTTCTTTTCTCTCACCTTGCTTATCCCCAGAATCAGGTTCCAGTAAATATAAGACTTTGGCTACAAACAACAAATTCTTAACAACCTAAAAATAAAAAAAAAAGTTTGGGCACGCTAGCTGAGATCTCTCTTTACATAGAGCATTCACCTTGTTTCTGGGCCCCTGTCCCTCAGTCTACACTGCTACATCTGGTCCCTAACGAATCACAGGAGATGTGGTCGGGGCCTTGCTCGCATCCACATAGCACCCACATCACCTACCAGCCCAACCGCTCTGTCGAAAGAAGGTAAAAGGGAGCAGCAGACTAACTACTCAGAACTATTTACATTGACTGCTTATTTATAAATGCCTCTTCTATATTTAATTTTATATTATTGTTAAATTTTATACCATGAAATCACATAAAGCTTTTTAGTAAAAGAATTATTTGTCTTCTGCTGAGGAAAGACAATTCTCAGACCTTGTAGTAGTATGAACATTATTTGCTTTCTCTTCAAATTCTAAGAAAAGGAATTCAGTATTGTAATTTAATATAAAAACAATCGGAGCATTTTGGGACTTCCGGCCAAGATGGAGGCATAGGTAGACACACTGTGCCTCCTCGTACAACCAAAACAAGGATAACAACAATTTAGAAACAAAATAACAACCAGAAGTGACAGAAAATTGAACTGTATGGAAGTTGGACAACCAAGGAGATAAAACAGACACAATCATCCAGACTGGTAGGCGGGGCAGAGTCAGGCAGCCAGACAGAGAGGGGTCGAAGCACAGTAAGTGGTGGCACCGGGCGTGAAAGGCACCCTGGGTGTGCAGGCGGGCAGACCCTGGGCGCAGGGTGGCAACAGGCAGACCCAGCAAGGCGGTGATTCTGAAGCAATGCACCGTGCGCAAGACAGCTGACAGGGTGGTCCCACATTTGCGCGCAGATAAACCAGGCAAAATGGTAGAGCGAGCCAGACCTCGCAACCCAGGATCCCAGCGCTGGGAAATAAAGCCTCAAAACACGGTCTGAAAACACCTGTGGGGGTTGAGGCACAGGGAGAGACTCCCAGCCTCACAGGAGAATTCACTGGGGAGACCCACAGGGTCCTAGAATGCACACAAGCCCACCCATGTGGAAATCAGCACCAGAAGGGCCCAGGTTGCGTGGGTGATGCGACAGAGGGGAATGAAATCCGACAGAACTCAGAACAAGCGCCGTTGTTCCCTCTCGGACCCCGCCCCCACGTACAGCTTGCCCCACCCTGGTGAACACCTAAGACTCCAGCCCTCATACGTAACAGGCACAAGACAAAAAAAATGGCCGAAAAGGAAGAACAGATCAAAGCTCCACAGCAAATACAACTAAGCGATGAACAGATAACCAACCTATCAGATGCACAGTTCAAAGCACTGGGGATCAATCAGTATGCTCATAAAACTGGCTGATTTTACTCACAAATTAGAGGAACATATGGAGGCTAAACTAATTGAAATGAAGGGAAATGCAAAGGAAACCAATAATGATGGAAAGGAAACTGGGACTCAAGGGGGTGGACCAGAAGGAAGAAAAAAATGACCAAACAGAAAAGAAGGAAGAAACAAGAATTCAAAAAAATGAGAGGATTAGGAACCTCCAGGACATCTTTAAACATCCCAACATCCAAATTATAGGGGTCCCACAAGGAGAAGAGGAACAGCAACAAGTGGAAAACTTATTTGAACAAATAATAAAGGAGAACTTCCCCAATCTGGCAAAGGAAATACACTTCCAGGAAGTCCAGGAAGCTCAGAGAGTCCCAAAGAAGTTGGACCCAAGAACACACCAAGGCACATCATGATTACATTAGTCAAGATTAAAATGAAGGAGAGAATCCTAGAAGCAGCAAGAGATAAGGGGACAGTCACCTACAAAGGAGTTCCCATCAGACTGTCAGCTGATTTCTCAAAAGAGACCTTGCAGGCAAGAAGGGGCTGGAAAGAAGTATTCCAAGTCATGAAAGGCAAGGACCTACACCCAAGATTGCTCTATCCAGCAAAGCTTTCATTTAGAATGGAAGGGCAGAAAAAGTGCTTCTCAGCTAAGGCCAAGTTAAAGGAGTTCGTCATCACCAAGCCCTTATTATGTAAAATGTTAAAGGGACTTATCTAAGAAAAAAGAGATAAAAAAACTTGTACAGTAAAATGGCAGCAAAATCACAATTACTAACAACCACACCTAAAACAAAAGCAAACTAAGCGAACAACTAGATCAGGAGCAGAACCACAGAAATGGAGAACACATGGAGGGTTAGCAACAGGGGAGTGGGAGGGAGGGGGAGAAGTGGGGAGAAGGTACAGAGAATAAGTAGCATAGATGGTAGGTAGAAAATAGACAGGGGGAGGGCAAGAATAGTATGGGAAATATAGAAGCTAAAGAACTTGTGACACATGGACATGAACTAAAGAGGGGGAAATGCGGGTGAGGAGGGGTGTGCAGGGTGGAGGGGAGTGGGGGGGGAATGGGACAACTGTAATAGCATAATCAATAAAAATATATTTGAACAATCGGTGTCCTTCAAAGATGCAGCCAATGCAGATGAAAAGATCTCATCAACAGCCTCCCACTGCCCCATCTTTGTTGGGAACTTTAAATGGTGCCAAGGGTAATCCCACATGGACTGAGAGTCCATTAGAAATAAGGGCATAACTAACATGTATTTGAGTGTATGTTTATATTTCATTTAGTTCTCCAAGCAGACTAGGAAAAAAGCCCCCCAAAACAACAAACCAAGCACCAAATATGAGATGATTCCTAGAATGTTGGTAGAATAAGTCCCTTGTATTTACCCTGATAAGATTATAATTGTACTTACCTGCTCTCCTTGAGACTGATCCAGGAATTTGGAATGCAACTGATGGCAAGAAGCTAGGGAGATGCTTTTCATCTGTGAAAGAAAACGGACATCGGTACACACAGTACAAGGTATCCCTGAGTAACCATAATATGACAACTAAGAAACACTATTTTGCTCTGACCACTTGTATACATCTGGAGAGGGAAGGTCCATAACCAAAAATTGTTTTGGGTTGGCCAAAAAGTTCATTTTCCCCCCCATAAGATGGCTCTAGTATCACTTTATTGTCTTTAACTTCATTTGAAACAATTTTGCAAGATTGTATTGTGACAGCTGTCATGTCAACGGGCATTCAAAAAAACATCAAAATTGGTGAATTTTTGTATAACCATTTTAATACTAAAGATGTAAGAAAATAAGTAACATTTTCGGCATATTATGTTTTATTATTTCAAGAAAGGCAAAAACGCAACTAAAACACACAAAATTTGTGCAGTGTATGGAGAAGGTACTGTGACCGATCAAATGTGTCAAAAGTGAAGTTTAGTGCTGGAGACTTCCTCCTTGGATGATGCTCCATGGTCAGGTAGAGAGCAGCTGAAGTTGTTATCGATCAAATCAAGATACTGAGAAAAGTCAATGTTATACCACAACGGAGACAGCTGGCATACTCAAAATATCCAAGTCGATAAAGTTATTGGTGAGAATGAGACATGTATCTTTTACTTCATGGAAAACACTAAACATACTTTTTGGCCCAATGTAAGAGTTCCCTTCTATCTGCCACAAGCATTTAAACCAAAGGAAATGGGATACTTTCAAGCTTTGGCAAGATACAGCTCACGATCCCTTAGAAGAGAAATTATTAGAAGAGAACCTGACAACATCCCAATACTTTTTTTCTTCCCTTCTACTCTCCCTGCAGAGTTCCCACAATGAGCCTGGCGTTGTGTTAGGCCCTAGGAACTCAGAGACAGATACAACACGGTCCCTACCTAACATTTTCAGGAACATGATTGTATTTGGTTATCAATAAGGCTAAGTAGGAGGCAGGACAGACAATATTCATCTTAGTTTCCAATGCTGATAGCTTACGCATATAATGGAAAATGAATGTGCTAAATAAAGCAAAGGTCTGACTACACTGATAGTCTAAAAATTACCTTGGCCTTCAGGATGACCCCTCCCTGGTTCCTAATATTCCTACACACTCCCGCACGCAACAAGCTGCAGGCTGGAAGGACTCCTCCCAAGGGCCAACCCCAGGGCGGTTGCAAGAACCAGAATGAGTATCTCACACTGACCATAAAGAAAGAAAGAAAGGTTTTGGAGAAACCTTACCTTTTGGTGAAGGTCAGTTGTTAGGAACCTGACTGCTGCAGGTTCTGAGAGTTTCCTTTTAGTTTTTTTGGCATTCTGTTTTCTAATAAGCTCCTCGGGTTGGCAAGAGGCGAAGAGCAGTCCAAAAATCTGGGCTGCGGTGAGCCACACCCAGTTGTGTGGGTGTCTGAGGTGAGAGTGCACGTGACCTAAGGGAACCAAAATGCGTTCTCAGCCGTCACAGCTTTCCAGACTCTGGTGGTAAGTAGGACTAATTTAGGTACTTCTCCAGTACCTATTACACACTTGGATTTGGGAACTGAACGCAAACAAAACAGTCCCCGCTTCCCAGATGCCCTCACGTATCTGGGGCGCAGTGAGGTCACCCACGCTGGAAACCACTAGCAAACCAACCACCGACTCAGTCAAGTGCACGAGAGCGGGAAGCTCAAATCCAGTTCTGCAACAACTGGTTTCCAATTCAAGGTAGGTAAGATAGTACAACATTTACGATTTCTAAATTAAAATTAATGTGTGTATGTAATATACATATTTGTTTCTCATAACTATTGAAATTGGTGGCGCTAAGTCGCTTCCAGGAAAAGTGTCATTTATTGGTGCTTTCTGTGTGCCAGGCCCAGCGCTTTTAGACCTCACAACAGTCCCGTGAGGTTGGAGTCGTCGCTTCCATTTTATATGGTGGATGAGGAAACGATGTTTCAGCGGGGCTGTGTGCCACGTACGCTGTAACAGGCAGAACCAAGCCTGGGCTCCAGCTCCACCGACCACAGAGCGCATCCTCCTGGACATGCCTCTTTCAAGGCCACACTGTCACGCTGCACTGCTGTTCTCCACACACCCCACTTGGAGTGTGGAAAGCCCCGTGGTGTCGGGGAACAGGACTAAATTCTGCACTAGTGATGCCACACCTGAGTCTCAGTCTCTGTTGCTATATCTCATGGACGTGGTTCTACTTTGGTTGTGCACGAACCTTTGCAATAACCTGGTCGTGTCTCAGTGGAGCCACAGAGGAGGCCATACAGTGACTCAGTAATGGTTTGCCTTCACCTAGGAGGGTAGGGTCTCTTCAGACACACGGGCACTTACTGCACGCATTCTAATGTCTATTTCCTCCTGACTAATCAAAATTAAACACCTTAAGTTTAAAGTTCTGGGACATTATTTTTCATTCAAAGTGTGATATAGGACTATCTGTAGCTATTTAAAAGGATTATTTACTAACTGCATTATAGTAATAGTAATAGTAATACGATTACTTAGGTACAGGATATAAAAGTTTATATGGAATTACACAACCTCAAAAAGAAAAAAAAATCCAAAAGACTGAAGGGAAATATATACCAAATTACCACCAAGTAGCAAGGAGGAGTTCAGAACTTTTTCCCATTCTTATACTCCCCAGTAATTAATATTCTTTCTTTTATAAACAAAATGTATTACTTACAAAGTCACAAATACATGTATACATATTTTAGAAAGAAACATTTTCACTGTAATCAATATGAAAGGGCCTTTCAAGTCCTTTTTCTCACAGACTTTTTTCCTGACATTGTATACTTTCTGAAGTATTCATATTCTAATTTCCCGAATGTGCTCTCAGTAACTCTATCACAACCTCATGTGTTCACTTTTGGATTTAAACGAAAATGTAATACTCACTCCAGATTTTACTCAAGGTCTGAGAGGGCTTGGTAAACTGAATGACATTGCATTCCTTTATGAGTTTACTTATCAGTGTAAGAAAACTAAATAGAAGGCGATCTGCAGCTTTTTCTTCAGTCTCTTCCACGATCTAGAAACAGGACGGACGCAGACGAATTAGCACAAGTTCAGAGCACCTGACGGACACCTTTACTCCAGCGTGTACCCCTACACGGGGGCTCCTCCACCTCAGCACTGCTGACAATTAGCCTGGGAGAGCCTTCCCCGTGGGAGCTGCCCCGCGCATGGCAGTGCGTTCCGAAACACCCATGGCTCCTCCCCACTGGACGCTAGTACTGCCCACCCTGTCGCTGTGACGACCCAACTGCTGTCTGTCTCCTTTGGGGCAGAATCACCCTGCTTGAGGACCTCTGACTGTCCCGTACTACGGAAGGTAACTTACTTTAACCCTCATTTAACAAAGAAGATCCAACTGCATTAAATTCTTGCTTTTATACATACAAAGCATTTCTGAACACATTATTTAATCTACGGACCATACCATTGGAAGCAAAACTATAAAAATTAGCAAAACTTTTATCCCTTAGCTGCTAGCAAATAACTTACATCCTCAAAGTTTTCAGGATCAATTTCCTTCTCGATCACAGGGAGAACAGTTCCAAGTCTTCTTTCAAAAGCGACTCCTTCGGTTTCCACAAACAGGCCGCAGACCAGGGCGGCTAGCTGTCTATTTAACCTCTACCGAAAACAAACCCCCAGAAGACAAGGTCAGCACACCTCGGGAGGCCGTTTCCGGTGCTACAAAGTGAGGGTGGGCCTGACTCTGTTCTCAACCACCCTTCACAAAACCAGAAATCAAGGGAAAACTGATCACTGTGGCGACGAGAATATGGAGCGATCTTCACACCCACGGGCATTTCGACAAAGTGATATTCATCATTATGCACTGAGTAATACATTTTTCTCATTGTAAATTTTTTTAAAAATGGAAAGAAATTTCATATCATCCCCTACGCCACCCCCCACCCTGGACAACTTCTACCTTTAATACATAAACCAGCATTAAGATGTGATGTGTTGTTCATGTCCCACAAAAGATGGGCCAGTGGTGACAGTGGCAGAGTCAACAAGTGGACACAGTCACTGACAAAAATTACATTCCATCAATCAAATAAGCAAAAAGGCAAAACTGGAACCACACACTCAGCAGCGGGGCCTGGCAAACGACAAGACACTCAAACTGTGGAGTAACGGCCTGACCTGGCCCACGTGGCGGGACTACGGGGCACGCTTGTGTTACCTCTGTAACTTCTCACAGTTTCTGAAATTTCACTATGAAAATATATTATTAACATAATCAAAAGCAAATAATAAAGCTACTTGGGAAAAATTAACTCGACAATGAATATGTATTCTTAAAGCACAAACACCAAAAGCTAAGACTTTTCACTGAAATATGACGAAAAGCAACCCGAACCTTCTTTGCTCCAAACCAGTTGGTGACCATCTCGAAAAGCCAATCTTTCTTCTCAAGGCTGATTTTACTGAGTAAGGACTTGATTGTCATGGATGCCATCTTTTTACACAGGGCAGAGCCGTCATTCACCACCATCAGACACAGAGGGATAAAGAACGTCGCGCAGTTCTCGTGGAGTAGCCCCTAGAGGGAACAGGCCCCGGTGATGCGCACGCCCAGACTGGGAGCTTGCAGACGCCCCCAACAGGGAGGACCTCGGGCTCCCACGGGCTCCAGGGCAACCCCGCTGGCCGTGTGACTCGGTGACGTACGGTACCTGAGGGAACGTGTCAAACAGGTAAGCAATCATTTCCAAGGTGGACTCTCTCCCGGTCTCGTGTTCATAACTAGGGCAAGAACATCAGAAGGACCTGTTAGTGCCTTTTCATTTTACCAATAATTATTTTTAAGAATTTGTTACATTGTCTCAAGGTGCCAGCCTATTTCTTAAAAAGTGGAGAACACTCCATTTTCCCAATTTTTAATGCTTGTGTAGATCACACTACTGTGCAGTGTTAAATGTAACTTTGTTCGAACTTGACCCTTCTCCTGAGTGGACTCTAATGAAAGCAGCGGTCGGACTGAAGTGAAAAGCAACGTACAGAATCACTGCGTGAAGCCACACACGATGTTGGCCAAGTCAATGACTCACAGATCTTCCTCAGAGAACAAGCCATTAGGTTTGGGTCTGTTCTTCTCAAAACAGCCACCACATTCAAAGGAGAGAAGAAACTACCCCACTCCCTCTGAGCAGTTTATGGCTTAAACTTACTTCAGTTGGGCGAGCATGAATTCCAAGTTTGGTCTCAATTTATCACCCAGGGGGTAGTCAAGAATGTATTTCAGAAACACCTGGGAACAGAAGTCACACAAAAGATTACTGGGATCCTATCTCTCCAGGGTTCCTGCTTCCTCGGACGCTGTCTGGGACACGTTGGTAAGTTGAGAAGGCCTCTCCGAACAGCGACCGGTCAGGCCAAGTTTACTGCCGTGCCCCTTCCCCTCTCCTCCCTCTTTACCTGCAAAGGTCCTACAGGCCCGACTGAGAGTCCAGCCGGGGCCGGCCCTGGCATGCTGGTTAAGGGCTCCGAATCTGAGCTCACACACTGAAAACTCCTCTCTGATGGTGGGTGTGGTAGACTGAATACAGACTGTGGTTCAACCCTGTACTTACTTCCCCTTGAGTAAGAGTAACAATAGTGGTGATAGTAACATTAATACTGATAACAACTACTGCATAGTTACTAAATATCCTCTACGTGCCTAACACATAGAGGATATGGGTTGTTTCTCCGTTAATTTCCATTACTTCCTTCGGAAGCAGGTGGTTACCCCATTTTATAGATGAAGAGAATGATTTGGCGAAAAAGTAAGTACCTTGCTCAGGTGGCAGTGCCTTGTCTATCTGCAACCAAAGGCTCTGCTTTCAAACTATATGCCCCTCAGCCTCTTTTATTAATAAACTGCAAGAACCAGACACATCATTAAACTTCCCAAGCCTGTTTTTGCCCCCAGCCACAAAATGCGGGTACCATTTCCTCTGAAGGACTGTTACAAACAGAAGTCATGTGTGTAAAGTGCTGGGCACACAGCAGGTGACACTCCTTCCTGACAGTAGTTAAGGAACCTTTCCCAACACAAGCTTCTTCCCTTTCCTCCCTGGCCTCCTTGGCAGTCAAGCCCTCCTTTAACTCTGAGTCTGTATTTCCAATTCAGACCCTTCCACCTTCACGGCTGAAGGGCGCTCCTATGATTAGGGATGGACAAACGCAAGAACCCAAATCTGCTCAGGTCAGTCACCCTACTGCTGATTCCAAGTTTTTTGCTATTTTCAGAACAAAGCGCTAAATCTTTAACCAGACCACAGGTCTCACCACACCTGGCTCCCTTCCCCATCTCACTCACCTTCCTTTATCTCCTCCAACAAGCTAAGCTCTTACCCGCCTCAGAGCTCACCTTCCTCCAGCATGGGCCACCCCCTTCGCCGGGAAGGCGAAGCCTTCTTCTTCCCTCCAATTTGCTTCCACGCCAATGCTCAGGACAAGCCCTGCCCGACTCCCAGACTAGGGTGGTTCTCTACCCGATCGTATGCTCTTATTATACACTCTTCCATATTTCACTAATTTTGAGAAGCACAGTTTTTCACACTTTAATATCTGAAAGGGGGATGAGTCTTACAATAGACGACATGTTACTCCTGCGTCACAGGTTTGGTTTTGTCTGAGACCTATCAGTAATGGTGTGTCCTGTGATCAAATCTGATACTACTACCCACCTCCGGCACTATGTCTGAAATTAAATAACTATTTGTGGAATTTTGTTTTGTGCCTGTCGGGGAGGATTCCGCCACCCACTCTTCCGGCAGCAGTGACACGCAGGGGTGCACGTCAGTTGTCACCAGCTGAACCGCTGTTCGGAAATCCCTGCCGCAAGCTATCACGCCACAGAAGGAAAAGGTGCTCCTTCGTCTACCTGAACGTGCCTCATACAGGGGCTACAGTCAAAACGCTCCGTGTTAACAGAAAACCTAAAACGAGGCTGAGACACTGTCTCACGCTTGGAGTGTACAGGGGGTCCCGAGTCACAGAACAAAGCATCAATACGATACCAAGTTGCCTTTTCAGAATTCAGTCCATGTCAACATCTATCTAAAAACCACACAGAGAAGGCAGGGCCAGTCCTTGCTGTGGGATTCAGTTCCCCACAAACCTGTCTGCACTGGACTCGGACGGGTTCGCTCTGTGCAGAAACCGCTAACTTGGACACTTTCCGCATGATGTCATCAATTTCTGGAACCAGCAACTTCCTTGATAAAATGGCCTAAAATACAAAGGAAAAGACATATTCTTCATGTCCATTGCAGGTGGGCATTAGCTGACCTGATGTTAAAGTGATCACAGGCCACTTTCAAACATAATGCAAGTACCTCCAAAAGAAAAAGAACGTATACTTAAAAATCACTGAAACATGCGATTTTATGTTATATATATTTTACCATAATTATATAAAAGGAAAACAATGTCCAGCATGACAAATACAAATACATACCTGTATTTGAACAGAATTCCCAGGAAGCATTAATAGAAAGCTCACATTCAAGCATTTTAATAACCACCAAAATTGTCATCTTTATAAATTACTCAATTTTGAAAGTCTACAGGTAGTCAAAACACTATTCCATGTTATTTTAAATACCCGACGTGAGGCTCATAAACGGTAAAATCCAACATTCTGATGACACCACACCTTGAGGAGACCAAACGCGGTGGCTTGTCTTGATGTGTCGTAAATGTCCTCTTCGGCATATGCTAGGAGAACCTGAAGCTGCTTTTCGGTCACCTGGTAAGACGTCACCTTCTTCACAAGGATGGTCACGCACTGCAAGTTACAACAGGGAGGTGAATGGCCAGGACCTCCCACAGCTCAGGACCCAGTGAAATCATGAGGACTTAACACAGTATCAGTGCCTTTTCACACAGAAAACCAACCCTCTGGCCTTAGCAAATTAATCTAGAAAAAATTCTGACCAAGATGACAAAGGACAATGTGGAAAACTAACTTGGACGTTAATTCTGGGTCCGGCTTTTCCTCAGCGGAAGTGAAACCGCCTCACCTTGAAACAATTCACCACCAGGTGGAAGTTCTGGCCCTTGGCAGCCCCGAGTTTTGCATAGTCCTTCAGCAACAGGAAGAGGTGTTTGGTCAGCTGCTCCGCTTTGGTTTCTATGGAAGGCAGCGGGAACCTCAAGACCCAGATCAGGCACTGTAACGCACCCGTGATCACCTGAAAACAAAAACCAACAAAACCAATCAGCTTATAGTGACTGCACTCAGTAACCCGGCACCCGAGGCTGTGTACTCCACAGGCGATGGACGTGAAGGGATGCAACGCTCTGCCCAGCCCACTCTGGGTGTAAGAAGACAGGGCGGTGTCCCATCCCCCGCTGTGGAAGAGCTCCCTGCCGCGCCGACGCACGGGAAGACGCATCGCAAGCTCACTGCCCAAATTCTCAACCTACATGGGTTAAGTAATAGCATGGGTTGGCCCCTTTTAACAATGTTTTTGAAAAATACATTATAAATGACTTTTCTGTTTTCTAAAATGGTACATCAATTTAATCATTCTTATTAAGTTTGTATTATGTATACAAAACACTAATGAGTATTACAAATACAGAGACAAAAAGGATGCCATGGTCTGTTTATGGAGCACAGAGCTGGCCCAGAAATGAAGCATGGGAAACAACGAATTATAATTTAAAACAGTTAACTCCTGTGCTAAGGGCATTAAAAAAGTGGGCTGGGACCCAGTGATTTACAAGAGAATCCCTGAACCCCCACGCCGAACCTTAGAGACCGCCTAGATTGGTTTGTTCACCTAGTTCCACTCCACCTCACGGACTCCCACTGCTCTGGCTGCTGTGATGGCCCTGCTGGGCTGGGTTAGATGGAGACACAGAGGACAAAGCTCCGAGGTTAAAAGACAGGCACATAAATCCCAGCTCTACAGCTTTTACCTACTTGACTACAGAGATGTCCCTCAACCTCTTGGAACCTTCACCACAAAACAGACAAGCTGAGGATGTGGGAGGGTGGTGGCTTTGGCGTCTGAGACTGAGGTTCGAATCCTGTATCATAGGTGGCAAACAAGGCCCGAGGGCTGAATCCAGCCTTCCACCTTCTTTCTATCCTGCGGCAGCGCCAAGCTCCTTGCCCCTAGTTAAGGAGTAGTTACATTTGAACAGTCCTAAAATTACACTTGGCCCTTGGAAAGCAACCACGAGGCCAAAGAGGCCCCCAGTAAAGTAAGTTTGGCACCCCTGTCCTGCATCTCTGATCTGGAGCAAGTCACTTGTCTGAGGCCTAGTCTTCGCTCCTGTAAGGCAGAAACAATACTAGTGTATGCCCTTGGGTTGTTCTGAGGGTTCATGGCAGCGGGTGGTGGTGGTGATGGTGATCACTGACATAGGGACACCTCCACGCACCCTCATGAAGTTGCTGCGAGGACCAAATAAAGCAATTAATGTACCCAGAAGGGCTTTCCAAACTGTTAAGGGCTGCCAAAACACGTGGGATTACTAACTTGGGGAGGAATTTAACGCAGGGAATAGAGGCGGTTCAGGATGTCCTAGATCCCTTTAAGAACCCATCTATCTACCTTGTGAGGCACGACCTAGGTGTCCCGCACGGCCCAGCCCTCACCTTCACACCCATGGAACCCAGGCAGTCTACGAGGAGAGGCACAAAGGGATCCAACATTTCCAGAACGTGCTCACTCGAAGACTTGATCTTAGAAGTCTTCAAACTCAGATGCAGGAGCTAAAAGAGTTCAAAAGATATTTCACAGTAGGTACTCCTAAGACCAAATGAGTTAGGTAGAGGTGAAATGATTTTAAGGGACAACCTGAAATGTTAAGATGCTTCTATTTGATATACAAAAAAAATAGAAAAAGACAGAAAACTGCCCGGGAGAGTCTCAGCAGAGGAGGTGGGAGCTCACACTGCAGTCGAGGCTCTAAATTCATTTACCCGCTGGTTACGTGGCATCTACTTGCACCCCAGGCACTGGCTCAGCATGTGGGATGCAGCAATGACCAACATGGACACGGTCCCTGCATGGATGGCTCTTAGCCCGGGACACAGACTCTAGGAAATAATTCTCTGTAAATGCAGGGTTCTGTGGGGGATCTGGGTAGAGGGAGGCCTGGGCGATGAGGTGCTGGGCAGGAATGGTGTGGAGACTTTAAGAACTGAAGGGAAGCGGAACATGTGTTGAAATGGTGTAATAAGAGGCGAGGCCCTTGCAGCCCAAATGAAGGGCTGGCTCTCTCCTAGAAAAAATGGAAGTCAATAAAGGGTTTTTAAACGCTCACCGTCTTTTGAAAAAATTCAAAGTAGTTTACAGGTGCAAACTCATGGGCAAAGCAACAATGAAACCATAGTAAATATTAAGTCAGAAACATTAATTCTCAGGGAGTTATATTATCAAAATCAGTACTAGAAAAGATAAACAGCAAATGGACCAATGTACCTTTTAAAAAAAGTTCCATCATTTACTTACAGTAAGGCACTTCCAGTGGGAATAAACAACACCAGAAATTCAGCAGAGCAGTAAAAGGCACAGACGCACTGTGGGAGGTAAGTCTCACTTTAAGGCACTTACCCGAAGCCCAGACTCAATAAATATGTGCATGTTGGTCTTCCTGCTCACAACAGCTTTCTGCCCGCCTCGCACTGGAGTTGGGGGGAGCAGGAGACAGCTCTGGGGTGGCAGGCGTGGGTCTGGGGCCGGGGCTGCTGGATTTCTGTCAATCACAGTGAAATAAAAAATAAAGAAAAGGACACCTTACGTTGCATTCTCATAAGTTACTGTGGCCCTCTCTGGGGCTGAGAGTTGAGCACTAAAACTAAAGTGCTATTGGCTGTGGTTTTTTTCTCCCTTAACTGCAAGAAACAGAGGCCACCCCCAGCTTCACACGAACAGCAAGGGCACTCCTTTGCTTTGATTTCTGAACCCAAGGGCCAAGAGTCTCCTTTAGAACCCAAAAAATATAAAGGAAGCTTCCCAGGATAGTATTTTTAAATCTTTTAAGGCCTAAATTGCTATTTGATCAGAACACAAGGTATATATATAAACTCTATTTTAACTGTGATTCAATAAATATCCAAAACAGAGATGGTATCAGAGAAATGCAAAAGAAAAAAAAATGGCTAGTGTCACAGCAACCTCATTCATCAGAAAAATATTAATTTTTTTACTAAACAAATTATTAAAGTAAATAAGGACTGAATGGCTTAACCGAAGCAAACACCTAAATAATAGTTTTGGCTTTTTTTTCTTTTTAAACTTACTTTTCTTTCTCTGTTAACAGGGGGAGATTTTCATTGACCAAACCATAACTGAGCAACAGAATGGACTCTGCCATCATTTCCTGATTTACAATTAATCCTGCAATGATTCGGCGTAAGGTCTCATGAACTTTCCGGGCCAGTTTTAAACTGGTGGTATTTTGCAAGATCTAAAGGCAAAAACAAATGTCATTCTGAGGTAACACACAACTGTATTTGGATTTGTTGTAATGGTAGTTAAAAAAGAAAAAAAATATATATATACACACATATGATTTTTAGTATATATATTTTTTAATAAATAGCGCATTCTTAATAAAATTTCAAATAGATTTTGACTTTATATGTTACATACATAAAGTCAAATTTACCCATGGCCTCAACTCCGGAGAAAACCCCAACCAGCGGCGTGAGTGCCTGAATCCCCCGCACTCCTCTCTGCCTTTTGCTGGTGAGGCCTGAGGGTGCTGAGCTGGAGACACAATGTGACACTCAGAAGATGCAGACCCCCCAAGCACATTACAATCTATTCCCCTGCGTAAGACCTGGTAGTAATAACCTTCACGTTGGAGGGATTTGCTAACATGCATGGAAAATATATGTGCTCTGGTCAGTCTCCTTTACCCTCAAAACATATCTAACCTTCTTAGATCAGGCCAAATGCATTCTAGGAACAACTGTGGAGTTAATCTAGCACCCAAACATTTGGAATTAGTTAATTCATGCCATCAGATAGTGGTTTTTGCTCTAGTTTCAGTACATAATGGTGATAAAGAGAATTAATGTTTACTGGATGTTCAGCCATGCAGCAGGTACAGAGAACTTTAGGAAGGGAGGTGAACTACAGTCCCTGCCCAATAAGAGGCAGAAAGAGTTAGCTTCGGATCAGAAAGGTCTGAAACTAAACCTTTCAGACCTGACTTTCCTCCTTAACCATGTTCCTTGCTACCTTCATGAGCCTAAATTTCTGTCTGTAAGTTGGAAGTGCCACTGGTCTCAGAGGGCAGCCGTGCAGATCAGAACAGATGACAAACACGATGTTTGGAACATAATACATGTTCCACAAATGGCAGCTTTCCTCCTCGTGGCATTCGGGGAGCAGCAGTCTGACTCCAAAGGCTACATTCCTAGCTCCTGACTGGACCAGCTGTACTGTTCACTTGCTCTCTCCTCCTGCATCTCACGGTTCACATCAGGGACTCTGATTCTCGGATTAGAACACTCAACTCAGGGCTGCCAGCTAGTGGCCATCAGGCACTGGTGTCCTTACACCAGGGAAATCGCAATCAAACGCAGTATCAAGGTTTGCCCAACGAGGCTTTTTTCGAGATTCCCTGTACTGCAACCAAGTCCTCACCTCTTTTAAGGGAAGGATGAGTTTTGTGACCTGGTCTTTTCCTACAAACTTGCCCAGGATCTCATACGATTCGTAACTCTTGCTTCGTCGTGCCTCCATGACTTTGGAGAGGATCTGCTTTACTTCCTTCTCTTCGGCAATGGCACCAAACAGCTCGTGATTAAAAATCTTTAAAAGAGAAGAGCCAAATGGCAGTTAGGTACATTCGGCAAAATACACCAACATAAGCAGTCTTTGCAAAGAGCAATGGCAGGTCCAAAGCAAGGAAAGCAAGTTGGACTGGACTGAAATTAGATGGTAGGAATTTCTATTACATTTCACTTTTGTCAATGTAGTTTAGGGACCAGTTACTAAGAATAAATACAGAAACACCTAAAGGTTTATATCAGTGGGAAACAAAAGAAGAACATGGTAAGTTTTCAACATCATCAATAGGTTCTGCAACCGTAAGTGAAGTGATACGTAACAAAACCAGTTTTGCCATAGGCTAATTAATACAAATATCTCATCAATGTTATAACAAAATGACATCATTCAAGGACCTATTGCACTACAGAGATTTATACACAGAACTGTATAATATATAGAGAATCTTAGATATTACTAAATAGCTTAATTTCTTAAGAACTATGACATTTCCAACCTAGTTATTAAAATTAATGCATTTAATTGAAAATGTGTCCACAGTTTTAAATAAATGAAATGTGTGGCAAATTTAGTTTCTTCCTAATCTTATCCTCCTCCAAATTGTCAAATTATTCAATTTTAAAAGTTGTTATTAATTTTTCACTATTATAAATAAAGCTCTGGCCGTGGCTGGTATGGCTCAGTGAATTAAGTGCTGCTGGCCTATGAACCAAAGCGTTGCTGGTTCGATCCCCAGTCACGACACATGCGTGGGTTGCAGGCCATGTCCACAGTGGGGGCACACGAGAGACAACCATACACTGATGTTTCTCTCCCTCTCTTTCTCTGTCCCTTCTCGTCTCTCTAAAAAGCTCTGGTTAAACACACTTTTTATAAAGCCATAGACCACGTCTTTGATTACTGTTTGAAAACAGATTTTTGGAAGTGGTTGAAACTGTTGTCCATTTCCAAAGCTCTTGATACACACTGCCAATTTCTTCCCGGAAAGGCCATACCAACTCATGACTGCTCAGCTCACTTCACCAGACTCTTAGCTTTTTGAACCTGCTTGTTTGAGACATGGGACAGTATGTTATATTCATTTTCACAGGCCATTACTCTTGCTTATTTTGTGAACTGATTTTTTGGTGTCTTTTGCCCACTTAAAAAAAATTAGAATTCCTTTCTCTAAATCTTACCTCAATCATTATACCTAAAGAAGAGTCCAAATCTCCGACTTGCAACTTGCTTGTGAGGCCATGCAGCAACATGTGAACCGTGAAAGTTAGCACGTGGACCTAAAATGAATGCATTAAAAAGTATGAATGGGTAAGAACACCACACTAGAAAAAAATGAGAGCTAAAATCTACTGCAAGGGGAACACTCAGAATATATATGTCACTATTGCAGGCAGAAGCTTTGACAAATAACATACTCCATCTAAAATCTTTCAACCGAGTGGTCACTTCATACAAAGACACTCAGAAACACATGACCATGCTTAGGATGATGGCAACTAAACCAGTCCAGAAATTTATAAAAGCACAAGAGCCTTGAACTTTATAAACCAATCCCCAAACTAAGGTGTTTGCCAATGCTGAATGCAATCAAAGCTGGTACATAGTGTTACGAAGGACAAATACATTTTTGCCCTGAAGAGTAACCATAACTAATGTTCCTAAAAGCTTGCCATAGGCTAGGCACGTTTTAATACCCCACATGTACTGAATCATTTAATGCTCATCCATTCCATGAATGATGTAGGTGCTATGTTATCAGCATTTTTTAGAAGAGAAAGCTGAAGCACAGAGGTCAAGCAACTTGCCCAAGGTTGCATGGGCAGGAAGTGGTGGAGGCAGGATTTGAAAGCAGACGGGCCAGCACCAGAGCCCCGGCTCTGCATCGCTCTGCTGTGCGGCCTCTCAAGCTTTCTGATTCTTTGTACTGCTTCTCGAGCTGCGAGACCATCCAGATAAACATCAGACAATGACCACAGGGCAGAGACACACACGTGGTTGTAAGGACATAGACTGGATCTTAGGGGCATAATTTCATATACGTCTATATGAAATATGTCATATTGTGAACTTTCAGTAATTTTACATATGTAAAATTTTTATTAAGGGCTTTATGTGATTTTAAAAAATCCTTTTTGGAGGATGAGGAATGGCACCCAAAGAGTACAATTTTGGTAGTGTTTGAACAATTAACATAAAAATCCAAACCAGCTGTCCTCTATGTTATTATTTTTTTATTCAGTTTTTGGGGATGCATTGGTTAATGAAATTATATGTTTCAAGTGTTCAATTTTATAATACATCATCTGTATGTTGGACTGTTGACCCATTTACCCTTTACTACCTCTCTATTTTAGTTATTTTAGTAAATAATAGGATGGACTTGAAAAACAGGTGGTTAAAGAGCTACTCATTTAAATACCACCAGTGCCCCATTAAATTTTGAATAAATCCTCTAAGACAGAGCTGTACTTTAGTTATCTTTGCATGCATAGTGCTCAACCCATCAGATTCAGAGTTCAAAACACTGGTGATAAGGATGCTCACAGAACTCACTGAGTACAACAAAAACATAAAGGAAGATTGAAGGTCACACTAAATGAAATAAAGAAAAATCTACAGGGAACCAACAGTGAAGGGGAGGAAACCAGGATTCGAATCAACAATTTGGAACAAGGAAGAAATAAGCATTCAACCAAACATCAAGAAGGAAAAAAAAAGAGAATCTTAAAAGCAGCAAGAGAAAAAGCAGACAGTTACCTACAAAGGAGTTCCCATAAGACTGTCAGCTGATTTGTCCAAAGAAACTTTGCAGGCAAGAAAAGACTAGCGAGAAGTGTTCAAAGTAATGAAAAGCAAGGACCTACAATCTAGATTATTCCATCTAGCAAAGCTATCATTTAGAATGGAAGGGCAGAAAAAGTGCTTCCCAGACAAGGTAAAGCTGAAGGAGAACATCATCACCAAGCCATTATTACATTGAAGGAAATGTCAAAGGGACTTATTTAAGAAAAAGAAGATCAGGGCTTTGGCTGACATAGGTGGCATAGCTCAGTGGATTGAGCACGGGCCTGCAAACCAAAGGATCGCAGTTCGATTCCCAGTCAGGGCACATGCCTGGGTTGCAGGCCAGTTCCCAGCAGGGGACTCATGAGAGGCAACCATACATTGATATTTCTCTCCATCTTTCCTTCCCTTCCCCTCTAAAGATAAATAAAATATTTTTAAAAAAGAAAGAAAAGAAAAAGAAGATCAAAACTATGAATGGTAAAATGTCAACAAATTCACAACTATCAACAACTAAATCTAAAAAAACAAACTAAGCAAACAACTGAGACAGGAACAGAACCATAGATATGAGGGTTATCACCTGGGAAGGGGAAGAGGGAGAATCATGGGAAAAGGTACAGGGAATAAGAAGCATAACCGGTAGGTACAAAATAGGGAGGTTAAGAATAGTATAGAAAATGGAGAAATCAAAGAACCTTTATGCATGACCCATGGACATGAACTAAGGCAGGAGGATTGCTGGAGGGAACAAGGTTACTGAGCAGGAGAGGGTAAAGGAGGAAAACTGGAACAACTCTAACTGCACAATCAATAAAATACATATATGTTTTGAAAAGCTTCGAAAATCAGAAATGAAGGAAGAGCAGTAGAAATGATAAATATCTGGACAAAAAAACAGACCATTCTTCTTGAATTCTTTAAAATATGTTTGATGACTAAAAGCATAATTCTCACACTACCTGATAACATTTTCAACATACGGCAATGTAATATATAAACAACTATAAAAACAAAAAGAGAAGAGTGAAGGGACCTATATGGCATTTACATTCTACTTGAAGTGGTAAAATAGGGACACTCAGTAGGTCATTAAAGGTAAGTGTATATGGTAATTCCTAGAGCAGCCACTAAAAAACTATGCAAAGAGAGATGGTCAAAATGAATACTGATATTTTTAGTGTGTTAGACTTACAAAGTGTAGAACAGGAACCTTACCTATGAGCAAATAAGGACATGGGAGGGAAAGCTAACTATCAGGAGTCTTGGCTGGACTTGAAAAGAACAACTTGCAGAGTTTCTTTGACTTGAGATCACCCAGGAATCTTATTAAAATGCAGCTTCTGCAGGTCGGTTATAGGGCCCTGAATCCTGCATTTCTAACAGGCTTCCAGTAGCTACTGATGGAGCTTGCCCAGCGCCCACACTGGGAGAGGTGAGGAGGAGCTAGCAAGTCATGTGACTACTCAGAGAGCTTTGTATTCCCCCTGGAGGTATTATTTTTATGACTTATGTCATAGTTTTCAACTCTTAAACAGAGTGAATGTTCTTTATTCTACACATTTATGTCAATACATTCAATATACATTCAACAAGAATCTTCTGAAGAACTCAGAGAATGCAGAACTTGATAAGGTGATTTAAGAGAAAATGATAGGTTATGTAACCTAGATCTATAATTTTTTCAAAAATCAAATAAAGGAGCTTTGTAAAATGCTGATTAGAAATTTCAGGCCCTTCCTGATTGTGGTATCTCAGCTGATCAGCCACACTGAAGACTGACCCAAAGCACCATGACTTAGTGTTCACACTGCACACATGCAAACTCCAACCCAACTTGAATATGAGGCACATGACGCAGTTTACCTGATATCCGCGGACCAGCGTAGTCTGTAATTCTTTTAAAATATATTGTAGGTAGTGCACACCCAGATCTTCTATTATTTTTGCAAGAGTGCTGCGTGCAATGTCTCTGACTTCTTGTGCTCTGTTCTTGAGAAGGGCACACACTTTCAGCAAAACACTGGAAAATGAGAAAAGTAAAAAGTGACTTTAATTTAGAAAATTAAAAATAAAAAAGCACATAAAATATTAATGCCATTTCTCTCTTAATTGCTCATAAACGTGCACACTCCCAATCAGGATTATAAACCATAGCAAATTATTAGAGTACTTCTCTTCTTCCTGATAAAAGAGATTCAGAAGTCAGGAAGAAAGAACCAATTTTTGATTTCATGAAACTTTTCCAACTGTAACACAACATACCTTGGCAGGTTAGCTTCCATAACTTCTCGTGGAAGGGAATGCATTAGTTTAACCATGGCAAAAGCTAAAGGAACTCGAACCACCTCCTCATCATTCACAACCTTGGATTTTATGAGCTTGTGTTCTTCTTCCCTTTTAGTCTGGGAAAAAATTAGGTTAAAGTAAAATTGAAATAAATGGATCAGGGACCTACCAACACTGAAACCTTTCTATGAAAGATAAGCTCTTTTGATATAGCTGCCATCCGTTTTTAAGTCTAGTGCTTCAAAAAAAAAGACCTGCAAATTATTATGCTAAGGGAAATAAACCAATCAGAGAAAGACAAATACCATATG
This sequence comes from Sturnira hondurensis, assembly GCF_014824575.4. Lineage (NCBI taxonomy): Eukaryota > Metazoa > Chordata > Mammalia > Chiroptera > Phyllostomidae > Sturnira > Sturnira hondurensis. Next base: position 8,340,653 of record NW_028090067.1, on the reverse strand, counting down.
ATCTCACTTATATGTGGAATCTAATGAACACAATAAACTGATGAACGAAACAGAAACAAGAGGCATGGATACATGGACAGCTGTCAAAGGGGGAGGGGGGGACTGGATGAAAGAAGGTGAAGGGATCAGCCAAAGAACACATACGTGTGACCCATGGACACAGACAACAGTGTGGAGACGGCCAGAGGGAAGTGGGGGCAGGAACTGGGTGGAGGTGGGCATAGGGGAGAAAATGAGGACATCTGTAATAGTACCAACATTAAAAATAAAGCAAAAAAACCCCTCTAGATTGTGGAATTTAAAGAATTAGCCTCTAAAAATTGTAAAAATAATAAGAACACAAATGTTTTTCCAGAGGAGCAACCAGAAAAATAATAAAGCCAAGTTTTTACTAATGTGAGTTATAACTGCTGTGAAATATATAAAACTCATATAAAATTTTTATCAGTTGGGACTTTCGAGTATCTGAGTGACATTGCTGTTACACAAGAAATAGTGTTTCAAATAAGATTATTTACTAAAATATGAAGTATTTTACCAAGTCAATATTTTACCAAGTATTTACCAAGTCAGTATTTTACACCAGGGGCTGGCAAAAGTTTTTCTTAGAGGGCCAGAAAGTAAATATTTTTGGTTTGCTTTGTAGGAACTATTCATCTCTGCTGTGGTAACACAAAAGCAGGATTAGACCACATCTAAATAAATAAGTCTAAGTGTGTTCCAATAAAATGCCATTCACAAACACAGGCTGCTGGCAGATTCGAGGCCAGGGCCACAGGTAGCCCACGTTTTGCACTTAGTAGGAAGGGCTCTGGCTTCAGGAGGACCCACTGCTAAACGCTCCCTGTCCGCCAGGGGAAAGGTAATTTTGAACAGGAGAGAAGTGGCCAAGAAGTAAAAAAGGGAAACGGACGCTAATTTTAATAACCTGTTTTAGAAACGGGAGTCATCTCACTACATACTTCAGAGATAAAAAAGCAGGTATCTACCACAGGAAAAGGACAATGAAGGAACACTACTGCCTAGTTGCAGCAGATGAACCTGAAGATGACAAGATGAGAAAGGAGGTGAATCGTGAAATGCTGAGATTAAAGAAAACCCCAAATCTGAAGTCATCAAGAGTTCGGAGCCTAAGGCTGACAGGGCCCCGCAAACAGCTCAATTCCCATAGACCTGCGGGGCCCCAGACACAACGATTACCGTAGATGCCAGGCACTTGTGTAGCCTGGGTAGGATATCCCCCGTTATGGCTCCCTGGATATTTTTAATCGTTCTCTCCAATTCTTCCTTATTCTGTGGCAGGCAAGAGGAGGACTTGGTGGGACACTCGGTTTCCCCCTCGAATGTGCCTTCACAATCGACTGGATCAGGGTTTCCTGGTTCTTCGATGTTGCCTGACACACTCTCACGTCTGTCTTCCATCTCTTCCTCACCCGAAGGCTCTAATTCCATGGCTTCGGGCTCTGGTAACTCAATCACTTCTGTTGTGTCTATGTTTAGTAAACGACAAAAGTCACCTTAAGTCAAATAAGGAAACTACACAGTTATGTTAAGCAGTCTTTTCTACCAACATCCAATAAAATACACCCAGTCACCAACTACGGCAAGCTAACTCCTGAGGAAACCGAAGTCAACGGGAGGGTTATGTTTTTTTTTGTCTGTCAGTTTGTTTGCTTTTTGCTTCCTCAGAGTTCAGTCTAAGATGAAGAAGGGAGACAAGCATACCATTATACAAGAGTGTGAACGCTGGGAACACACTGGGAGGTTAGTGAGGGAGGGGGATCTTAAGCAGAAGAAAAGCTTCCAAAGTACTGTGGTGGGTGGTTTCTAACAGTAAAAACCTACATTCACAAGCATGAAAATCACGATGCCAGGCATCAGTTCTCATGCAGAAATGCTCCTTCCTATGGGGTTCTGTTTATTTAAGAAAGTCCCACAGCCCGGTATGGTGGGTGGTGCCAGCCTTGGCTCTGCTCACCAGCCCTGTGACCACAGTCAGTTAACTCAACCCTCCGGGCTCTGGAGGCTTCAGCAGTAAAATGGAGACAGCATCTACCCTGTAAGGCTATCGTGGGGATTAAATGTGATAAAGTCTATAATGCGCCTAGAATACAGGGTCCGGCAGAAGTAACGCCTACTTGAGTGTGGTTGGTAGGGTAGTAATATGGGTGTAGTAATTCATAGTATTAATTTGAATATTTCACCTAAAATGTCAAATGGTGTACTTGAGTGTGATATTGTTATATTACAGAACTACATGTCTATGATTCTGTAATAAAAAAGGGGTGTTATCTGGGCCAGACCCTGTATGGTTCTGACACTTCACTGACTTTCCAAAAATGGAAGCGATTGGTCTTTGTTTTGCCTACTGGTTACATAGCTTTGGAAAGTTACTTTGCATTTCTGAATCTCAATTTCTCCTACCGAACACACTGGCTAACCAGTAACTAAGGTTCTCATGAGCACAAATGACAGACTCTATAAAACCCCAGCTCACAGTAGGAGCTCAAAAAATTACTTTGAACTTCATCATATCTAAGAAGAGACAGTCAAGCAAATTAAGTATTTTAAATTTTAAGTTTCTATTTATGCAAAATTGCAAAATGCAGATTCAACTGGCTAACGGTAAACTGAAAGGGCTTTAGTACATTGTTTAAGACACAAATGGTTCCTACACATCAAATCTTCTCTACTCATTACTGTGGTTCTAGAGTGTCTTTGCTGTGAATCAAAGAATTAGAGAATTTTGAGTTAGAATGTTGGAGAAATGCAAACCGAGGGCCAGAATATCTCAACCTTGTTACCCAAAACAATAAGCATACATACTTCGGCCTGCATGAGTCCCCATTCTTTTCCTTATTTTTCTGTGCTGGCCAGAACTGCTAGTTTGATATTCGATACAAGTAGTAGTGGCAGGTCCTTGCCTCATTCTGGCTTTAAAGCATAGACTTTTAAACCTTCACTACTAACTATGATGTTGCATTAGGTTTTTTAAAGGCATCTTTTAATAGTTTAAGTAAATGTTATTTATTCCTTGCTTGGTAAGTGCTTTTAAAATGCGTAGATATTGAATTAATTTAATTTTTATTTTTCTAAAAGATTTTATTTACTTATTTTCTAGAGATGGGGAGGGAGGGAGGGAAATATCAGTGTGTGGCTGTCTCTCATGTGGCCCCCACTGGGGACCTGGCTGGCAGCCCAAGCATGTCCCCTGACTAGAAAGTGAACCGGTGACCCTTTGGTTCACAGCCTGCGCTCAATCCACTGAGATACGCCAGCCAGGTAGATACTGAATTTAATCAACCGTTTCCCTTGTATCTATTTAGATGACCAACATTTTCGTATGCTAATGTGTTAAATTCCCGAAAGAGCTGGTGTTAAGGCTGAAATTATTCATGTCTTGAACGTTTGTAGAAGTTGCCTATAGAACAGTCTGAGGCTAGCATTTTCATCAGGAGAAAGTTCTTAACAACCGGTTTAATTCCTTTAGTGGTTACAGATCCATCTGGATTTTCTACTTCTTCTAAAGTCAGTTTTTAGATTTTATTTTTCTTAGATTTTGTACATTTCAGTCAAGTACTCAAATTTGTAAGTATAAAAATCATAGTATTATTTTACCTTTTTATTTAATTATGGCCTTTTAAAGTTCCTAATATTATCATGCCTTCCATTTTCAGTGATCAATCTTGTCAGAGGTTGGTCCATTTATAATCTTGACAAATACTTATTTTAGTTTGAGGATCCTTTCTTATTGTGTCTACTTCATATTTCATTCATTCTTACACTACCTTTTAATTCTTTTCTGATACTTTCTTTGCATTCACTGCTAAATAATCTTTTTAAACACGAATGCAATACTATTAGATTTCTACGTAAATAATCTATAGCTCAGATTTTTTTCACCTATATAGTTTAGATTGGCCTTCTCTATTGTTAAATAAGTTTTTGCAAGTATACTCAAATACTCATTTTAACTTCCACCTGATTCATTCACTGGTCATTGCTACAAGAGCAAAAAAAGACGAATAAGTTGAATTTTGCCATCTTTACTTCATTATCATAAATTATCCAAACACAAAATGAAAATCTAGTTTAAGTTTTAAAAACTTACTTTCTTCATTCTGAATTTTTCTCATTTGTTCTTCGAGAGTTTTGTGGTCAAAGTGGAATGCTTCTAACACTATTACTAGCAAGCTGTTAAGAAAAGACACACAAAATACTTGGTTGTTTAATAATATCATTTGATGATTAAAAGGAGAGGTAATTCAAAGATATAAAAACATCAAATTAATTTTTACCAGCTTATGGTATTTTTGACTTTAACAAACATTACCATAACCTCAATAATAAAATATAAAAGTAAATTAGATTACAGAAAGACTATTTGAGGAAATGACAAAAAATTACATTTTAAGAATATAACAAAAATAAGAAGCTTGACTGTACCTGACACCCAACTTTTGATTGACCTGCCCCGTCTGTAAGACGTGAATGAAATGTTTCAAGTAATACAAATACGCCGACCACGGGAGATGTCTGCACACGGCTCCAATAATCTCTGTGGCGGCGATGGTTATATTTTCATGCTGTAGAACAAACCAAGAGCATCAGCATAAAGAAGGCATTTGCAAGTAAAATACAGAGCTAACTTGGTACATTAAAAAGCTCAGACTAAAGGTGATTTGCAATTATAGAAAAGAATGTTCAAACTGTACTCCATTTCCACCCCTGAGAAAAAACGCTGCCTATTAAAGAAATGCCACTGTCCTTTCATTAAAAGATATTAACACATTTTGAACTTAGGCCGCCCTGATAGGTTCAAGCCCACAAACTGTGAATGAAGTTTAATTCAGTTTGGAAAACTTGGCAAATGCCCAAGGTGACTATATTCTGCACTGCTCAACGTTCGAAAGCACACTCCTCGAAGACCTCTCTTCCCTTCCATGACAGAGAACAGTGACTGGATTTGCCCTCACACGGTAAACCAGAAAAGCAGACAAGAACATACGAGACAATGGTTTTCAGACTTCAGGTATCACACAGGACAGGACAGTGTCCCGGGCAGGAAGGTTAACAAATGACAAGCACCTTGCAATCACCCCCGTCACTGTGTGGAGAGAACTGTCAGGTCCTAGACAGAAGGGAAACCCAGGAAGGCCCTGTCCTGTGTGAAGGAGGTGGAGTGGAGGAAACAGCTGTCAGAGTCCAGGGGCCTGAGCACCAGAGAGGAGAGCGCTACCTAGACAGGGAATCTGCACAGGTATAAAAAGTAGCAGAAAAATAATCTCTAACGAGAAGAAAAATACCAACTGCCAGAAACAGACCCAGGGGTGACAGGGGTGACAGACTTAGAAGGTGAAGGTAGTGAAACAACTGACATAATTTTATTCCATGTGATCAAGGATGGAGAGAAAAACATGGGCATATTGAGGAGAAACACGTAAGGTATAAAAACGGCCCAAACTGAACTTCTGGAAATGGAAAAAACAATTTGTGAGGGACAACACGCAGATGGAATTAAAAGCAGGTAAGATAGTATGGAAGAAAAGATGAGTGTGCTTGAAGACACAGCAATAGAAAATAAAACAAAATGAAAACCTTAACAAAATGTTCAAGGAAAGAGCTTAAATGAGTTATGGACAACTTGGAGTGGCCTAATATACCTGGGGTCTCCCAAGGCAAGACGGAAACCCAAAAATATCTTTGAAAAAACAAGCACCCAAACTTCTGAAGTTTGATGAAAAGTACAAACCCATAAATCCAAGAAGCTAAATTAACTTCAAGCACAAGAAACACGAAGGACTACAGTAAGATACATTGTAACCAAATGGCTCCCAAGGAGGGACAAAGAGAAAAATTTACAGGCAGCCAAGAAAAGCAAAAACTACATCATACTCAGAAAAACAGAGATAAGAATGACTTCTTGTGGGAAATTATATAACCCAGAAGACAGTAGAGCATTATCTTCATAGTACTGAGAGGAAAACCCTCGAAACATTATCTCCCAAAAGCAAAGGTGAGAAAAGACAAACACTGAAAGAATTGATCACCAGTAGAACTTTCCCACAAAAAAATTAAAGGAAGTCTTCCTTTTAGAAGTAAAGTGATACAGGATTACTATCTGGATCTAAATACGTAAGCAAATAATAAAGACCTTTTCCTTATTTTAGAAGATGTCTTTGAAAGATAATTGTTTAAAGCAAAAGTAACAATGCATTTGCTGTGTGAGTGGTTTAAATCTAATGTAGGGGTAAAACCTATACAATGATAACTAATAAATAGGCAGAGAGGAAACCAAATCTTTAAAGAATAGCTGACTGATCTGATACAAGATAGAAGAAAAGAAAAACAAACTGGGACAAGGGAAAAATAACCAACAAGATCACCGACTTACACCTGATCACATTAGTCACAAAGTTGAATGCAGATAGTTTAACACCAATGAAAAGGCAGAGACTGTCAGACTGGATAAAAACGTCATCCTACTAGAAAACAACTTTAAATGTAAAGTCACAAACAGGTTACAAATAAAAGACTGCTAAAAGATGTATCGTACTAAAGCTGGCCAAACCTAAATACAATTTCTTTTTCCATCTACCCCTCTTCCCTATTTTACTGCCATCACACTCCGAGCTGGTTGTGTTTACTAATTCTTTAAATTGGAATTTAAGGGAGTATTCTTTTATTTATTTACATGATTTTTAAACATTTCTTAATACCCTGAAACAATAGAACAAATATATCCTTGTACAAGACTACGTAATAAATAAAAGTAGAAATTTAAGCCACAAGTCCTGATACTACCTCAATCAGATTTTCTGGGTACTATCTTTCCTTAATCTATTTAATCAATACGTATTTATCACGTCCTTACTATGTGCCAAGCACTGCTTTCTTCTAAGCACGATGTAGCATAATAGTGAAGAAGGTCCCAAGTTCAAACACTGGGTCTGAAACTGCATGCCTCAGAGAAAGTCACATAACCTCACTTTCATCTTGCTCTCTTATGAAACCGTGGTAACAGTCTCTACCAAAAAGGGTTGAGTTGTGGTGAGAAAGAAGTAATATTATGTAGTCAAGCACTTACAATAATGCCTGTGACTGGTACAGTGCTACAGGAAAGGTAGCTGTTGTTTTATTTCATTTCTTATGAGCCCTCTGGGAAGACACCTACTCTGAGCAGTGGAGTTTACGCCCTATGATACAAAATTTAAAAGTATGCTGCCTCGGTAATGTGATCGTTCCTACCAGGGAAAATATCCCGTGGTTGGCCTTCTGTGAACTACTAATATCGAAAACAAAAAGAGCATTTTTTAATTTACAGAGCATTTACTATGTGCCAGGCACCACCCGAAGGGCTTCGGAACTGTCCCAAGCCTCTGAGGTGACATCATTCGTTTAGATGCCACGAAATTCAGATTCCATCCCACCACCTGCACTTTGGAAAGTGTGGCATAGCACAGAAAGAGGGTTATCGGTTTCTGGATCTAATGCCCTACCTTGAGCATTTTCTCATCAAAAACTGGAGTCATAGCATACGGCATGATGTAATTCTGAAGAGATTTAGAAGACAGCACGACTTTGCCTTCCATTAGTTGTTTTGCCAGTTTCTTCAGGGCTCTTGCTCTTCGGTGGATCTATGAGTTAGATAAAGTATGAATCAGTTACTGAATAATCTCACCTACAACCGGCTCCATGTCTGTATCGCGTTCCTTTCGCATGAAAAGATTAAGGAGTAAAACATAGTCTGTGTGTTACATGAGCACACACCTGTGCCTTGACTGGATTCCAGAGACATAATCCGTAGCACTGGTTTAACAACGGATCCCTAAACATTTAAACTTCTTTAGAAATGACAGAGAAAGGTAACGCTATTATTACAGTTTGTAATACCACCAAGAAAATCAGACTCCAGGAAACGAGCATCTCCTATGCAAAGTTGGCTGATAGCACAAAGACCAAGGAATGAGATGCTCACAACTTTCTGACAGATTAAAATACGCCTTTGTAAATGAGACAGAACTGTTTGCAATGCTTATGTGATAGGCAGGGGGTTAGGAAGCAGCAATGTCTTCTACCTGAATGTGCTTCATGTTCTCGAAGAAGTCCATCTCCGGGTCATGACAGTCCGTGAGCTGCACCAAGTCCTTAAACTCTGGCTGATTGGGAAAGGTTTGAACTAAACAAGAAAGCAGTGTGGTATAATCCTGTTGAATGCTCTGCAAATACCAAGTTGAGAAAAGGAACATTTAAAAAAGAATTTGCTTCCAAGATAATACAAAGAAACAGAGCCATTAAGTTTTTTTAAAAAGTAAACATTCCCACTGTATAAACAAACTACATAAAATCATAGAGTGATTGCTCTTTCCATGCCCACTCCCAAATATGTGGTAAATATTTTTACACAATCAAGTATTTTAACGAAATGCACCAATGCTGACTGCTTTTCTAAACAGAGAAAGTAGAGAGAAACAAAAACATACCGAAAAACCACGGACAGTAAGAAGTACATAAAAATAAAGTAACAACTGCAAAGCCCAATACCTCTGTTGGGCTCTTCAGTCCCTTCCTCAATTTCTCCAGGAGCGAACGATGAATGATTTCTCGGTAATCTTTCTCCGTGACATTCAGGGCAGCTAGCCTTTTGATGATACTCATCAAGCACATGCTGGCATTATCACTTAAAGACATGTCTCCTAACTGGAAATTAGAAAAACACCCAAATTATTCTCTGTAACTAAGTATAATAAGGAATACTCTCGTAATGAAAAAGCTCCCAAAATTCTGCCCCCGCACTGTATAAAACTTCCTACTAAGAAATGTCCCACAAGGACCTTATACCTAAGGAAGAACCACACATGGGGTTGTGAGGGATACAGTAAATGACTTCGAAGTACCAGGCTCACGTAGAAGTGTCCCCCAGTTTCAGAAAATGCTATGACATAGACTTTGTAATTCATTTTACTTCTCAAAGCAAACAGTAAATAAAAGGTTCGGTAAGCTGTTTTCAATATCCAGTACTAGATGACCAATGAAAATGACCAGTTGGCAGGTTATAATTCTGGTTAGTTGCACTTGAGTGCCTGGTTCAAGAATGTAAGCAGTGAGTAGGGTGGGGGGGGGGGCGGGGACGGCGGGGGGGGAGTATTTCCAAATCTGCCCAATAGGAGGCAATTTAGAATTCCCTGTGTTGGAGAAAATGAAAGAAAGAACCTCCCTCCAAAACAAAACAAAACAAAAACACACAAATAAAGAATTCCTTGCATTAAACTTGACATGATATATAGAGAATGAGACCCAAATGGTGAGATTACTTTTTCATATTTCAGATAATCCTTAGTATCAAATGAATAACTATAAAACACCACAAAGAAATTACTGATGCCATTACATGATTAACTATTAATTAAGGACTTCAGTCCCCCCAGTTTGGGGTCTCAATTCAGTTCAGAAACTTGGTACTTAATATAGTTTCACTTCTTTTTATTTCTACTATATCAATATGAGAGACAAAACTGTCAAGTACTTAGCTATGTGACTTAAAAAAATTGAGATATAACTGACATACCATAAAATTTACCCTTTTAAAGTATACAATTCAGCAATTTTTAGCATATTCAGAAGGTGGTGCAACCATCACCACTATCTAAACTCAGAATATTTTTTTTTAGCTTCACCTGAGGACATTTTTTTCCATGCTTTTAGGAAGAGAGGAAGGGAGGGAGAGAAACATCACTATGAGAGAGGAGCGTCAATTTGGTTGCCTTCCATATGCACCTGCATCAGGGATTGAACCTGCAACCTAGGCATATGTCCTGACCAGGAAATGAACCTGCAACCTTTCAGTTACTGGATGACGCTCCAACCAACTGAGCTACACCAGCAGGGATAACTTCAGAACATTTTCGTCACCCCCAAAAGAAACCCTGTACCAGTCAGCAGTCACTCCCCATCCCTCCCTCCCCCTGGAGCCACTGGTAACCCCTAATTTAATTTCTGCCTCTATGGATTCCTCTATTCTAATACACAGCTTTCTGACTTCTACATATATTATTTTATTCAAAATCTTAGTCTTTCAAATCATGCAAATAACAATCAGGAATATTCTGCAACTAAAATAAATTTTATATTAAAAAACCTGGCCCTGGCTGGTGTAGCTCAGTGGATTGAGCACGGGCCTGCGAACCAGGCGATCGCGGTTCGATTCCCAGTCAGGGCACATGCTTGGGTTGCAGGCCAGTTTCCGGCAGGGACTAGTTCCCTGCAGGGGATGCACGAGAAGCAACCATACATTGATGTTTCCTTCCTTTCTCCTTCCTTTCCCCTCTGAAGATAAGTAAATAAAATATTTAAAAAAAAAAACAAAAAAACCTTTGCCCTCCTCAAAACACAAGTTAAGAAATTAGATCATGCAGTTGTATTATCAAAACATTAAAAAAAACAATTCACAAAGTTCAGCTATAAACACCTACCTCCAGATTATAGAAACAATTATGCATCACTGGAACGAGGTAGTTAACGTCCACGGTCTGCATCTCTTTGATGTAGGAGGTGATGGTCTGGAACGCTGAGAAGCGGACATCGAAGTTGATGTCATCCAGATGTCTTTGATCAAAGGCATTGAGCTACGAGAAATGCCGTTGAAACCACGTAAGTGAAGGCATATAAATCTTAAATAAACAGAATTGACAGCATTATTGAAACAGAAGTGAAATAAGATTTTCTTTCTTACCTTGACAACATCAGTGATATATTTTAACCCACTCTCAAAATCAGAAAGAGTCTAAAAGGAATGACAACAGTGTATGAGTGAATAAGACCTTAACTTCTCTGCCCACCCCCTGTCAATTCCCTGCTCCCACTCCCAGAGGTGATTCAGGGTAAAAATGAGCATCACAGACCTGGAAAATTGTGCAAAGCAATTGTCTTGACAGCTTATTCTTAATAACCGAGAAGAGTTTTGCTAGAGGCTTGAGGAAGCTTGTAGGTTCCAGACAATGTTTTAACAGGTTTTGTACTGTCACCAGAATATCAACCTCTGTATCCTTAAGAAGGAACATTAAGAACAATTACAGTTCAGTGATTTATAAAACTGGTCAACTTGGCTTAAATACATTATAGCACAGAAAACAAATAATTATGTGCACAGCAAAGGAAATAATCAACAAAATAAAAAGACAACCCATAGAAAAGTAGAACATATTTGCCTATATATCTGATAGGGGGTTAATACCCAAAATTTATAAAGCACTTCCAAAACTCAATACTAAAAAAACCAAACAATCCAATGAAACATGTGTAAAGGACCTGAACAGACACTTCTCCAAAAAGGACATACAGATACAATAGACATATGAAAAGATGCTCGATATCATTAATCATCAGAGAAATGCAAATTAAAATCACAATGAGATATAACTTCGTACCAATCAGAATGGCTACCATCAATACATCAGCAAACAAGTGCTGGGGAGCATGTGGAGAAAGGGGAACCCTTTTGAGCTGTTGAAAAGATTGCAGTTTGGTGCAGCCACTGTGGAAAACAGTATGGAAACACCTCAAAAAATTAAAAATGGATCTGTCTTTTGACCCAGCAATTCCACTTCTGGGAATATATCCGAAGGAACCTTACATTAATTCAAGAGAACATAAGCACACCTATGGTCACTGCAGCATTATTTACAATCGCCAAGACATGGAAGCAGCCCAAGTGTCCATCAGTAGGATGAGTGGCTAAAACAACAATAGGATATTTACACAATGGAATATTATTTGGTCATAAAAAAAAATTCACCCTTCATGACAGTATGGATGGATCTGGAGAACATGATGCTAAGTGAAATAAGCCAGTAAGAGGAAGACAAATACCATATGATCTCACTCATATGTGGAATCTAATGAACAAACTGAACTAACAAACGAAAACAGAGATGGACTCAGATGGACAGCAGATAACAGCTAGTGGGGGCAGGGGAGGTGAGAAGTGGAAGGGCTGAGCAGAAAGGAACAAGGACTCATGGACAACAGGGTGGTCATTGCTGCGGGAGGGGGTATAAGGGAAGTAAATGGTACTGGAAAATACAATAAAGATTAAATTTAAAACAATTATGAATAAGAAGTAAAACTAGTTATGGGAAAAGTTATTCCATAGCCTTTTAAAAGTTCTTAGTCATCTTAACATAAAACCCACAATAATGTCCATTAACAATTTCTTTCTTTAATTCTAATAGAAAATACGCACGGTTTTGAAACAAACTTTCTTCTACTGCAAAGCCAAGAACAGCCAAGAAAAATGAGCTTGAAGAAAAACGCACACCTCAGATCGTCTCCAGATCTGTGGTCTTCTAACTGAATTACTATTCCATAATGGATGTTCAGTGTGACTACTAAGGCCTTACAAATGAGTTTGGGCCACAGAAGACTCTTTTTATCAAGTCTGAACTAGGGGTTGAAAATCATATCAGAAGCTCTTAGCTATGTCTACATATTAAAATAGTCTGACTTTTCATTCAGCTTTGCCACTGTGATCCACATTTAAGATTATACAATGCACTTCTTGGGCTCCAGATTTATTACTCTTCAAAGTCGGACAGGAAAAAAAAAATCCTGAAATGGATGAGAAGCTAAACAGAGGAAACCAACGGGCTAACACTTTTACTGTTATGGTAGATGGTGATGTCTCCACATTCCTGCCTGCTCGCATTCCTGATTCTGTCCCAATTTTTCTCTTCTATTTTCAATTTTATATTCCTATTTAAAGTCTTTTCACAAATACTTTAAGACAAATACATCACAGACGCCAACCAATAAAAATTCCTGTTCAGAGATAAGCCTAATAAAGTGCCACTTCAAAGACAAAGTGCATGCTCTGTGCATTTATACCTGAGGGACATTGCCACGGTGGAGGAAAGGAAGCAGGAGTGTGATGAGCAGAGAACTCTGTTCTTTGTCTTTCATCAGTTTGCTGATTCTAGAGAAGGAAAAAACCTGGTAGGTAAGAGAAGTACACAAACTGAGAGTATTTCTCTAAAGAGTTACTTTTTGTAGAAAAACATCAGGGAGGAAAGAAAGGCCCAGGCGACGTTTAAGCGTGTGTGCGTGTATAAAACGTCCCACTCAGTAGTGAGCAGTGCTGCTTCTCTCCAGCTGCAGACTCGGGCTACTGTACTATCGTTTTTTGTGACATCTGATTGGGCAGGGGGGTTAGGGTAAAAGCCAGGGCTGGAATCTGGCAATTAGTCATTTCTTAGTTCAAGGAAATTACATTTTTAAATGCCAAGATTGGTTCAAGAATATATAAAGCAGTACAGTGTAACTCCCACCACAGCTCTACAATGAAGGATTTACAAGCTCCATTTTCCCAGAGAAAGCGGAGACTCAGGTCGATTCACCCAGCCGGGCAGGGGCAGGACAGTTCTTTCAGACACTGACTGGTCTTTCTGGTGCCTCACCTGTCATCACCTTTGCACTACCACGGCCCGTGACAAAACTTAATGAGTGTATTTAGTGTGCTTCCCGCTCTGTGGGATTTTGAAGTACAGCAGTATAAATAAAATATTTCAAAGAAGTTTCTGGAAGGTTCTAACATATCATTTTGCTGTTGCTGAGAGTAACAAAAAAATAAAATAAACTTTCAACAATCAAGTCCTAATACAATTACAGCTTAAGGTACAATCATATTTTTGTACTCATGTTTACTGATCTTGTACTTTGGAGAAATCATAATTATATATACTATTAGATCTATTGCCAAAGAGAATCTTAAAAGACCTTTGTGAGATCTACTTGAAACAGAACAAACTTGTTCTTTCATGTAACTCAAAATTGTAACTGAACAAAACACAGAAAGGCAAATGAAGCGAATCTATGAGTCCACTTTAGAATTCTGCAGTCCATTCTTTTTTTAGTTATGAAGGCAGACACCATAAAAGGTTTCTAATTAATACTCCAGCAGAGAAACGCAACTCTACATTAACCTAAAACAAAGCCGTGGGCGGTAATGTTATCTTTTAAAGACATGTATCACTTACTTGGAAAGAATGCCAAGTTCCTTACTGACTTGTGTCCTGTGCTTTTTCTTTTTCACTTTCTCTGTGCTTATTGTAGTTTTGCTGAGATATTGGAGAATTGCAGGTACATGAGGTAGGATTAATCGTCCTCCTACTGTGATATACTCTGAAATAAACAGTGACAAAAGTTTTGGTTTTAACGAACTATTCTCTTAAAGGATAATTGTACAGTACCTTCATAATGACAGACAAGGGAAGTACTCAACTATGAAAATTTAACAAACTGTAACTCTAAAGATTACGTTACTTTTTTCTTAGACAAAATAGGTGTATCACCAGCTAACCGACAAATGTATATGAGACGCCCCCGAGGCGTTATTTCAACCATTTCTGGGGATGGTGAGAGAACTGGCAGGACAGCACGGCCGGGAGAATTCAGACTGGGCAGTGGGAAGCCCCTGGTGATGGCCTGGAGGACAGTTGAGCTTTCTGGAGCCCAAGTAACCTGCATTTCTACCACTGCAAAGAAAACTCAGTTTATATGAATTGTTAGAGAAAAGGAACTTAACAGCACAAGTTATTCAAAGAGCCAAATTCTACTGACTTTTTCCTTCTTGGGGGAAAAACGCTACCTCCAAAGTCCAGGAATCATATGCTTGGCGCCGCACACATACCATCTGCACTTTCTGGGAACACACATCCCGTCACGGGCAGGCTGGAGACTGTGTCCGTGGGCTCAAAGTCTGGGAGGGAGAGAAGGTCATCGGCTATGTCCATCACAATACTGGCTGTGGCTTCAGAGAGATTCTTTGCTGAGAGAATGGCAAAAACATTGAGCAGGATATCACATTCTGGGTGTCCAGGTTTCTGTTTAGCCAGGAAAGGGAAATATCTGCAATAAAAAAAATACTGAAATAGTCATCTTATTTCTCAGCATTTATTTCTAAAAACATCTTCCACATGAATTTTCATACTGAGTTTAACAAATAGATATGTTTCTGAACATTAGTAAGACACTCAAAAGGGAAATTACTGTAAAATGTAAAATTTGACGGAGAGTAATTTTAGACACCTTACAAACATACAAACTTAGGCACTTTATGTGTTTTTCTCATCTAATCCTCATCAGATCTCTGAGGTAGTATCATTACCTCTACATTCCAGATGAAGAAAAAGACTTGTTCAAAGCCTTTGAGCTAATAAGTGGTAGAGATGAGATTTGAACCACAGATCTCCAAGTCAAAGCCCTTTCTAAAACAAAAATATTAAAGGCGGGCCATTTTTTCCACTGTAAGCATTCTAGAATGTGAATGTTTGTACACGCACACAAATGTAATATGCTACAACATAGGAATTAGGGGCACAGACCAAAACAAACACTTGGTGTGCCAGGACACGCGCTGTTCAGAGATCCGTCCGGGGAGGTGAATGAGTCCATCCCCAACACGAAAAGACTCACGGAGGATGAGAGCACCCTGGCCCACAGACCGGGCAGAGGGCACAAAGGCATGCCAGCCAAGGGCAGATCAGCAGTTGTCTTACAGTTAGAGATGCAACCCTACCACCAGTAGGAAGGTTCAACCTGAAAAATTCGTTACTGGACAAAGAGCTCAGGAACTTTCACATACTGATAGAAAAGTCCTAAGAAATATTCTTCAAACATTTTTGTCTAATAGGTAGTGGGCATAGTATGGACAGACACCAAGGAAGGCACTCTAGATATTATTTCCATTTTACAGGTGGCAAAACCAAGGCTCAGAAAGAGCAGAGGGATGCTAGGTCTTGAATCTAGGTTTGTGTGGCTTCACAGACCCCTCTTACCCATTATGTTTAGTTTGTCTTAAATTTTTTTTCAAGCAGAAAAGGTGAGAGAACTGCTTTCTTTTTTTCAAAGTTTTATTTTTTTGAGTAATTTTATTGATTATGCTATTACAATTGTTCCATTTTTTCTCCCCTTTATTCCCCTCTTCTACCAGCATTCCCCCACTTTAGTTCATGTCCATGGGTCATACACATAAGTTCTTTGGCTTCTCCATTTCCTGCACGATTCTTAACCCCCATCTGTTTTGTACCTACCATTTATGCTTCTTATTCCCTGTACCTTTTCTCCCATTCTCCCCTCCCCCCTCCCCACTAATAACCCTCCATGTGATCTCCATTTCTGTGATTCTGTTCCTGTTCTAGTTGTTTGCTTAGTTTGTTTTTATTTTGGTTGTTGATAGTTGTGAGTTTGTTGTCATTTCACTGTTCATTGTTTTTGATCATCTTTTTTTCTTAGATAAGCCCCTTCAACATTTCATATAATAAGGGCTTGGTTGGTGATGATGAACTCCTTTAACCTGACCTTATCTGGGAAGCACTTTATCTGCCCTTCCATTCTAAATGAGAGCTTTGCTGGATAGAGCAACCTTGGATGTAGGTTCTTGCCTTTCATGACTCGGAATACTCCTTTCCAGCCCCTTCTTGCCTGTAAGGTCACTTTTGAGAAAACAGCTGATAGTCTCAAGGGAACTCCTTTGTAGCTAAGTAACTGTCTCCTTTTCTCTTGATGCTTTTAAGATTCTCTCCTTCTCTTTAATCTTCAGTAATGTAATTATGATGTGCCTTGGTGTGTGCTTCCCTGGGCCCAACTTCTGTGGGAATCTCTGAGCTTCCTGGACTTCCTGGAAGTCTATTTCCTTTGCCAGAATGGGGAAGTTCTCCATGATTTTTTCAAATAAGTTTTCAATTTCTCACTCCTCCTCTTCTCTTTCTGGCACTCCTATTATTTGGATGTTGGAACATTTAAAGTTGTCCTGCAGGTTCCTAAGCCTCTC
Source organism: Sturnira hondurensis (assembly GCF_014824575.4). NCBI lineage: Eukaryota > Metazoa > Chordata > Mammalia > Chiroptera > Phyllostomidae > Sturnira > Sturnira hondurensis. The sequence continues at coordinate 8,323,828 of NW_028090067.1, read as the reverse complement.
CTCATTTTTTTGAATTCTTGTTTCTTCATTCTCTTGTGGTTGAATGTTTATTTCTTCCTTCTGCTCCAAATCACTGATTTGAGTCCTAGTTTCGCTCTCTTTACTGTTGGTTCCCTTGTCTATTGCACTTTATTTCACTTTTCATAGCCTTAACATATTTCTCCATTTTGTGACCATACTCAACCATTTCTGTGAGCATCCTGACCACCAGTGTTTTGAACTCTGTATCTGATAGGTTGGCTATCTCTTCATCACTTAATTCTATTTTTGGAGTTTTAATATTTTCTTTTATTGGGGCCTTTTTTTTTTGTCTCAATGCCTGTTATGTTGTAAGGAGTGGAGCCTTAGGTGTTCACCAGGGCAGGGCAACCCATGTCACTGCATTGTGGTGCAGGGGTCCACAGTGCCATTTGCTCAGCTCTTGGCCAGCTTTCAGTCATTTCCCCCACTACACACAAGCAATTGGGTCCTTCTGGTGCTGATTCCTGGTGGGTGGGTTTGTGTACATTCTAGGACTCTGGGGCTCTCTCCAGCAAACTCTCCTGTGAGTCTCCTGTGACTCCCAGGAGGGAGTTTTGAGGCTTTATTTCCTGTGCTGGAACCCTGGGTTGCATGGTCTATCTCGCTCCCCAGTTGCTCCTCCCAGTTTATCTGCACATAAAGGTGGGACCTCCTGGTCTACCAGCTGCTGCCTTGCTGTATGGCCTCTCTGCCTGTCTCCACCCCTCCTACCAGTCTGAATGAATGTTTCTTCTTTAACCCCTTGGTTGTCAGACTTCCATACAATTTGATTTTCTGGAAGTTTTGGTCTCTTTGTTTTTAAATTTGTTGTTGTCCTTTTTTTTTGGTTGTGCGAGGAGGCAAAGTGCATCTACCTATGCCTCCATTCTGGCTGTAAGAAGAAACTGTATTCAACTTCAAGGTCCTAGGCAAAGGCCCATCAAATCTAACACAATTTCTAAGGGTGTTTCTTGAACACTGTAACTGATGTTCCACTTGGACATGCTCCATGCTTAAGTGTATGGCTCAATCAGAAACTTTGATCACTTATTCAATGTGCAATGAATATTGATTAACCACAGATTAAGAGAGGTAACCTTCTGCGGAAGAAGATACAATAGTGAACACAAAACTGTCTCTGCCCAGACAGAGACAGCTGCAGGCAGGGAAGCTATGGAGACAGAAGAGTGCAAGGCAGTGTGCAGTCACAGGGCCTTCCAGGAGAGGTAAGAGCTCAGGGGAAAGGACTGGGCCATATGGGGGCGTCACGGCCAGAACCAGAAGAGGTATTAAGAAAGTGGCCAGGCCCCTAGCTGTGTGGCTCAGTTGGTTTGGGCATCATCCTGCAAACTGAAAGGTCTCTTGTTCGATTCCCGGTCAAGGCACATGCCTGGGATACAGGTTCAGTCCCAGGTTGGGGTGCATGTGGAAGGTAAGTGATTGACGTTTTCCCCTCACATCCATGTTTTTCTCCCTGTCTTTCTCCCTCCCCTCCCTTCTCTCTAAAATCAAAAATAAAGTAAAATTTAAAAAAAATAGAGAGTGTGGCCAGGGACAATTCTGTTTATGGCTTAATAATCTGTAGCATCTCTTTTCACCTTCAGAAATGCTTTAGTTTGGACAAGTGAGGTGGATCTACACTCTGAGAAGGACCCAACCAACAGAAAACTATTGTGAGTCACTATCGTGAAAGTCCGTCATGGATTATTTGCATAAAAATTACACAAACATAAAACATTTCTCAAGTGTGCCTGTGAAGTGCTGCTTATAAATATCCAGCGATAAAGCAAGATAAGAAAGTGCATTCTCAAATTGAGAAATAAATGAAAAGAGCCCTTCCTACCAGTAATAAGTATACCAGACTTTCCCATGGAGAACAACGTCAAGGGCTGTGGTTTGGTTTTGAAGACTATTTAACCACATGGGGAAATGTTCATGACATTTCCATGAAAAAACAAAAATCATGGTCCATGAAAAAACAAAATGGTCCATGAAAAAACAAAATCAAAAGATCATACAGTATGATCCCAACTTTGTAAAAACTGATGCCAAGATTTTAACATCATTGAATAATTCTGAAAAATATTTTATCCGATCTTTCCTTCTTCAAAATAAATTAGAGCAACATTAAGTCAGTTGCCATCACCAAGATAACTGCATAGGTGAGTTCCCACACTTCTCAGTAAATATGCACTTGGTCTGTAACATGGCACCTCTGAACCATCAGGAGATAAAGGCTCTGTGCACGGCCTTTGTCAGAAATGAACATCCTGTATGACAACCAAACAGTATGTATGGTTCAGTGGGACTTTACAAAGAACAGAAGAGATGCAGAAACATCTAAAATGCCTGTGAAATTTTTCTGATTTTAAAGGGAACTGGGAAAAGGACAAAGAATGCCAATTACAAACCAGCTTTTATTTCCAAGAAAGCATGCAGAAAGCGGTAGTATTTATGTGCTGATTTCACTATCTGCTGTGTTTCACATTCTGATTTTCCATTTGCCAGCCCAATCAAACTGCTAACTCAATTATTAACCAATGGAAGAAGATCCCTATCAATTCTGGTACTTCTGATTTTCAAGTTTTAATGAAACTGTAAAAAGAGCAACATGAAAATTTTGACAAAAATGCTTTACAACTTTACATTAAATTGCAAAATGTTATTTCATCTATTTTCTCCTTTTTGGAATCATAAATCATGCAAATGCTCAAAGACAAGGCATGCAAAGCCCCCCCACCCCCACTCTGGCCCACCCAAACCTGCACGTGCCACAGCACCTCAACAGCGTCTTGTGTGTCCTAGACATTTTCTGCTGCATTTCGCATCTGCACACGTGTACATGCACTTTCAGGAACTACACTACACATATTGGTCAGCAGCAGTGTTTTGCTTTAAACCATGTTTTTTGAGATTCAATTTCCTTATTCTCTTTAACCGCACTTTCAGTAGTTCACTGCGTGGAAAGACCGTAAGTTACATTATTAGTGACCCTGACTAACATAATCTGCCCTTTTGGAAGGGGGAGAAGGCCATACCTCGCATTTCTGCTCCAGACACTTATTAGTTTCAGCAGAGGAGTAGGAGAGTATTGGCTCTCGGATCCAAGCCTGCTGATCTAGGACACAAAATAAAAACAGAATGTAAGATAAAAACATACACAGAATTGTAGAAATATAACCACCAAAAAGCTTGAACAAGCACAGAAACTGCACCAGAGGATGAAAGAGCCAAGACGCAGAGATCAGCGGTTAAAGGAGAGACTGAGGAAAACGCAGGCAATCCAAAATAACACCTACAAGGGAAACCGGCAAAGCAGCGCATGCACACGCTAGACACTTGAGGAACCAGGCAGTTGAGGCTTCGCCTGCTCAGAGATGACAGATTCAAGCAGCTAGAGATCCTTCCTAAAGTTAAGGCTCTGCTACAGTCTGCTTTGCTACAACCAGTCTTAGCTATTACCAAGTGGTTACAACCAGAGAATCAAACAAGAGAATGTGTAACAAAAACATGTGTATTTTCCCTCATGCTAAAAATACACAATGATGTGTCTCTTGTTAAAATCTAGAGACACATCATGGGAGATGCTAAAAAGGTATCTTACATTTGCTTAAGAGACACAATCAGATTCAAATTAGCCTTAAGAATAAATGCCACGGTATTGCAGAAACTGCTCTTGAGCTTTAGGTGGTAGCCTTGATGTAAAAGAAAAGACCATGACAGGCATTCACATGTGGGTTTGAAGCCCATGCTGGTACAGTAATGACAAGGGAAGAAGCAAAGGTATCCAGGTGGAATGTAGAAATCAAGATTTACCTGAGGCCAAACTACACCATGAAATACGGCATCAATTTCTTCTGTTCTGAACTGATAGGACTCCCAATCCAAAAAGATATCAGTTACCATTTTGATTCCAAGACGTCTTAAATTTTTCAGTGGGTTGATAAACCTCAGCTGTATCTGTAAAACAAAGATCTTCTATTTAAAAAATGTGATAGACATCATTTTAATCCTTGACTTCTCAGGGAAGTGCTCTTGCTCAGACAGCCAAGAAACAAACTGGAAATCTTGCTATTAAGTCTGTTGACTTTGGTTCTGATTCACAAGGAAAGGTCAACTGAGCAAGTCATACTGGTTTTTTCATTGAACAAGATGTGGAAGCAGAGACCTAAAAAATCTGATGGAGAGATATGCTCCACCATCACTGCCCAGTAAAATCACACTAGAGTATCCTCAGAAGAAAAAAACCCACAACTTGAACAACTGTTTTGTTTCCACATTGTTTTACTTTTCTATTGAAGGCATTGTCTCAAATGAAATTCTGATTTCTGCCCTGGCTGGTCTGGCTCAATAGACTGAGTGCCAGCCTGTGAACTGAAAGGTCACCTATTCAATTCTGTCAGGGCACATGCCTGGGTTGCAGGCCAGGTCCCCCGTTGGGAACATGCAGGAGGCAACCGATCGATGTATCTCTCACGCATCCATATTTCTCTCCCTCTCTCTACCTCCCCCTCTCTATAAAAAATAAAATAAAATAAAACATTTTTAAAATCCTGATTTCTTCCTATGAACAGAACATTCAACCAAAAACCGTATTTTTTTTGCCATCACAAAGCCTTAGATGAAAGAAAAAACCTTCATTTCAAATAAAAGTCACATTCTTTTAAAAAATGTATTTATGTTTAGAGTGAGGGGAACAGAGGGAGAAAGGAGGTAGAGAAACACTGATGTGAGAAGCACTGACCAGTTGCCTCTCGAATGCCCCAACCAGGAACCAAGCCTGCAACCCAGGTATGCGCCCTGACCAGGAATCGAACTACTGATCTTCTGCTCCACAGGACTACGCCCAACCAACAAAGCCACACTAGTAAGAGCCCTTTTTATTTCCACATTTGTATTATTATTTTTACCTAAACTAGGTGTTTTTAATTATCCTTGTTAAAACTAGTCTTAAGATTTCACGCTTTCTCCATACAGTGGAATACTTTGTGCGGTAAAAGAAAATCAGCCAAATAAATTAAGGTATGAGAGGATCTCCAAATATGTAATTCAAAGAAAAGTACAATTTGGAAGACAGTGACATTTGTCCCATAGAGGCACTGAGGCTGGACTGGGGGACGTCTGAACTGACAGAGACTTCTGCTGTAGCAGAGACGGCGTCTTCCGCTGGCACCCCCTCCTCTGCGCAGGGACAGCAATCACAAAACACGGGGGTGCCCTGTTCAGGGTCCGAGCAGGACAATTCATCGAGCCCCCACCTATGGGTCTAACGGTATGACAGCCACTATCTTGGCCTCAGCTTAAAATCTTTTGAAGGAAAATTTGTTAAATTATATAAGAGACTGAAAATGCCAAAGACATCCAAGAGGGAGGAATTATAAATTCGAGAAGGGTAAATAAAGTTTCATGGAAGAGGCAGAATTTCTACTGGATCTCAAAGGATGCAGAGGTTCGGGCCAGGCAGAGAGAGAAAAAGGCCAAACAGGGCAGTTTCTCCCGAGCACAGAATGTTGCAAAAACCAAACATAGTGGGGAAGATTCAACCCCTAAATGTTTTTCTACTTGATGAATATACTGTGAACTCTGGATTTATAAGTGACAACTTATTTTTACATATGACTTTAAATACCTCTATCAAAACCTAAAACCCCCCTGCATATTAGGAAGATCACACTGATGCTCTAATAAATAAGTATCAAGTCTCACGGACAAGATATTAAGAAAAAACAAATAGGGGAGTTATTTGTCATGAAAATCTGATATTCTGAACAACAAAAGTGCTTGAATCTGAAAGAGTACATTTTTTATTATTTTTATTTTTTAAAGATTTTATTTATTTACTTCTTAGAGAGAGGGGAATAGAGGGAGAAAGAAAGAGAAACATCAGTGTGCAAGAAATCCACCGACTGGTTGCCTCTCACACGGCCCCAACTGGGGAACTGGCCCTGAACCCAGGCATGTGCCCTGACTGGAAATCAAACCTGCAGCCTTTTGGTTCGCAGACCAGCACTCAGTCCATTGAGCACACCAGCCAGGACTGAAAGCACATTTTAAATTCCAGTGAATAGGAATAAAGATGCCATTACTGTACAAGTTTGAGGAATTTTATTTCACATATCCATCAACTTTCTACCATGTATTTGTGATTAATTATTCACTATACAAGTTATAAAGATAGAGGAAATGACAGGCAAGGATCAGAAGGTGACACAGTTACAAGTCAATTCTGCTTCAATTCTACTGGTAATATTTTCATTATCAGTTGTATCGTGTTTGATAAAAGATAAAAACTGTTACTGATATTTGAAAACAACCTGGTATCATGAACCCCTGGAGCCAGTGTGAAACTAATCTTAGCACACATGGCATCAAATCAGACACCACCCCCGCCCCCAACCTCTTCCCAAATCACACCCATAGACCCCTCTCTATGGGGCAGGATCCCTGAGTTCTAGTCACTTCTGTAACCACAGCACCAGCCGCCCAGTCTACTCAATAACTATTGAGTAAGCTGGAAAAAACTCCACAAGTGAGCAATTGCAAACTTTACTTCCTAGAGGAATAACCAGCATGAGTGAGTTTATGTGTATTTTCAAGTTATTCCATTGTTTAAATGTAGAGAAAAAAACAAAACTAAACCAAAGCAATCCTCACAATACATATTAGATCCTTGGAGGATCTGAAAAACACAAAAAACTAAATGTATCACTTAGCTCAAACACACAAATGTAAAAATGTTATTGTGAAATAATTCTTTACAGCACCTCAAAGAAGTCTTTACATTTGTCCGAAAATTTAGTAAGAAAATAGGAGAACTGCCTACCGCTCATGAAGCTTAGCACCTCACTGGCTAATGAACTGTGACATTGCACAAATGATCCTTTGAGTTACTGACTGTTGACACAGGAGTAAGGCTGTCTTACTGATTAACGTCTAAGTTAACCATAAATTTGGAGGGCTTACAGAGGGTTTATAACATCTTTAACCATCCAGATTTAGTATATCAACACAGAGATAAAGTCACTGTCACTTGCTTTAAAGCATAAAAGGAAATTCTCACATAATAACTGCCTGCTCTTTTCCGGTGGTTTTCCCACTTCCAGTCAAATGGAGCTGGGGACCAGGTTTAGCTCCCCTCTCAGACACTGAACAACTGAACTGAATATATGAGACAACAGTTTTCAGACACTGGACAGCAGGCAGCAGATGGCAGTAGTAAGCCCCAGCAGAAAAGAAATAGATGAGGTGAATGAACCCCACACATTCCCGTCACCCTGCCTGGCCGGTTTCAGGCACAGCGTGAGAAGAAAGAACCCAGGCAGCATCCGGCCATCTCTCTAAGATGGGAAGACACAGCCTTGTGGCTTGAGGGGGTGAGCCAAGGCAGCTAGAATTCACAGGGAAAAGTGTACCAGGAAAGAGAAAGCTACACACAAAAATGACTTTAGAGATCTGTAGATGGGTCTCATTTTATTTTCCTCTCAGAATTTACCACCAACTGACATTATCCTAATTATTTATCTGTAACTTTTCTCCCCATGATACTGAGTCCTTAACTTTCTCATTCTTCCAACCTAGAACAATGCCTGGGACTTCAGTACATAATGTGTACAATATTTACTGAATAAGGAAATGGAGAAATGCTTTGTTCACTGCTCCATTCCCAGTGCTTACAACAGTGGCTCACACATAGTAGGGGCTCAATTAATATTTGCTGACGGAATGAATGAAAGAACAAGGAAGACAAAACCATGCCTACCAAAATGGAAGGTGTGTGTTCCGAATCTCTGGATCTTGTCAATCACAGAATATTATTTCATTACTAAAGCAGATTTATATCTATGCATAGCCCCAAAAGCTGCACAAAATTTTGGCTCTCAATTTTTGGTTATTGTGACTATATTTGAGAGGCAGTTCCCCAGGCATAGCCATAAAACAAAGGAAATAAATTTCAGCCCCATTAAAGCTGTGCCTGTTTATCCTGAACTGAGAATTAAGGGCAGAAACCCGAGTCTGGATCTTCACTTCAAGTCACATTTTCTCCAAGAGCCTTTAGCCCATAAAGACAGTAAGTTTCCCTAAACTCCGAACAGTGTACTCTGGCCACATGCCTATTTCCACAGAATATGCTGTCTTGAATACAGTTCAGAAAACACTCAGCAGCACCTTGTGCACCCTCTCGCTTGGCAGTTGGCTAGCTGACTTGTTTGCCCTTGCTTCTTGTCTTTGTTCAAAACATTGCACTTACACAACAATTACGCATTTACTGCCAAGCGAGCTCTGGGAACTCTGTGAAAATAACAAAAGGATGCGAACAGTATTCTATTCACTCCCCAACTATTCTGGATAGATGCGCATGGGAAGATGTCCTACATCTCTAGGCTCTTAAAATGGAACTCCGTCTGACTTTGATTTCTGAGATGGATGCAGAACTCACTACTTTACCTCCTTGTAAGTTACATGTATAATTGTTACATACTTGATATAATGTACATTTTCTGGCTATACATAAATATTTATATAAAAATGAAGAGCCACATTATGTGGAAAACTGTTTTCAAGACATTTTGCATAAGAAAGATTTAACCTGGAAAGATGTTAGGGATCCAGGTCCCCACCAAGTTCCCCAATAAAACACAGACTCATACTGGCCACCAAAAAGCACACGTGGCGGCTCTCTCTCACCTTCTCCCGCTGATCAAGGATGTGCGACACGGCCGCTGTCATGCAGAGCAGGATCTGCAAAATGTTTGGTAAGTAGGCGCCGATCAGGTGACTAATGTTCCTCAGCACCACCTCAAGGCTATTGAGGACTCCGTGCTGGCGACCTAACGGGAGCACTTGGGACAGGTCCAACCCTTCCACTGCCCGAGTGACGGCGGAGTGGCACTCTCCTAGAAACACAGGTGGACAGAGATGTCGTATTAAAAGGAAATATTACTGCTATTCTTTATAATTATGCCTCCTTTCGACTTCCCTCAGTAATACAGTATTTCTTATTATTATAATACTTAATAGATAACACACTTTTGTCATTTATCCTGATCCTTACCAAATATTCATTCGGTGGTCTAGGTATGGTGGGTTTTACTACAGGATGAGGCAAAGTGGGTTTACACTTGTTCGTTTGGAAAATAATACAAAAGTTAATTAAGAATGCAAGAATAAACTCTGTGTTTCACGTACTCACAACTATAAACCTACTTTTGCCCCGACCTGTATCATCACTTTATAGGTGAGGAAACCGAGATACAGAAAGAGTAAGAAACCTGTGACAGAACGAAGTCTCTGAGCCTGACTCTCACCTCCCCCCGCCCCAAATCTGAGTTCCTATGTCCTTCCTGCCATCTGGAAACTTGCCAAGCATTTTTCTCAATCACAGCTTTCCCTGCCTACGCAGATTACAGTAATTTTATAGAAAATGTTTTGCTACCTATATTTTAAGCTCCCTGAAGGCTAAGAATCAAATGTTTTCTCTTATAGACCCTGGGAAATAAGTAAAACAATAATGCTTTGTTGTTTTATTTATTCATAAATTTCGAGCAGCCCGTCAGTAAGAGAACCATCCACCGCACCCTCGGAGGCTAATACAGAAACTTGCATTCACTAGAGCCGACTTCCTTCACGGGGCAGTTTTACACTGAGTGAAAACCTTTGTAATGGCTAGATCCATTACCACAGAAAAAAATAGAGAACAAATGCAACACATTACCCTACACATAAGTACATACATGCTTGCCTCAAACAAAGCAATTATGGAACTATGTTAGAGGTTTTGTAGTCAAAAAGACCTGGGCTGAATCCCAACCATTTTCTAGCTGAGTAGTCACAGATGAAATACTTAACCTCTCTAAGCCTCGGTTTCTACATCTGTAAAATGGGGCAAAAAGTAATGATACCCCATGTGGTTGTTTTAAGGTTCAAATGAATTGTCCATAAAGGGGCCCATCATATCTTCTGGCAGGAAGTAAGCATTCAGTGTTAGCCATTACTATTATTATTACGAATTACTAGAATGGCATGCCGGAGAACATACCACAGAGCATTTACAGCTCACCGAATACACTTACTATACTTACTTCGTCTAGACTAGGAGGTTGGGAGAGGAGATTATAAATACTGATATTTCTATTTTCAACCGAGTTTTGGATCACAGGGTATATTCAACAAAGCATTACTCCATAGATGAGTTACTTGGTGAATGAAAAATACCAAGGCAATTAAGATTAATTTTGTAGCATGCTTTAAGTTTCCAAGGAGAAGCCTATTTGTTGTATGTAGATAAGTACCACTGTATGTAGATAAGTACCATTCTCAAATGGCCGAAGGGCACAATCACAACAACACAAATACACGTTTTCTAATTTGGAGCTTAAGAACACAGATGCTGATCAGGTGTGCTCAACTGTGAGCTCCACCCAATCAATCAAAATTTACACTGAGTAGCATTTCAGTAAAAAAAAAAAAAAAAACACCAAGACCGGGGGTGGGGGGGCAGGGGGGGCAACCCCATTAGAAAGACACCAAAGAGCACGGGAGACCCAGCCTGGAACATCAGGCGTCCACAGCAGACAACACCCACTCAGAGTGTCAGANAAAAAAAAAAAAAACACCACCAAGACCGGGGGTGGGGGGGCAGGGGGGGCAACCCCATTAGAAAGACACCAAAGAGCACGGGAGACCCAGCCTGGAACATCAGGCGTCCACAGCAGACAACACCCACTCAGAGTGTCAGACAGCGGTAGTCACCATTTCTGAAGTGCTTCACGGGCTCAAACAGCAGGTCTAAGAATATTTCAATCTCCTCAGGCTGGGTCCCGGCGAGGAACCTCAGAACAATGGCCATGCGGGTGCCTGATGCAGATTTTCCCTGAGTTTTACTCCCAGTCTTATTCTTCATTCGGCCATACAAAATCCTAAAAGTCAAAAACAATTATTTTGTTTGAACATTAAACCTAAAGTATAATACCAGTTGTTTTATTTTCCTGGAAGGGGTAGCAAAGCAACTCAAGAGTTTAAACTATAAACTAGGCTATACTATAAAACAAGAAAGAATGAAACAGAAATGAGATATTTAACATAAAGATTTGCATAAACGACATCAACCACAAACAAGGAAGCAGGAAGAAAGAAAGAATAAAGGAGGAAAAAATAGGGGTAATAGGAGTAAAGGAGTAATAAAATAGGCCAGCAAACAGTAAGTCTAATCAGAGCATGCAAATAAGTATATATAGACTAAAAGGAAATAAAATAAGGATACAACTGTAAGTAAGATAGGGAAACTATAAAGATTTCAATTAAATGGGTAATTTTCTGGGGGAAAACACCACACGTATAAATAAGAATAAGAACTTAAGAAGAAAACTAAATAGGCCAGTAATCATGAGTAAAAGCGGAACTCATAGTTTTCCAAAAGAATTTTTAAACATTCAAGAAAAAACAATGTCTATGCCATAAACTTTCACAGAAGAGAGTAACTAGGAAGCAGTCCTTTACCATTTATGAAGATGGTGTAACTATGATACTGCAAAGGGTTAAGGAGCAAAAATAAAGCTATACACCAGTCTTCCTATGAACATGAAACATGATGTTTCCAAATACAGGATCCAGGGCTGCAAAAAGCAAGCCACATAAGGATTATCCCAGAAACGCAAGAAAGTATCAGTAAAATCTATTAGGCTAATATAGGCAATGGCTCATAGGAAAACGTTTATATGATCATTTCAATACATGCTTAATAGGCATTTTAATAAAACTCATCCATTCCAGATGAAATATTAAGTAACCTAATAATGAAAGCTGCTTCCTAACATGATTAATCCTTTTGACTTCATTAATAGCCTCGTGAAGAAGGTTTTAACCTTGTGGACCTCGTGACATTGTCTCAGCGACAGCCCAAGTCAAGAAGGACCAGACCGCACTTTAACACCAGTAGCTGTTTCAGAAGCACTGCTGTGAAATCCAGGAGCAAGACAAGAATAACCACCACCATAGTTAATTCCTCTAGGCTATGTAGGTAATACGTACATTCAAAACAAAAGAAAACAAAACAGGACTTCCTGTCAAGAGTGACGTGTAGGTAGACATGCTTCGCTTCCTTGTGCAACCATACAAAGAATTACAACTAGATCTCAAAACAAATAACACCCAGAACTGTCAGAAAACCGAGCTGTATGGAAGTCTGCCAACCAAAGACTTAAAGAAGCCACATTCATTCAGACAGGTAGGAGGGGCAGAGTCATGGGGACAGGGAGGCAATATGGTACACGGCGGTGGTGGCAGTGGAACGGACAGTCCCATATTCACCTACAGTGGGTAAAAATATGGAGGGACACCTTGGGAGTGAGAGATCCCAGCCCCAGGCCAGACGGCAGAGTCCAGGGTTCCAGCACCGGGAAGCTATATCCCTACTACCCCTGGAGGAAAGAAGAAACTGCCAGATTTTTGCTGCTAAAGGGCCCACACAGACTTAGAATATACACAAACCCACCCACTCTGGGATTCGCCACCAGGGCAGCACCTGGACAGGCACCAGTCGCATATGCAAAGTGGGTGAAGTGACTGGAAATGGGGTGAGTGTCAGGCAAACCCCCAGAAGCCAGGCAGTGGCATCGTCCCCTCTTCAAACCTTCCCCCACACAGAGCCACAAAGCAGCGGGGCAGGCTGCCCTACCCTGGTGATTACCTGAGACTCCACCCCTCACAATTCACAGGTGTCTTTCCTACAACAGGCCACACTACTAAGACAAGGAGTCAAAGCGACTCTACCTAATACACAGAAACAAATGCAGAAAGGCTGCGAAATGGAGGAGACAAACAAATGTGGTCCAAATGAAAGAACCGAACAAATCCCAGAAAAAGAACTAAAGGAAATGGAGACTGTTAACCTATCAGATGCAGAGTTCAAAACACTGGTGGTCAGAATGCTCAGAGAAATCATTGAAAACAGTAAAAACATAAGGGAAAAAATGAAGCCTATACTAAGTGAAATAAAGAAAAGTATTCTGGGAACTAACAGGGAAGGAAAGGAAGCTGGGACTCAAAACAATAAATTGGAACAAAAAGAAGAAATAGACATTCAACCAGAAAAGAAAGAAGAAACAAAAAATTAAAAAAAAACACAAAAAACAAGGATGGCACAAGAAGCCCCTAGGGCATCTCCAAATGTGCCAACAGCCAAACCGTAGGGGTACCAGAAGGGGAAGAGGAAGAGCAACAAACTGAAAACTTGTTTGAAAAATAATGAAAGAAAACTTCCCTAATTTGGAACAGGAAATAGACATACAAGTCCAGGACACACAGAGAGCCTCAAATAAGTTGGACAAAAGGAGGACCACACCAAGACACATCACAATTAAAATGTTAAAGGTTAAACACAAAGAGAGAACCGTAAAAGCATTAAGGGAAAAGCAGACTTCCTACAAAGGAGTTCCCCCAAGGCTATCAGCTGATTTTTGAAAAGAAACTTTGCAGGTAAGAAGGGACTGGCAAGAAGTAATCAAAGTGATGAATAGCAACGACCTATAACCTAGATTACTCTATCCAGCAAAGCTATAATTTAGAATGGAAGGGCAGATAAAGTGCTTCCCAGATAAGGTCAAGTTAAAGGAGTTCATCATCACCAAGCCATTATTACATGAAATGTTAAAGGGACTTATCTAAGGAAAAGAAGATCAGAACTATGAACATTAAAAAAGCAACAAATTCATAACTATGAACAACTGAATCTTTAAAAAAAAAAACTAAGCACACAAGCAGAACAGGAACACAATTATAATACGGAAAACATCTGGAGGGTTAGCAACTAAGACGGGGAGGGGAGAAAATGGGAAAAAATGGTGCAGGAATTGAGAAGCATAATTGGTAGCTACAAAACAGACAAAAGGACGTTAAGAATAGTATAAGAAATGGAGAACTCAAAGAACTTACAGGCATGACCAATGGACATGAACTAAGGGGGCAGGATTGCTGGAGGGAAGGTGGGTACCAGGTGGGGGGCAAGGGGAGAAAACTGAGATAACTGTAATAGCACAGTCAATAAAATATACTTAAAAATCAGAAAAAAACATTTTATATCATAGAAGAAAACACAAAATTCGTACTGAAAACCATAGAGTTCACCTCCTGGCTAGTGGGGTAATCAACATGAAAGAAGCTATGTTGAATGCTTTAAATTGTGAAGAAAAATAAAGAGAAGTAAGGGACTAAGAAGTGATAATGGGGAGGTATGATTTTTATATCAAGAGGCCAGGGAGGCATCTCTGAAATGGTATCTGAGATGAGGCTGAATGAAGAGGAGTTAAGTGTCACATGTTCCAAGCAGAGGGGTAGCAAGTCCTCAGACTCTGAGGTGGTCTCTGATGGGGTAGCAAGTGGGAGAGATGTGGTCAGGGAGTCTGTCTGGGGCTAGGCCATGCTAGGTCCTCTAAGGAGTTGAAAGGACTTTCTATTTTATTCAGTAAAATGGTTACCTCTAAGGGCTCTTTAAATAGGGACTAATAATCCAAGAGATGACTATTGTTTAGTATTATTTTTTTGACCAAAAAAATCCAATGAAAACTATTAAAAGTAATAGAAAAGTTTTGTGGTGAAGATGGTTAATTAATTAACACAAAGTCAATAGCGTTTATACCCCATACTTATTTACATACAAAATAAAGGAATTAGACCTGACTGGTGTGGGTCAATGAGTTGGGCACTGTCCGGCAAACTGAAAGGTTGCTGGTTCGATTCCAGTCAGTGCACAGGCCTGGGTTGCGGGCCAGGTCCCCGGCAGGGGGCATGCGAGAGGCAACCAATCAACGTTTCTTTCTCTCTGTCTCCCTCCCTTCCCCTTCCTCTAAAAATAAGTACATAAAATATTTTCAAAATAAAGGAATTATTTTTATTATTTCTCAATAATAAAACTTAGAGCAATATTAAATTTAACTTTATCATTATTATTTAGGGACAAAATATTCTGAAGTCTCTACAGCAGACCTCAAAACATCCAATTAAAAAAAAAAACTATGAACAACTGAATCCCAAGAAAATGCAAAACGAAACATTCCACTACAACTACTGCAAGAACCACCATACCACCAATACTCACGATTGTTTTTGTGATCAACTATTAAAATAATCAGACTTTAAACAGTCCAAATACCTCATCAGAATAGGAAAGAGATCCGCTCGGTGGGCTGTTTTCACTACTGCAGTATCTTCTGAAATGCTAAAATGCACTATCTCTTCCTTAAAGCTTTTGTCTTCAAGCAATCTTTGCAAGTTTTCCCTTTAAAAACAGAACATAGTACAAATCATCACTCAATAACCAACGGTATTTTATTTTAAATGCAAGGTAGCAAGAAGAGTATATGTGTAACTAAAACAGATATTAAATAATAGTCTATATAAAGTAGTTGACATCCATAAAGAAAAATCTTATAGAAATACCTTTCAAAATGGCAAGCTTTCAAATTTTAAAGGATAAAATTTGAAATGGATAAAATCCTTTTATAAAGGGTTTATAAAGAGTTGGACTTAGTTGATAATTCAGCTGTTTCAAAGAGCGTAATACAAAGGCTTTCTTCAGGTCTTAGACTGATAATTATAATTTGCCAAGTAGTCGCCAAGATTTTTAAGACATTATATAAGCAAGGAGAAATGATATAATTTTCTCAACACATACTTTTCAATTAACGTTCTCTTTCTTACCTTATTACCTATGGAGAGGCACTCTTAGCAAACGAATACACTCCCTGTTTTCACTTCTTACCTAAAGTACCATCATGACTGCCTTAGACAGGAGGGAAATTTCCCAGGCTTTAACAAATATTTTAGAAGAGGCCCTCAGGTAAAAAGATAAAAATCAACCAAAGAAATAGCTTCAAATAACTCACCTGTAAGGGAGGAGGTGCGGATGTTTATATGTCATTATACAATCCAGGGTGATTTTCTGAACTGTTTGATCTTGGTGTAGCAACAACTAAGAATGATATTTCATTAATAAATCAATGAAGTCACATATACACATGCCATACGATAGTAATTCTTTTGTGTTAATCTGCAAAATTAGATTTCTTACAATCTAAATTTTTAGACATGGTTTAACACTAATTCCTGACAAAAGCCTAGCATGTTCCTGGGATCAAAGGGCCAAGAGAATGCGTGCAAAGAACAAACAAACAAACAAAAAAACCCCCCAAGCTCTGACATCCGCACCCTGCATACCAGACTTTCAGGTTCGTCAATCTTTTGGCCAAGACCAGTTCTCTGCATAATCAGGAGTCGCACCAAATGAGCCGGCCCTGTGCTGAGTCAAAGCTCTTTATGATGCCATGAAGGTAACTGCTGTCCGTGAAATACTAGGGAAGACCTGGCTCTGAGGCCTCTTTGATCAGCAGTTCAGAATTTTGCTTCCTATAGACAACTGGGACTTTTGAGTTCTGACTTTACAAACAAGTTATACCTGAATTATGGGCAGACATAGATAAAGTCTGCTAAAAGGAAATATTTAATCTACAAAGCACCCAAATGAAAGAAGAAAATTTTGTTTCCCAGTTAGCTAAGAATGATATTCAATTTTTATCTACTTCTGACATCAAATTTTTCCTTCAACCTTTTCTAGAATTGGGGTCATAAAATGGTGACTGTAACAAACTGCTACGCCAGCTCTCTGTTTCCACCTAATGTAAAAAATCCTGAAACGCTAGCACGCCACCAGGCTGACTTGCCCAGAAGTGAAAAGTAACCAACTGCTCTTGGCACAAGCTCCACCACCTTCTAAAGCTACTTCCTGAGATACAATTATGCTTCATTCTACCCAGTATTAACATAGCCAGCCCATCAATGTCTGGTCACCCAAAATGCCTTTAAAGTCAACTAAATCAGTACTGTCCAAAACTTTCTCAAGATACAGAAAATGTGTACTAGTTTAAAATATAAATATATATATATATATATATATGTACACTTAAAATGCAGACATGGGCTCTGTACAATAATTATTGAAAGCCAAAAGTTATTTTGACCAAGAAAATGGTAGAGAGTAGTGCACAAAAACTGCAGAGGCAAGAAATTTACTTACCTGAAGATAGAGCTCATATAATTTGGATTCCAGATATAAGGCCCGTGGATTTGAAAACTTAGAGAAAACTTGCAAATGAGCAATTAACTGCCTAAGAAAAAGAGACAGAAAGAGGGGGTACTACAAACTTAACCCGAGATTATTTTCTTAAGATAGCATCAATTTTCATCTAACAATGACTTCAAAACCCCTAACTATAGTTTTGCTGTTAATTATATACGGTGTTAATTATTTGCATTTAGAAAATTCTTCTCCAGAAATTCCAAATCTCAGGCAGCCCTTCCCCTTAAATTCACACTCCCCACTGCAGAAAAGCATTCAGGATGTGCTGGGAATGGCTTCAATCAAGCCACAAGTAGACAGAAAAGTAACCAAATACTAATGCGCTCCAAAGTTGTGTATATATGAATGTTGGAATGATTCCTCGTCTACTTTCTATGTAGTAAGCAGGAAAGTGGTAAAATATATTCTTCCTCACGTTCACGTAACATAAATACCGATGTCAGGCAACAGAAGTCCAAGTTCAGGTAACCACGGCTCTTGCTTACCAAGGAGGAAGAAAGAGCAATGCTCTGTGGCTGAAAGTTCAATTAGAAGATGGGAGTGACTCAGGGTTAATTACATCAGCTACTAAAATAATGAGAAGAGAGCTTTTACTGCACTTACTAAACTTTCTAATCCACAGAGGCTATAAAGCTTTAAAAATACTTCAGAAAACTGTTCCCTCTCTGTATATAATTTATAAGATGTATTAAAACTTAAAGAAAAAAAAAAACCCTGAATGAGTAAACCGCTATGACTTGGAGAGGTTTCTTTTGCCTATTTCAGGGAGAAGTGAACAGAGGTAGAATCAAGCTGCAGATGTACGACCCTGTCCTTCTGAGCTTTGGGACACTGGAGAAAGTTAGTTAATTCAGGTCTCAGACTCTGTTTCCTCATCTTGACAAGGACGAGACCTCCCACGGTGTTAGGTGAGAATTAAATGAAAGAACACAAGTTGTGGGGCTTCTGCTGCTAACAATGCTTTTCTCTGCCCCTGCACTAGAGAAAGCAAAACTCAAAGTTCTACTAGTTAATACAGAGAAAACAAAGGGAAACTGTAGCCTCATTAGATACTGCAGAGAAACTGGGGGAAAGTAGCATAAATGTCTGTGCTGGAGAGTATGATGTGTCCACTTGCTTAAGTTAGGGTACACACTCGTGTGGGTTTTCACTGCAGCACTGATCAAGGTGCTGTGATTAAAGTATTCTGTAGATATTAACATCTATAATAAGTGGACTTTTAGTAACAGCTTATCCTCAATAATGTGGATGGGACTCATCCAATTAGTTGAAGGCCTTAACACAAACAGGTATTTTCCAAAGAAGAAATTCTACCTCAAGACTATAACATAGAAATCCTTCCCTGGCAACTGGTGATTGGTACCTTCATCACAATAAGACAACCACTCATGCCTCACTCGAAGCGCAATGGTTTTTGGCGACACATCAATTCACCCAGGTGACTCAGACCCCATACAGCCCAGATTTGGTGCCCTGTGACTTTTGGGCTGTTCCCAAAATTAAAATCACCTTTGAAAGGGAAGAGATTTCAGACTGCTGATGAGATTCAGGAAAACATGAGGGGGCAGCTGATGACAATTAGGAGAACAGTGTGAGGTCCCAAGGTGCCTACTTGGAAGGGGACCGAGGTATCATTGTCCTGTGTACAATGTTTCTTGTACCTTGTATCTTCTTCAGTAAATGTCTCTACTTTTCGTATCATGTGAATGGATAGTCTCTACAGACCTTACACACATATCTCCATTGTACTGGTTCTGTTTTTGAGTGCAATGTCCTTCTGATTACTTAGCATGGAGTGCTTACGCTTTAACAAGTAAACTTTAAAATCTTTTCCACTGAGACATCCATTCCTCTCCCAACATTTATTAAGTATTTTTTTATGCACCAGTGAGCCTTTCTTAAATAGCCATATGCAACAGAAGCTAACCTCCACGTTCTCATTAAATACTTATCAGTGAAGAGCATGTTCCATGAAGGATTATGAAACTGGACTACAAATACACTGAGAGGCACCAAGAACGTCATCACCAATTTATTCATAGTTTCAATCCTGTGTGTGTTAGCAACAGCCTAGGTCTGACTACATGGGACAGGAAAACCAACACATGGTGGACCTTATCCTTGAAGACTTTCTGATTTTCATGTAAGACGTATAAAAATTAACTACCACTCAAGGCAAGAAGTAGCACCAGGACAGAGGCTTTCATGAAAGGCTGTTATGAGAGTGGGATGTCAGGTAAGAAAGCTTTCAGTTTAAAAGACAAGAATGCCTCACTGAGGGAGCTATGTCTTGAAGCATGAAGAGAATTTCACTGGGCAGAAGTGAGGCAAGAATGCAACAGAAACAGGGAAGGTTCAGAGTGAATAAGGAAGAGATCTGACAGGATAAACAACTTACTCACTGATTCACCAAACAAATAGGAGGACTAACCCTTTGCTGGCTATTACGCTGAAGGATGTGAAGAGGAAAACAGCGATCTGACTTAGAGAAAGCCATGGGGAATAGACCGGTGAGGGCTGTGAAAAGGAAGACGCAGGGAAGAAACTACTTTCCACGCTCACCCTGGCTGGCGTAGCTCAGTGGATTGAGTGTGGGCCTGCAAACCAGATGATCGCAGTTCGATTCCCAGTCAGGGCACATGCCTGGGTTGCAGGCCAGTTCCTGGTGGGGGACTCATGAGAGGCAACCATACATTGATACGTCTCTCCTTCTCTCCTTCCTTTCCCCTCTAAAGATAAATAAATAAAATCTAGAAAAAAATTCTTTTAAAAAGAAAAGAAACTACTTTTGACGCTTGGCCATGACCTTTCTTGCCTCTGTGCTTTACACACTATTCCCAGTAGCTGGCAAGTCCTTCCCCGCCTTAACTGCCAGGAAACTTTTGTGTTTCAGGGTCAAAGGTGTCTCACACTTTGTAAAAGTCTTTGCTTTGTGGTAGAATTGCCACTTTTTACTGACAACTTGTAACACCTTTAAAAATACTGCCCCTAAGAAAATATTTCACCAGGCACTAGACTGTGCTTCCTCCATCACAGGGACTATGTACTGTCTGTCTTTGCAGCCCAGCACCTGGCAAAAGGCACTCACACAGTTGCTGAATGTATGAACTAATAAATGGCTCATGGGAACAACTCAAGAAATCAACGTAGATTCAGATCAAAAGTGTTAAAACAACACAACAGCATCAAATCCAGTGGATCTCTGACACCCCAAATCAGGTAATCTTCCAATAACTTTTATCAGTATGATCACTTATTTCCCTAAGGTTTCTAACAACTTTGGTAAGCAAATTGCCCAGAGAATGAGAGAGAATATAACAGCATGAAAAAAGAGGACTCGGAAGGAGACAAGTCAGAAGGCAAAGTAAAACTGCGGACGCGCATATCCAAAAGAGGAGACATGTTCCATTCTGCATCTCCCTGGACACAAGGCCCGGGCACTAGGAAAAGCGAACAACACAAGTCAAAGAGCACTTAACAGCTCTGGGGCCCAGCGCTATCTCACATAAAAAAGGCTATGATCAGGTGAGTCCAACTCGAACATTCTGTGGACAAACAAGAAAAAAAAAGCAAACAACCACAAATTTTGGAAGACTGAGTTTTGGGGGGCTGTAAAAACCAAACCAACAAACAAAAACCAGGAAGAAAAAAAACCAAACTAGGGAGATACAGCACTTATGCTTTCTGAGCAGGTCATCTTGCCCAAGGCCATCTCCCATCTGAGCCCTAGGAGATCGCACCCCTTTCCTCTGAGAACCCAGAACCAGGGACTGTGATCTGGCAGCAATGCTGAACTCACTTCGTTGCAGCTCTTCTCGTCCTTTTCTTCTGCAAGGGTTCATCTTGGGGCAGTGCCTCTTCCTCCAGCTCTTCATCATCTGCAGCAGCAGGTTCTTCTGTTTCCTCCACCACCACCCCTTTGCTCTTTCTTCTCAAATCCTGGGTTGGAGCAACCTGCAGATCTGCAGGGTAATACTCATTGCTACAGCGGAAAGAGACACACAAGGGGGATGAAGCCGAAATGTCCTAATTCTGTTTGTGACAGATGTAAGCCCACAGTTCACAGAATCACACATGGAAGAGACATTTGAGGCACCTTAGTCAAGCCTGTGCAACAACATTATTCTTTTGTAGTCAGCCCCCACTGAAGTACCCTATTTAATGAGTCAATCACTAATTGCAGAAGACAGTCCATTCCGCTGTTACACTGTTGAAAATACTTGAAACATGTGGTTTGAACTGAGCTGAAATCAACCTCCCCATCTCTGAAGAGACAACTGGGGAAGGCAGGTGTAGGGGTGAATTACAGTGAACACTGAAAGTAGAGCATTAAGACCATGTTAATCACTTTTAAACCAAATATACCTACTTTGTACGGGGCTGTAACAAATTCAGTCCTCTGGGCACCTGGTCTGATAAGACAGGTGGAACTAACACCCGCATTGCCTTTTGGGCAGTCACAACATGACCCAGGCTTAAACTGAACATCCAGGTGATAAAAATCTTTTAAGTCTTTGCGTTTGTCTCCTCTACACTAAGCTTGTGCAGCTGGTATTCACATTTGTTCTCAATGAATTCCATCCTTGAATTTCAGTCCGCTGCTGAAGGTAACTGACACTATCTTGAAGGCTGTTTCGGCCATTCCCTTCATTTGTTGTGTGTTCCTCTAACCCATTCATCCAACAATAATGTTTTCGTGTCTGCTTTGTGCACAGCACTAAGATACAGGTGTAAGAGAATTAATCGGACATTAAAGTCCTCATTCAGAAATACACTGATAAAAATAGCATGTTTTAGGATATTACCTTAACCCACACACCTGCAGGAAAGTCCAGGTTAATACACTAAACCACTACAGAGCGTTGACATGCTACCATGTTCAACTTTGTGTTCTTGGGTACTAGGATCTAGCAACTAATAAATCAAAAAAATGGATGAATAAATGAAATGAGCCAAGTCACTCATTTATAAACTGTATCATCATTGATTTAATAACATCCATATTATACTCTCAATAGTCAATTAACCACATGACATATCTTTAACCTTTATCTCCATGCACAGCATGCTCACTTATTCATGTATTAAATAAGATAATTCACACAAAGCACTTACAAGAGTGTCTACACAACAAGTACTCATTCATTAAATGTCACTGTTACCTATTATTGGGATGTTTTTGCCATTGTTAGTCATTCATTCCTGCTTGATTCTCATATAATTCTTCTCAGAGAATGTTGACAAGGGATTCACAAATTAGGTCAACATCAAATTATCTGACACATAAGTAGAAAAGTAAATTTCTAGATAAAAATTAAAAAGCCCCCAACATATTTCAAAGCCAGAATTAAAGGTGACATTTGGGTTTTCCATTAGTTTGGACCATCTGTAAAAGTATTAGTTATAGGTAGTCAGTGTCAACTAGTTTTAATTCACACATTTTACGAAACTGTCTATTTTTCATCTCTACGTCTTCTTAAATTCAGAGACCCACCTCCTGTCATTGGCTCCTTTCTCTATTCTCACCCTCACAGCATCTTGTACTATTAGAAGAAGGTCTTTATCTTTAGGCTAAGGGGTAATCCATTTCTTTTTTGAGGGAAAAACTTAAAAAATTAACATAATAGGAAATTCATATTCTAACACCATTAATACTAGCTTCCATATGCATGGCTCTTTGCAATTCACAAATAACTGATAAACATTATTTTACATGATCTTCAAAAGAAGGCAAGCTTGCTAAATATTACCATTCTCACCTCTATCAATAAATTAAAGACTAACAAGTTATGTAAAAAAATAAAATCATTACTCTTTTCCCATCCCATCTACTGACATGCCCGCATCTTCGCTTGTAACCTTTGCCATAATGAATTATTCATATAATCCTTTTCACTTATTCATGGAATCCTGTTTCATTTTAACTATTCAAAGACATGGCTTTAGCAATTTTATCTCCTCTTGCGTTACAAATTTCCCCCTCCCTTCTGGGTCTTTCATAGCAGCATTACATACATACATGCTGCTTAAATCTTAAACAGCAACCTTGACCATGGCTCCCTCTGTTCCTACATCTCCCTCCACTTAGGTCTCTTAAACTCATTTTAATCAGGCTTTCATCCTTACCATATTAACACAAACAACTCATGTTAGGGTCACTTCCAAAGACAATGGGCGGGGGGAGTCATTTCTTACACATCACCTGACTGATGTCTCAGACACATTTGATTCCACTGATCACTCCATCCTTGAAATCCTTCCTTCAAAGAATACTATGTGGTCCTGGGCCTTCTTTTATCATTCTCCTGGCCTGCTTATCTCTCAGCCTCTAAATATCATTGTCAATTCTCAGGAATCTTTTTCTACATTTACACACCAAGATGTGATTTACCTCCTTGCCCATAATTTTTAAAAGCCATCTGTATACTGATGAGTCTCAAATGTATTATCTTTAGACCAAACTTTTCCCTTGAACTTGAACTTCCAAATTCAAGAACCTACAGGACATCTCTAACTAGATGTCTAGTCAGTATTGGAAGCTTACCATGTCTAAAAATGAACTCTTGATCACCTTCCCCCGCCGACCCAATCTGCCAACTTCTGCTTTTATCCCAATCTCAGGAAATGGTAACTCTAAGGCCAAACCCTCAGAGACATCAATGATTCCTCTCCTTCCTGCACTTCTCCTGACTTGGCCTCATCACGACACACCTGATCTGTTGGCAAAGCCCGCAGGCTACTGTAGTAGCAATTCTTCAAAAAGGTATCTTATTGAATTGAAATCCTTCAAAACCATCTGGAGTTCAACCACCTCTCATTACCTATACCACCTTCACGTTGACCAAGTCACCACCTACCCTTCACCAGATTTCTACAGCCTCCTTCAAACTCTCCCCCTCACAGCTCTCACCACCACCATCCCACTGTTGACTCTCAACACAGCAGCCAGAACACTCCTGAAGAAACCTGAAGTCATGCCATCCTTTTTAAAGCTCCCAGTGGCCTCCCACTTCACCAACAACAAAAACGCAGGTCCTTACTATCACTCAAAGGTCCTACACCACTTGGTCTCGTTAGCTGTTTGCCCTTGTTTCCAACTACTTTCTCAGGGGTCATTTTCTCAGTGGCTGTAGCCACTCAGACTTCCTTGCTGTTCCCTGCACCAGCCCTCCATGTGTGGTCTGTAGCCTGCTGAACTCAACCCTACAGCATCTTCCGTCGGAAAACATGCACCGATTGATTAACCAGGACCGTTCTGTACACTGCCTTACCTCTAGTTTTAAAGCAACCCGATTCTCACACAGCTTATCTAGTCAAAATGAAGCAATCCTCCAGAATGTTGCTATTTTTTTGAGAGCACATTCCTCAGCATCATGGGAAATGATGGAAAAGAGGTTTGAAACAGAGTGGCTGGGTTACTGAAAAAAAACTCTGAAGCCATAGGCAGACAATAAAACAATGAACAAACAGAGAGAAATAGCAAGGTCTTTGTACACTGAGCTAACTCAGTGTGGCCATTTTTATTTTGTAACGTGAAATATTTTATTAACATTCTTTGTTGGCCAGTTAAATTCATGTAAAATTAAGTGGAGAACATAACTGGTTTAGTTGTTGGCTGTCAGAGCCAGGGCTTTACAGATGGGCCAATGACTTACAAACATGGCAGGTGGACAAAGAACTCAGCCAATCTGATACGCTGTACCTTCTCTTGCAGGCACTGAGGACATTCAACCAGGAACATATTCCAGGAGATCACTTACCTGATAAATCTCAAGAAAAGCGGGGAAAGCTCCCTGGACCGTGGCTCTACCCTTTCTGGAAATTTTGCCAGAGCTTGCCACAGCAAGAATCGGAAATTGGTGTGGTCCAGTCTTTCCTGACAGTTGGTTCTCAATGTCAGCTGCTCAAGATAAAGTGCTCCAACATCTCCTTCCTGAGATCGCGCCCAACTTTCACCTCCAACAGACTTCTCCTCATCTCTTGTATCATTTTGCAGTTCTTTCTCTGAAAGAAAAAAAAGTCACATAACCACCAGAGAAATGTTAACATTTGTCCTTTCTGTTTCCTTAAGTAATGCCATTTCTTCCTCTAGCAATACAAGGGAACCAAAAGCCATACCCAAAGGCTACCGAAGACAATATAGTTCTCATTTCTGCTCCCCAACCCGATGAGTAGTTGAGCAATAAAATTCGGCTGAAACAACCACTGCTCTCCCCAGTCCCACCTGACACCTCCTTACATACCAGCATGTGTAGCTGCATGTTCTAGATGTTCATAGTAAACTTTCCAAAATTTCTTATTTTCCATTTCATGTGCATGAGAGCTAAGAAAAAAGATCACAAAACAAAATATGTGAGATGATCCTTATTTTGAGAAATAGGGGGAAAAAAGAGTGAAAGGATATAACTAAAATGTTAATTAAGTCATCCCTAAATGTGAGGTTATAAAGAACATTTGTATTTTTCTGTATTTCTCAAAATGCCTGCACTGATCACAAATTATTTTTATAGTCATAAAATACTAAAAGACATATTTAAAAACCTAAGTACATATTCATAAGAAGGCTATTTTTAAAGCTCAATAATGGGAATGGGGCCTGGGGTGTGAGATATAACCCATTAAGTAAGGATAGGCCTGTATTTAGGAACAAAAAACAATCTCAGTTTGTTTACAGATAACTTTAAAATGTTGGCTTTTCTCCCACCAAATTCAAATATACTTATTAACACAAAGGCAAAATAAATATTCACTAACTGCACGAAACATACCTTTCAGGGCTTCAAGAAATTAGCTCAAACATATGTGTTCACATAATTTGATATCCTAGCAATAGTATTCTCAAAATGTTTATATTCTTTTCTGTACTTAGTTTTCTAAGAATATGCATAAACTTTACACAAGAAACAAACTGTGTATGTTGCTGACTATTTGTAAAAGACAAATCAATTTTTAGCCTGAAGGATGAACCCAACAGTGAGCGAGCCCAGCCAGATATGGAGGACCGTAAAAAGCACTCAGGAACTAGGGAGCTAATAATTTTGATAATGGGCTACTGGTAACACATGTCAGATTCTTCCTTAAGGGTAAGAAACAACATTATGAAGTTGGTGTCAGAGGCCTCGCTTCCATCCAGCATGCTGGTCTGATGACTTTAAAGGCCAGTAAATGGCAGACAAGGTGGTTCCAAATTGGCAAAGGGTTTGTTTATTCTGCTTCTGTCAAATAAGAACTAATAGTTAGGGTTTTGTGAGGCCACACGTGAGATATCTCCAGTCTGACAAAAGGCCAGAGCAGACCATCTGAAGTCAAACAACTGCCAAAGAACAAATTTCTACATATGAGGCTCAACATACATATTTTCTATGTGATGATTAAGGTCCTTTTTAGAGATAAAGGAATTTTTGGATACTAGACAACAAGAGTTTTTAAGTCCTTATTTTTATATTAACTTTGGCTCAATGATTCAATATATATAAATAAAAGTATGAAATTATTATAGAGTACTTTGTTACTGAAAAAATTCAATACAGATGTATCATAAAAAGTACAAATAGACAGTCCTTCAAAGTTATTTCAGTTTACAAAGAAACAGACATATAACATTTGAACTGTTGAAAAACTTGGCATCAGACAGAATAATTCATATTTCATAATTCATATTTCTTTCCCTTGTCCCACAAGGATTTATGGTACTATAAATATTGTACATGCTTATTCATTTAAATCACACCTAGAAGGAGTATGATACTGGTTGCACCACCCTGCAGTAGTTAAAACGTAATAGCTTCATCCATTTAATGCCTGCTTACCTTATGAGTTCAATAACAGGATCCCAGAGAGCACTGAAGTTAACATACAACATGCCTAATAAATAGCGAAGTGGCACCTGCAATTAGACTCATTTAGTAAATGGGTAATGAACTACAACAGAACAGCATCGAGATGCGAATACCCCAACTCAGACAACTGGAGGTCTGGAAAGAGGCTTACGCTTTACAAAAAAGTTGTAGGTACAAATTTAAAAAGCAGTGAGTAATAATGTTCCGACTCTCCCCAAAATGCCCCTTGCTATTTAACACTGAAAAATCACTAAAGCAAATGTAGTATTCAAACTCACTCCACATGTTCATGCTCAAAGGATGTATTTAAATAAACAGATTCAACTCATGATTGAATTCCCTAACAAACACTGCCATCCCATCACCTTAAAAGACAAAATTTGAACCATAATCAGTAAAGCACAGATGGCAAGGAACCCAAGCAAGTCTGCTGGGAACGGCAGCTGTGGCTTCACAAGCAGATGTCTGTGTTCTCAAAACCATGCATTAGCCCTGGCCGGGTGGCTTAGATGGTTGGAGTGTCGTCCCATACACCAAAAAGTTGCGGGTTCAATTCCCGATCAGGGCACATATCCAAGTTGTGGGTGTGATCCCCAGTTGGGGAGTGTGCGAGAGGATCGATGTTTCACTTTTACACTGATGTTTCTCCCTCTCTCTCCTTTCCTTTCTCTCTAAAAATCAATAAACATATTCTTGGGTGAGGATGTAGTAAATAAGAAAAGAAAAACCATGCATTCAAGGAGTTGCATTCGAGGGCCTAAAGTTTCCTCAGTCACCTTTTGAAATGAGAGGCATTGCTGGCATCCCCACGTGCTGGGAGGCATCGTGCAGAATGGCAGTTCTATTATAATTTGGGGATGGGTGTTTGTAACTATTTTAGCAGCAGAACATAACACAGGACAGTAATACACAAAGCAGAGTAGGAACAGAACTGCTCTGATGGAATGGGGACTGCCTCCAACTTGGCCTTCTTCCCAGAGGGATCCGTGATGTATCTTCAAGGATCATGGACAGAAAATCTCCCTGCTGACTTTGTGCAGCAATGAACAAATCTGGAGAAGATCAGGCTTTAAACTTCATGTCCAGTCCTCCTGTCGTCACTTACTACCTGCCTTCACAAAGGACACACAGCCTCGGGAGAGGGGGAATAGGACATTATTTCCGCCACTGCTGAAGTGGCTGACAGAGCCATCTAACTCAAAGGACCTAAGAGAACTGAGGATTTATCCAATTTCAAAAATTACTATTTTGGACGGCCACTTGGTATGTTTCTCTTTTCAAAGGTCAGCCAAACAGATCTAAAAGCAAAATAGAGAAAAAATAGATTAAAAAACAAAGGACAGTGTCTTATACCTCCTGCAACGGCCCATCAGGGACTGTGGTCCGCACCACATCGTGTCTGAGCTTTCTCAAATGCAGAAGCTTCTCTCTGTAGTCATTCACAGTTGCTGGGACCAGCTCTGCCTGGCGCAACACAGCGAAGGCAGACTGGCGCTCCGAGGGCCCATCATCCTGAACAGCCAGGGAAAAGAGAAGAGACGTGTCAGTATCGCGATTCCCCAAAAATGCATTAAGTGTGACCAAAGGTCTAAAACATAAAAACTGGGACGAGTAATGTTTTAAGTAAAATAAGTAATACTTTTTTGTGGGGAGGCGAGGGTAAATGATTCATTTTTCCTCACACCACTGACTTTCCGGTAGGTAATTCAGGTTTAGAATCTAGCATAGAAATAATGCAAAAAACAGGAAAGTAATTCTAAAAATGATTTGAATAGATTGATAACATCTGTTGAAATGAAAAAAATGTGTGTGCATTTTCATTATATAATCCTACCCCTGATACAAGTAATTTCTACCTCAAGAAACAATATCCTAAATTACGGAAATACTTCCCTATACAAAAATATCTGTGTAAGGATGTTCACTGCAGTATTACTGGAAATACTGAAAAACTGTGAATAACCTATGTAAGCAGCCATCAACAGGGAGTTGATTAAATAAGATATTTTAAACTGTGGGCTGCTATTCAAACTTCAAAAGAAATGATGTAGGATGAGAGGTAATGACATGGAAAAACTTTCGTGACACCATGAGTTTAAATTGCATATATATATATATATATATATATATATATATATATATATATATATATGGTAGATATTTATCAAGTGAATGTTCTATGAAAGTGTAATTTTGGAAATAAAAACATTTATCAGACAACATGTTCAAAAAGTTATCCAAATTGAAAAACTACAAATAATACCTCCATTAGTTCTGGAAGTCGAACCTCGAAGTGGTTTAGGATCCTTATTGTTAAAAGCCGAATCTGGAGAAAGTAAAAGGCACATTTCAAAGTCCAAGGTTTAAACGTAAGAAGAAACTGATAAAGAGTCAGTGGGATCCAAGTTTTACAGGATTATGAAAAATGCACCCCAATCAGACCTGCTGCAATCGGTGTGCATGTCAGTGCTCAGGAATCACTGCTATAACCAGAAATCACCCACAGCAGCCGCTTCTGAAGAAGGGGCTGTTACAACCGCCAGCAATCCACGCAAACAGAAACCGAGACAGGAAGCATGCCAGGAACCAGCGTTACCTTGGATATGCCAGTTGAAATGTTTGCTTGTAACTTGGGAAATAATTCCATCAAAGCTTCTTCAGAAAGTGGCCCTTTGCAGCCACATAAGGACAATCTCTGATAATAGAGATCAGCCAACAGCAACACAGCTGGCTCCGAAGGAAACAGTCTGCAACAAGATATTTATTAGGCCCAAACTGTCCCGTACACCACAGAGCAGTTGGACTACAATACAATCCACAGAAAATTATCGCTGATGAAGGGAACGGAAAAGGGAACAGATGAGTTTTACTAAGACATTTACCACCATTTTAGACATACACCTAGTGACAGTGAGTGACATGCTCTAGGACACACAGCAGGTTAGAGGCAGAGGAAGGATGAGAAATGCTGTTTTGACTAAAATCCAATGTGGTCTTTTCAGTCTGCATTGTTGTAAGTGACAAGGACTCTGAGCTACCGAGGGAGGCAGTGCAGAGGAGGGGCCCAGCACCGCAGCCTGGGCAGGGCAGCCCCATCACCACCAGCAGGATAACCCTGGGCAAGCTGCGCAACCTGTATGTGCCATCCTCCTTTAACAAACATTTGCTGGGTGTCTGTTATGTGCCACTGACTCATCTGGACACTGGGTACATGGGTAAACCAAAGACAAAGTCCCTATCCTCCTGGCACTCACATTTTAACAGGGAAAGGCAGCCAGTAAGTAAATAACAATCAGTGTGACAGTGAGGACTGTGGTGGAGAGAAGTTAATCGGGGAAAGGAGCCTAGACTGAGACTGGGTTGTAAGGGTGGAGGGGAGTGGGGGAGTCCGGGTGAGGAGTGCTATTTGATATGGAGGTAAATGTAAAGAGATCCTAACTGGTTTCTCTTATTCCCCTTCAATCTCTTTTCAATACATCAGTCAGGGTGATCCTATTTAGGCCTAAGTCACTCCCCTGCCCCAAATTCCCTTGTCTCCTTTCACTAAAATCAAAGTCAAGGCCCTACGAGGGCCAAAGGTCATACACTGCCTGCCACCCCCACCCCTACGCCCTCTTGTCCTACTGCCCATTCCTTGCTCAGCTCAGCCTCGAGTTCCTTGTTGCTCAGACCGGCCCTCTCCCCCAGCCCCTGCCATGGACACTCACTTCTCTGCGGGTTGGAAGACAGAGAGCCCCAGCGCCCCAGCGCCCTCGCTGCTTCCAGGTTTCTGCTCAGATGTCTCCCTGTTGGTGAGGCCTTCCTCCATTTCTGTAAAATGCTATTGCCCCCAACCTCTGGACTCTCCCTGTCCCCCGCCTCTGCTTTAATTTTATCACCACCTAACATGCTATTTATTTTACTTATTTACTTGGTTTATTGCCCCATTTTGTTAGCTCCACAAAGTCGGGGAATTTTGTGTTTCGTTCACTGTCTCCCAGTGCTTAGAACAGGGGCCTGGTACAGGAGAAAAGCGAATGAATATTTATGGAAAGAAGAACATGAATAAATCTGTTTTTAAAACACAGGAGAATAAAATGTCCTGAACTTCAGAAACAGAAATGAACTATTTTACCAGGTTTTCAGAAGGCCTGTCCTTTAGAAAGGGTGCTAATAAGGGTGGGCGGTGAATGGCTAATGGTCATGTGCTAATACCCTAGCCAGAAACTCAGGAAAACTGGACTGTTCTGGCATTCGAGAGGGCCACAGGGAAGGTTTCTGAAATGCCGATCCCTTCGAGATGAGAGACCACATGAAAGTAGCAGGAATGTGTTATGCAAGAGCCACGCAACTCCTGACAAAAGGTCGGCACTGTGCAGTGTTATGGCCGGGGGCAGTCAGCATTAAACACCCTCCATGGACCCTACAACACCAGTTCACACACACAGGAAAACGCCCCTCTACCAAGATAAATCTGTATTTAAAGACTGCTAAGAACTGTATTTATTTTAGACAAGGTTTTTTTTTTAAAAAAAAGATTTTATTTATTTATCTTTAGAGAAGGGAAGGAGAGAAGGAGAGAAATATCAATGTATGGTTGCCTCTCGTGAGTCCCCTGCTGGGAACTGGCCTGCAACCCAGGCATGTGCCCTGACTGGGATGGAACTGCAATCGTGTGGTTCACAGGCCCACGCTCAATCCACTGAGCTACACCAGCCAGGGCGAGAACTGTATTTATTTTAATTGGAGCATTTAAATCAATTATAAATCTGCTATGTGAATACAGCTCAGGTATAAAATAGATCAATATAGGACTTATTATGCCCAAGAGTTAACAAAAACCTCAGCCTTTACAGTTTATTTGCTATTAAGGTAAATGGAGAGTATGTTTACTCACAAGAGTAAATTCTTCACACGTTCCACAGGAACCAAATTAAGAAGTTCAGAAGATTCTTCTAAACTTAGCAGAGTATTTACAGCTTGACAAAGAACAAATAAGATTCCTGAAGGCAGAAAAAAACAAAGAAACCACATTACTGACACAGTATCTCTGACACAGTAACTACCAGACATCTCATGTATATGACACTTTATTTACACCAACTTCTTCAATTTGAGCCTTCTATAGAATTACCTGTCAAGCACCAGAACTTAACAGAAGGGAACTAAAACCTAAAGGTTCAAAATCTTGTATTTCAACTTTCTGAAGAGAAAAAACAGATTTAGAATTAGAGAACAAAATGTACGTTCCGTGAACTGAGATGAGGAGGAAGTTCAATGGTCCCACTGATTGGCATGATCAAAATGAGAACTTACGAGGAGGGGAGAACGGGACTTTGTAAGAGCTAAGACACTATCTTTGTACAAAACCCACGTGGATTTCATGCCTCTGATTTATAAGGCGTCACATATCCAATAGCTACTACCCATAATCCACTAAAATAACATTAGCGACACCTTCATTTAATGCTAGAACAGACGTTGGCAAGCTAGGACCAACAAGTCAAATCATGTAGGTAAGTCTGTTCTCATGTGGCTGGCAAGGTCAAGTTTTCTTCTACGTTGTTAAAACGTTTAAACAAACAAAAATATACTTCAAATCTGAATGTGGCCTACAAACCCTGAAGCATTTACCAACTAGTCCTTCACACAAACACTTGCCAAGCCCTGCTCCAAGAACGGTCTGTCCAGTGGAACTTCGCGCACAACGGTAGCAATGTTCTCACTCAGGCCAAGGGGCAGCCATGGTCCATGTGGCAGGCAGGCAGCAGTCACATGCAGATGCGCCCTTGAAACGCGGTGACTCTGCCTCACACTCCAATGGGTGCTTACTATCTCACACAGAGTCTAGCATCTTAATAGTTAAATGAATGAATGACTGCTGCTAGAAAAAAAATACTGTGCTAGAATAAAACAAAACATGTACTTTTAAACTGCTGTTCTCAGACTAGTGAGGAGTGATGTACAAGAATACAACAGGAAATGATGTTTTGGGCAGACTGGCCAAATTCTGCCTGCAAGAGTCGTGTTCCTAGAGGTGTGTGCTTAAGCTGAGTTTTGAAAGAAAAGTGAGAGTTTGCCAAACAACTGCGACCTAGAGAGAACTGCAGGGAGAAGGGACGTACACGGGCGGCCAGAGGGTTGGAAGAGAAGTGCACTGCTCGGGACAAGCACATATCTGGAGCATAAGGTACATACCAGGGACAGACTGGGCATAGAGACGGGGAATAAAAACACA
The DNA here is from genome assembly GCF_014824575.4 of Sturnira hondurensis. NCBI lineage: Eukaryota > Metazoa > Chordata > Mammalia > Chiroptera > Phyllostomidae > Sturnira > Sturnira hondurensis. Next base: position 8,290,644 of record NW_028090067.1, on the reverse strand, counting down.
GGCTGGGGTTCAAGAATTGCGGGAGGGGGGGGGCTCATTTCTTTGACCTTCAGATGCAGCTTATGTTCACGCTGCCCTAACCTGGCCACCAGGTTTCGAAGTGCAAGTGCAACACCTCCCCCTTGCCCTCTTTTTCCCCAGTATCTCTCATAGGCGGTTATGCCGGGATACAATGCTAATACTGTTCTCTGGCATTCTGTGGATTTATGGACACACAATGACAGGGTGTGTCAGTGAAGACGAGAGAACACACGGACATTATGACTGACCTTTACCAAAGCGGCCTCTGTCAACAGCCATGGAGAGTGACTCTGTGAAGCACGTGACCAGTGGTATCACCTTCTCTTTCTCAAGAGGTCTATGCAGGAAGTGGGGAGGAAAAGGAAAAGTTCAAACTGGCTTTTCATGCAACAGCAAGGAATGGCTAAAGAAGGTTTTACTCAACATGCTAAGCGTCTCTTTGAAAGTAACACCTAGTGCATTTTCTTACCTAACGTGAGGTAACACGACAAGGGCTGCCCAAGAACGTGAAAGGAAAGTAGCATCTTTGTTGGGGGGCAACTGAATTATAGATAAAAGATGGTCCAGTACTGGGTTCTGTGCCTTCCCTCCATGAGATCTGGTCTTCTTCTGCCTTACATAGGATCTGAAAGACGAAAAGATAAACAAACATTCTAAATAGAACAGAATGTAATCGCTCTTGCCTTCAGAAGTCTGAAATTCAGTGGGGCTCCTTGCCACGCGTGCAGCACCTGGGGAAGGAGGGAATGACGGCAGTGGTGGCTGAACACGAACCACCAAACAAATGTGTATCATTTACTGATTTTCGGCGACAGCCTTTTCAACCCCATTGGTTCTGCTTTCTTCTATTTTCTACTTTAACTTGCTTCGTAACTTAAAGTATTATCTAGTTTTAAGTATTTCTGAATGTTGTGCAGATAAACATTCGGAACAAGGTCCGGCAGAAGTTGACGCCTGTTGAGTATGGTTGGTAGGTTAATAACATGGGATAATAATTTATAGCTTTAATTTGAACATTTCACCTAAAATGTCACCTGGTGTGCTTGAGTGTGACATTGTTATGTTACAGAATTACATGCTTATGATTTTGTAATAAAAGGCTTTGTAATAAAAAGGGGGCGTTATTTGTGCTGGACCCTGTATTTTTAAGAACTGGAGAGTTAATCTATTGGAATAAACTGACTGCACCATCCTTTTTCCTTTTTGACTTAATATTACCATAGTATTCCCCCCACCCTTTATCTGCAGTTTTGTTACAAAATTCCGTAAACAACTCATGCATTTTACACTGTGTGCTGTTCTCAAAAGGGTAATGGAATCTTGCACTACCCTGCTCCAGACCACCCAGGATGTGAGCTGTCTCCTTCTCCAGCTTCTCCACACTGAAGAGCAGGGGCCACTGGCCCGTCAGTCCCTTAGAAACTGTCTTGCTTATCAGATGCACTACCAAGATATCACAGTGCTCTTGTTCAAGGGACCCTTATTTTACTTAATAAGGGCCCCAAAGCACAAGGGTAGTGATTCCGGCAATTCAGATATGTCAAAAAGAAGCCGCACAGCGCTTCCCTTAAGTAAGAAGGTGAGTGCTGTGCAGTGAACTATTTTGTGAGAGGGAGGCTGCACTCACCTAACATTTAGTACAGTATATCGTTGTAACTGTTCTATTATTGGTTGTTGTTGTTCATCTCTCACTGTGCCCGAACTGCAAATTAAACTTTATTATCAGCATGTATGTACGTAAAGGAAAAAAGAACATAGAATACATAGGGTTCAGTACTAGCTGAGGTTTCAGGCATCCACTAAGGGCCTTGGAATGTGTCCTCTGCAGCTAAGGGGAGAGACTGTACTTCAGAAATGTACAATGATGTCGCAGACTTACTGTAGTACACACGACAGAAGCCACGAAAAGGATTAGAATTAAAAAGTAACTTTCTATGATGCTTTAATCTGATAAATGGTTACTCGATGACGTTTTCTGAGCTGACCTTCCGTTTTAAGTATCTGTGACCTTGGCACTCGTCTCGTTAGTTTCTTTTTATTTTTGCCAATGAAATATACCTCAGTCCTCTTTAAAATGGAAATGTTATCAAAAGAAAAAACATAGGGACATGTAAAATGATATTCTTATAATTTATCCACTGTGTGCCAGTTTGCTTACCTTGTTACACAAGAGAAACGGAGTATCGGGTTTGTATTCTTTTTATCATTAAAATGAACCATAAAGTTGCATTCCATCTTGTTTCATACTTACCAGGATATTGAATGTTTGAAGATTATGACAGTTAATTTCCCTTGCAGTTTCTAAAAGTTACTACATCTTGGTATATAGTCTAATGCTAATCGTGACTGAATCATCTGCAAAAATCTGACAAGTAAAATATCAAGACGCTTTGAGAAAGCGTGTCCTTGTTCACTTTGCCGTCCCCTCGTTTCAACCCATCTGCCACGGCTCCTCCAATAAAATCCACTCCCCTCGCTTCGTTTTGGGAGGTTCTCAGCCATCTGACCCTCGCCTACTTCGCTCATTCCCTCATTCCATTCTCCTCCTAGGTCAATGCTCCTCATCCACACGGGCTTTCTTTTTGTTCCTCGACATCCTGGGCGTATCGCTGTTCCGGAGCCTTTGCAGTAACTCTCCCCTCTGCCTGGAAAGCCTACGACCAAGCCTTTCTTGGCCAGGCTGGCTCCCTTCATCGTCACAACGGACTCAAAGGCTCCTCTCCAGAAAGGAGTACTGCTTTTCCACCCCGTCTCCCTCTCAACACGTGCTTTATTTTCCTTTTTATCACTGTCTAAAATTATCTTGTCTGTTTCCCTGCCTCACACACTCCCCCACCCGAAGAATGTCCTCTTTTCAAAAGGAGAAACCTTTTGCAAGGTGACTGACCATTCACAAGTACCCTACTTCTGTGAAGGTGGCAGAAGGTTTTCTCAGAGAACTAAACACAGAAGTGGTGGCACTTGCCTTGTTAATATGCCTGCACTAATTTTTTACACTTATCATGTCACATTCTAAGAAGGATCTAAGATGGCTGAGACCACAGTGTGGGGAGGTCTGACCTCCAGCCTCAGTTGGGCCCTGGGCTTCACCTCATGGAGGGCTGACAAAGCAGCTCCCTCCCATTGCCTAGAAACCATAGTTTCGGTGACTTGCAAGGAATCTGTCTGCTGGAGATTGGCTTGGTGTTGCAATATCAAGAGAGAAGTTCCATGGGAATAATTCCATAGGGGTTACTCATTACCTATTCCTCAGGAATCAGAGCTCCTCGAAGTTGAGCATGTGCTCAAAGAGAGGTCGGCAGGACCAGCAAAGTGTGAAGAAGACGGGTTTCTTCAGAATCACAGGCTGTTTAGGCTCAAAACTCACTCTGTGGTGTGACTGTGGGGACAGTGACACCCACCTCTAGGGATGTGCTATTGCTTCAAAGCTGATTACTCAGCGCAAACTCACAGAATGCAGCTACAGATCCAACCAATCCAAAAGAAGTAAAAGAATCCTTTATTCCTATGTATTCCCATCTATAAACTCAAAATGGAACTGGTTTCCTAATTTATAATTTCTAGAAGCATACCCCCTCCAACTATCTGAAAGATGGTAAGAAGGATTCTCCCACATGTACTTTGTTTTCATGGTCCAAAGAAATTGTTTAGACCATGCATTGTTTTTAATAGAATTAAGAAAGTAATCCACGGCTATTTTAACAATTCAAACATTGCAAAGGTATAAAATCTAAATGTTAACCGTCACTTTGTTCTTCCTCTTGCCAGCCTTGTGACGTAAACAAAGCCAATGGTTTTGCGTTTCTTTATGGAGATGTCAATCCTCCCCAAGTTCATCTACAGACTTAATGAAATTCCAAACAAAATCCTGGCGGGGTGTTCTTCTTTTTTGCATACATAGGTAAATTTCTTCTAAAATTTATATAGAAATGCAAAGAAACAGGAATAGCTGAAACAATTTTGAAAAAGAATAAAGCAGAAGAATATCGTCTCAAGATTTTAAGTCTTATTTTAGAGCTACAGTCACTAGACAGCGTGGTATTAGAACAGGAGAGACACACAGATCGATGGGATGGAAGAGAGAGCCCAGAAACAGACCCACATGGAAACGCCTGACTGACTTTTGACAGAGGTACAAACACAGTTCTGTGAGGGAAAAAAGCCTTTTGGCAAATGTTGTCAGAATAGTGGACATCCATTGGCAAAAAAAAAAAAGAAAAAGAAACTTGACCCAAACCTTATACCTCACATAAAAATTAACTCAAAATGAATCATGGACTTACATGTAAAACATAAAAAGTATAAAACTTCCAGAACAGGAGAAAACATTTTGGACCTACAACTAAGCAAAGAGTTCTCAGACTTGACATCAAAAGCATTATCCATAAAAGAGCTGATAAACGACCTCATCAAAATTTAAAACTCTGCTTTTTGTGAAAAAACTTTAAACAAAAAAACACAAAAGAGCTCTGGTGTGGCTTAGTGAACTGAGCACTGGCCAACAAACAAAAGGGTCGCTGGTTTGATTCCCAGTCAGGGCACGTGCTTGGTGTGGGCCAGGTCCCCAGTAGGGGTCATGTGAGAGGCAACCACACACTGATGTTTCTCCCCCTCTCCCCTCCCTTCCCCCCTGTCTAAAAATAACTCCACATAAGGAAAAAAGCAATGTTCACAACAGCGCTATTTACAATAGTGCTGGAAACAGCCTAAGTGCCCATCAGTAAATGAGTGGATCAAAAAACTGTGGTACATTTCCACGATGTATGGATGGAACTGGAGAGCATCGTGCTAAGTGAAATAAGCCAGACCTCGAAAGACAAGTACCACATAAGTGGAACCTAATCAACAAAACCAACAAATGAGCAAAACAGAGATTTGGAAATAAAGAACAAAATGAGAGTGACCAAAGGGAGAGGGGGATGATGGGGGAAAGATGGGGGCAAGCAAAGGAACACGAATAGAGGACTCATGGGCATAGACAATGGAGCGGGGTGGGGGGTGCGGGGGGACTGGGAAGGAATGGGGAAAAAGGCAGGACAATAGTAACTGAACAACAGTAAATAAAAAAAAAGAAACAAAAGAATCAGAAAATGGGTCAAGGAAGCCAACAAGTACGTGGATGACAAGCACATGAAAAGATACTCAAATCATCAGCCATTAGTGAAATGCAAACTAAACTACAATGAGATACCACTGTGTCCTGAAAGACCGGTAACCACATAACAGTGTCACCGCCCAGTGCTGCCCCTCACACTGCTGCTGGGGACATGAAGCAGCACAGCCTCTCCGGACAAGCCTGTGGCAGTTTCTCAGAAAACTAAGCCCGCACTTACCACATAACCCAAGTCCACTCTGGGGCAGCTGTCTCCGAGAAACAAAAAGTTACGTATGGGAATTCTGTCATGCACAGGAATGTTCATAACAGCTTCATTCACAATGGCTGAAAACTAGGCTTGACCTAACCGTCTTCCAAAAGGTGACTGGTTAAACGATAAGCATGTGAAGAGGCATTTGACATAAAAAAATGAATGGATTCCTGAGGCATACAACTTGGGTAGGTTTCAAGGGAACCATGTTAAGTGAAAAAAGCCAATTTCGAAAGGTAAACTATGTACAACTCCACTTATATAATATTCTTAAAATGACGAAAACAGGGAGTAAATTAGTGGTTCCCAGGTGGTAGGGATGGAGCAGGGAGCAGCAGTGTAAGCATGGCCAGCAGAGCACCAAAGACCCCTGAAGTGAGGGAATGGCTCTGTACCCTGACTTCCCATGCTACACCTGACTTGTCCTTTACAACAACGTGTGTACACACACGCACATGTAAGTGCCTGCAAAACTGGTAAGTCTGAATAAGGTCAGTGCAAGGTCAAGTCTTTGATGTCCAGTCTAAGAATTCTTTGCCTAGCTGCTGGTCCCGAATATTATATAAAATGGAATTGTGCATTGTACGATGTCAATTTTCTACTTGTGATATTGCAGTGAATTTATATAGATGTTATCACCAGCAAAAACTGGGTGAAGGGTATATGGAACCTCTCTGTACTATTTCTTCCAACTGTACATGAATATACATATTTTTTTAAAGGCTACAAAAATTTACCAGTCACATTTTCAACTTACTATCCTCCTGACATCACGCAAGTTAGCCTATTTGTATCCTCCATGTGTTTTCCCCCTGCTTTCTTACACTTTCTAACTTTGCAAAATGGGACCATTCTTTACACACGGTTCTACAACTGCTTTTTCCACATAATATATCACAGACATCTTCGCAGCTTTTACAGCATGTGAATGCATTATTCTTCAGTGGGCTATCCCATCAACAACACAGGGGGTGAAGACGGAGCACTTACCCCGCGGTCAGCCGTGCGAAAACCAGAGGGTACTTCTCAATTGCCATCGAGCCGGCCGTGGGGGGTGCAGCTTTGTTCAGAATGAGCTTGGCCAAAGTGGCCAGAGCTTCATCTTTGACTGTAGCGTCATCAATCAAGAAACAGTGCTCAATATATAAAAGAAAACTGGGCAGAAAAAGCTAAAAATAAGAAAGGAAAATCACACTTGTTAACCGACATAAATTTCAGAACACCTAAGGAAAAGAAGGTTCTAACACTTCCACAAAGGAAAAAATAGATCACAACCAAGGATCAGGAATCATAACAGTACCAGACCTCTCCACGGGAACCATGAGAGCCAGAAGACAGCAGAGCAATGCCTGAAAAGCTGAAGGAAAACGACAATCTAGAACTCTATACCCAGCCTACAAGCAACGTAGCGGGAGGAGACAATAAAGACAATTTTAGGTGTGCTAAATCTCCAAATTTTATTTTCATTAACCCCTGAAGGAACCTCTGGAGAATGTTCATCAAAATAAGAGCATAAACAAACAATCACAGGCTTTTAAATTTATTTTACCATGACAGATTAAAAACAAAACAAATCAAAACTTAGTATCTTGCTCACCTGTTCAAATTGCTTCATAGCAAACATGACCTCGGAAAAATCGAAAAGCAAACGTCTTTCATACTGGCTCTCAAAAGTCTGTGGACAACAATTAAAAAATATTAACATAGGTACAGAGAGTACCTTCCCCATTCAAAACCTCCAAGGTCCTCTGACTTGCAAACAGAAAGTAGTGGGGTGCTGGATACAAGTTAACACAGTCGCAGGAGGTGAGAAGAACTTGGCTGCTGAGTCTGCAGCTGTGCAAGGAGGACACTCCCAGCTGGGAGACACAGGCTCGGAGCCATCCTAGGAAAGCCACTCGAGTAAGTGGGCACCGGCCAATCAATGGTGGGAGTGGTCGGCACCAGCCAATCAGCATTCTGCCTGTCCACAGGTTAAGCCTTCTCCACAAAAGCTCACACAGATGTGAAGGGCCCCGCCCTTCTAGTGGTAACACAGGGCTCCGCCAGAGCTGCTCACTTCTCTCTAGCTACAGAGAATTAAGTAAGAGCCAGCAGCCCGATTTTATATCCTCCTCTATACTTCCTACTGCTGCACCACATGAAGCTAGGAAGAACCTAACTGATCCATTTTCAATGCCACTTCCTCCAATCCATCTTCTCGACTCACTCAAATGTACATTTCATCAAGTCATTTCCCTGCTAAAAATTTTCCCAGGGCCCTTTACTACTTGCAGGATAACATCCAACCTAACTTTTCAAAGCCCAAGAGAGCCAAGCTCACAGGACATACATCACACTTCCTCAAGTGTCCTCATGCCTAGATGGCAAAATTTTTTGAACACATCTTTGTTGTTTCCTTTCCTAGTTTTTAACCCTTTCTCTGCAGGCAGTCCATTATTTAACTTTCAAGGGGTATCCCAAATACTAGTCCTTTGAAAAGAAATCTCTGTCCCTCAACCCCAGACAGAATTAACTATTGTTTCTGTATGATGTAAATACATTAGTTCAACAAATTATAACTACTCACTCTCAGGGCCCTACTTTCCTATCGAAAACCATGGGCATGCCCTGGCTGGTATAGCTCAGTGGATTGAGCACGAGCCTATAAACCAAAAAGTCACTGGTCCAATTCCCAGTCAGGGCACTTGCCTGGGTTGTGGGCCAGGTCCCCAGGGCGGGGCACTCTAGGGGCAACCACACTTTGATATTTTTCTCCCTCTCTTTCCACCTCCCTTCCCCTTTCTAAAAATAAATAAAATCTTTAAAAAACCAATCAACCAACTACCCAACCACAGGCACCGTAGTGGCCACTGTGAAACCTAGTCCATATCCAGCACAATGTAGGCTATAGATATTTGAGGTGTATTTGCCGAACAGACGTAGCTTTTATCACACCTTGTTTTCCTTATTACAGCATGCAGTTCAAAGATTATTACTAAGACTATAAATTCTCTGAAGGTAGAGCCTTTGCCACACTTCATTTATACTTCCCAGGAGGCTCATGCAATGCTAAACACATTAACTACGCAATTAATATTGGCTGAAGTAAATTACTTTTTCTATGGTTTCTTTGATGAGGGTCTCTGGCAAGGACACATTTTCCCCTAGGATCAAAGCAGAAATTACATCCAAGAGGCTTTTCCGGCAAGATGTGGAGAGATGGGCTATCTGTAATGTTTGAGACAATACCTATAAATAAAAGAAAAAACAATGATCATTTAGCAACCCATTTTTAATGACCAAACTCTAAGCAAATTGAGTTGGGAACTCACCTTACACACATCAACAGGTTCGGTTATCTTTGATCCATTTCCATATTTCACAAGTATCAGGTATGTTTCTAACAACCTTTTAATCTGTTCAGAACTTTCACCACAGTTAGCTGGAGTTACTTTTGTGTGTAGATCCAGGAGTGATTCCTGCAAACAAAGAATTTAATTTAAAAAAGAGGATATTTAATAGAGAGAATAACTATAAAACACCTAATTCATCTGTTAACTGAATAACAGAAGTATTATGTGAAGCAGTTCAAATTTTCACTGGGAGTCACATTTACTGGGAGTCACTAAGGACAAAGACAGCTAACACTTCTGAGTGCACAGTGGTTATTTATAAGCATTCCCTCACAATCTGCAACCATGAAGGAGGAAGTACCAATATTCCTCCCCCATTCATCAGATAAAATGGGGGAAGAGGGACTTAAATGAACTTTTCCTAGTCACACTAACGATAAGCAACACGGATAAGATCTCAAACCCAGGCAGCCTGGCTCCCAAAGTTGCTCTTAACCACTATGCTCCTACTGCATCTCAATGTATGAGCGCAAATAAAAATAGTACAAGGGATTGATGGAAGGGAAATCCTAGTCAGTGTGCAAAAGTATAAAGGCAATTATAAAATACAATCTCCAGGAGTCATCTGCTAAACAAGGAAGAATAATCAACTCTTAGACTCTCATTATAATCATTATAAACATTCCTGTTAATCAACTCTCGTATTCCATACAAATCCTGAAAAATTAGAACTCACTTGCAAACATTCAAAAAATATACCAAAATGTTCCTTGTGGATGTAGCACACAGTAGATTTGACCATGTTTTTTAGTGTTTCTCCAACTAATATCCATGCGAGCAGAGTTTCTGTTTCAGTAACTGGCCCTAGTTTTTGCAAAATTAGCTTCACTGCCTGTGGGAATATAAGAGTCATTAAAATAAACATGTCAACCCTCATTTTAAGTATTACACTGTAATTTCCCACCCTGATTACACTGGTTACCTGAAAATCGAATCTAGGAATAATCATGGATAGGGCACTCTGATGGTTAACTGTCTCCAAAGGAATTCCAAACTAGGATGGGAATTTTACCACCCAGCTGCCCCCACCACACCCACCCTTGCTCATTAATCAATTAATGTTACCATCTGGAGTCCAGGAGGCAAAGAAAGCAACGACCTTCTAAGGAAACACACCTGGCGACCCAGAGCCTCCGTCAGGTGACCACCACTAGTACAGCCATGGTGCTCCCCATTCAGTGCTCACTGTTCTCAGCCATCGTCTACCCACCACTTCAGCCAATCTTTTGTTTTCTTTTTAATCCCTTTCACACAGGTTCAAAGTACTCCTCTCGGTTATTTACCTTCTCCGTACAGGAGTGAAACATATTTCTCACTCCTTTGCACATTTCAAAGAGCAACTGTCCGACTCCTTCTACCTTTTCTGGATGTTCGTCAAGATCAAGAAACATTAAATTGAAAAGTGCGTTTTTATCAGAAACCTAAAACACAAAATATAAATAGAAAACTGTATTTAAAACATAAACATAGCCAGATAAAGAAATTTTACTTGCTATTCTACGGACTCATATTTAAATAATATAATTGGGACAAAATTCTAAAAGTAATGGACACTTTTAATGATCTCAAATTACTGTAACAGTATGCTAAGACTTGTAATGTCACACGAGTGATTACTTCATTGGAATAAGGGAAATACCAAGAAAACCTACACAAGGAAACATCTGTCTTTTGCAGGAAATCATATATTTTATGAGTACGAAACATTTAACACCAATGTTCTCATTTTATTACACAACCCTCTAAAATTTACTATGGAAACCAATAAAAATGCTACTATGTAATTAGTTTCTTCTAGGGAACCATTATAAACATTCCTGTTAATCTCACTGTGCATGTATTTACTGGCTTGAATTAGGGGTACTTGTATATACACACAATGAAAACTACCAAAAACCTAAAATCTAAATAATAATTAAAAAATGACCCAAATTATTGGACATTAGTGAGAAGACTAAGCCTATGGGACCACAAGGTTAAAATACAGGTGTGTGCATGCGTATTTGTGTGTGTATATAAAATTAATCTATGATAACCACTTTATAAAAGATATCAGCTTTTGTTCAGCAGATGCTTGAGGATTAATAAGCAATAAACACATAAAACATCAGACTAACCTTTCTCATTAAAAAAGTAAAGCTTTCAGCAGCAAAATTTCTTATATGTAGTTTTTTATGAGCCAGGAGTGTACTATACATCCTGTAAATGAGAAACAAGACAATGTTAATAATGTGCTATTTACACGTCGACTATATATCCAGCCAACACTCTACCAGATATGCAAGGAATATGCAGCAGGTATAAAGCAGGAAGTTTAAAATCTCATTCGACTGCCAAGAGATCCACACATTGGAACAGAAGACTGAAGGCCACAGAAATTAAGAAGCACAGGATCAGTGGCACTGGACTTACAGAAAGGTCTCCAGGAAAAGTCGAACCTTATAGTAAGATCTGAACAACAGAAAGAATTCGGGTGAATATCAAGGTGCTTGTCACTCAAGATAAAAGCGAGATCAAAAATGGGATGGGAGAAACAGTCATGGTTGAGAGAGGAGGCGGCAGTGGGTCAGGCAGCACAGAGAAAGCTGCCTCCTGAACAGACAGTTCTGAACACCAAGCAGAGGACTTTGGACTCTTTGTCATATTCCTATTACCTAACAGCCCCTTGCTCATAACAGGTACTAATACTGGCGAAAAAAGGAATGAATGTCTTCAGCAAGATTAATTTGGCAGCAACATATGGGAAGAACTAAAAGAACAAAGAGGCTAGCACTCCAACCAGAAAGCTGCTCAAGCCATATAAGCAAGGGTATGAACAGGGCATGAAAGAGGTTGGTGATGGAAGGGAATGGCAAAGGATGGACCCAAGGGACATTTCTAGAGTCCCTGCAATGGAACCAAAGACCTTACAGTGTCTACGAGGCTCTTTATGACCTGGCTCCCTAGCTACCACGACCCCAACATCACCTGATCACTCTCCCTTACACACGCTGCTCAAACACCCCAGCTTCTTTGTGGACCCCACATATGCCAGGCATGTGCCCAAGATGTTTTCTCTCTGCTAACATGTAAACTTTGAAAGAAGAGGGATTTTTATCTGTTTTATTTGTGACTGAATCTCAAATGCCTGACAAACAGCCAGTGTTCAGCCCAGTGAATTGATTGAGTGTATGAATAAGAGAATTCTGAGGACCTGGAGACCTTGCAGACATGGTCGAAGGTGCCCCTAAGGCACCAAGTGTAAGTGATGGGAGGAATGATGGCATCACTATCAGACACGGGGCAACCAAATAGCACCTGGCATTGAGCACGTATTTACTGAACACATGAATGAATGAAAAGACATAATCAGCTCGAAGGGGAATGTACTGACTTTGGTTTCAGTCATACTAAAAGCAAATAAATTTAGAACTTAGGAGATATAAAAGTAACAGAACTCATGAAACCAAACAAACTATATGTCCCCCCAAGATCTTGTTGGGGTATTTTTTGTTTTTTAAAGATTTTTATATTTATTTATCTTTAGAGGGGAAGGGAAGGAGAGAGGGAGAGAAATAGCAATGTATGGTTGCCTCTTGTGCGTCCCCTGCTGGGAACTGGCTTGCAACCCAGGCATGTGCCCTGACTGGGGATCAAACCTCGATCCTCTGGTTCACAGGCCCATGCTCAATCCACTGAGCTACACCAGCCAGGGCTCTTGTCGGGTTTTAATGAAGTAATCTGGATTTCTGATACATTTGACCAAAAGCTTCATAGAGAACTAGTAAAGACTAGAAAAACATTTTTCTCATTCTTTGTTCAAAGTAAGGTAGAGTAAAGGGAGGAGCATGACAAAGACAGAATCTATGGTCTTACCCCATACCCACATCTATATGGCTGGGGAGGAAAAGAGTTCATCTTACATATCCACGTGGCAATTAAAGTATGTAGGACACCAAGTAGAAAATTCCACCAAGTCCCAGATTAACCAGATTGTAAATAATCTTTCCCTTATTTTAAACAAACAGTTACTACGGAACTCATTCTCTTTCTCTGTTCACATTTGGTCACAAATACTGACTGCCTCTTTTGGCTTATAGGTATGATGGGGTTAGAGAAATACAGATGTTTAAGATGAGGTCCTGAAGGAGTTTGTAGGCGAGAGCATCACATTATGAACAATTATTAACAGAAGTTGTGTAACATAAGTGGTATGGGATGCCACAGGGGTAGAGTACAAAGATCTCACTTCTGGTCAAGATGCTCGGGTATATTAGCGGAGGTTGTGAAATCCGAGCCAGGTGTTAATGGGGCAGGGATATGGTTTCAACAGCTGGATATGAGAGAGGGTCAGGTCAACGCAGACTGGTAAAGTGAACCGTGGACTACTTTGGCTGGAGAACTGATTTTACTAAAGGAAGTAATTAGAGATGGAGCTGGAAACATAGTCTGGAGTCAGACAGAGCCAGGGAAAAGATAATTAAAGAACATAGGTAGCTATGTCAGTAGGAACACATGACAGGTGGTAGGCATGTTTTAACTGAATATATGCATGAGAGTCAGAAATTCTCTCCTGGTGGTCAGTACCAATAAGTGCTGTCAACAAAAACATAAAAGCTTACAAACTTAAATGCCAAAAATGCTCATTATTGAGGAGGACGATTCTATGTAGGAGCCCCCAGCACACAGCTGTTTCACAGACACAATCCTGAATACTGAAACACACACACTGCTTCTGCTCTCAGAACTAACGCAGACGAAGGGCAGGACCACTGCAAACAGGCACTGAATGCCTAGATTACTCCAGGCATCTTTCGGAGACGATGGAAATGCAATGAATTGTCAATAAAATATAATAAAAATTAAAAGCAAAAAAGAAAAAAGAAAGAGAAACTCCTGTATTAGAGAGAAAAGAGTCACCTGTATATGTTGGACATGTCCTTCACCATGAGCCTCCACAGGTACTTGTAAAGATACGACAGTGAGGTGAAAGCCCATTCTAACAACTCGGTGTCCTGAGTCTCCAGGATCGAGGTGACGGTCAGGAAAAAATCCCGAAAGTGTGGATAGAAGTCTGTTTGCAGATCTCTTGCCAACTGTACAATCAAACTGAGTTAAAAATAAGAAAAGTAACAATTTGTGAAACATACAGACAAAAAACAAACCCTGCAAATCTATTTCATAAATGACAGTTGATCACCTGTGATGACAGGATTAATTAAACCGAAATCAAGTCTCAAGAGAGGTAAAAGTATATACTTATGATTCTGCTTTATGGCAATGCACTAATATTCGGACTAACAGAAAAGATAATTTTTTTATTTTTAAATTACAAACATCACACCTAAGGCATATATAGCTATGAAACATGACCATTCATGAAATTCAGACAAACGTGCTTGAGCTTTCTCTCAACATGCTACTCACTCCAAAAGGGGCTGATAGGCAAAGCTGTTCTTGACTTGCAGGTGAGTCTTCAGGCTCTGAACTATCTCGTTCTGATGATAGACCAGCTGATTGAATGACTGACATTTATCAATAACTTCTTTGTAAAATTTTCCTGGATGAAAAAAAATATGTTCTGCTTTTCCATCACACCACTATTTAGTTGTTTTGAACATATAAAATATAAATGACAGGTGAAACAGAAAGAAAATAGAAAATACCAAAGTGTTCCGTGAGGTTCAATTCTCTCCACTTCAGTAGACCCTCAAAAAAGTAGGTTTCAACCTCCTGTCAAGATGAAAGCAGTCCATGTATCAGACAATTCCAGGACAAACTATATATAATCATAATAAATAAGAATAGTGGTATATTAATATCTCAGAATAATGATCATCAAGAGTTAAAATCTTACTTTTTTAAAAGGGCATTAACCAATACACTTCAAAGGCATTCAGGTATACAACAAGGACAGATGCTTAATAAAAACATTTTCTTGATTTGGTTGCAGTAAGTAATTCTCTAAAACCTGTATAATAATCATACTAAGGGAAAAAAAAAAACTTTTTTCTTCGTTTTTTACATTTTTACACCCAGAAAAATGCATGGACTTTTCACAGTTCTTTCATTTTACTTTTGGAAATGTGAACTGTTACGAGACTACGGGAAAGTAATATGGCATTTCTATTAAAATTAAAAATGGGTATACCCTTTGACCCAGTAATGCCTCTTTTGGAGATATTTCTTATAAAATTTGCAAAGACATAAGTATACAGATGTATAACCGTTTGAAACCTAAACACAGAAGGCATTCCTAGCCTAGCACTGTGCCTGGCACATGTCCACCGTTTGTGATGGACTCTGCCCCTGTCCCTTTGTAATGAGACATGAAGCCCCTACCCCAAGAGACGGAGTCTACTTCCTCATCCTTTGAATCTGGCTTGGCCTCATCCTTGCTTTGACCAATAATATGCAAAGAAATAATCCTGTGACTGCCAGAGCTAATCTGTAAGAGCCTTTGAAGTTTCTGCTTTCACACTCTTGGAACAATTCTGCCATCATGAAAAGAAGCCTTGTCTAGCTCATTGGAGAACAGAGGCTACAAAGACAACCTAGACCAACAAGTCCCAATTCCACGGTCAGACATTCATTTGACTGAGGCCATGCTGGACCATCCAGCCCAGGATCCTACTCTAGGCTCTCTGCTAACTTAACACTAAATCCTCTACAACTTTTAACCTCTCCATGCGTTAAATTATAAACCACATGCTGACTGTTAAATCTGTAATTCCATCTCTGAAGTCACCAAATCCAAATGTTTTTTGGGAAGGATAATTTGGATGACCAGAGGTATATCAAATTTAATAAGCCTTAAACAAAACCAAGCCCATGTTCCTCTTCCTATAAATCTATCTTGATCAATCAGATCCTCAACAACTTAGGTGTTAAAATCAAAAACCCTAACCCCATTCCCTTCCTCCCAGCATATCCAGCAGGTAAGAAGTCCTGTCGATTCTACTTATTTAATATCTCTGGAATCTTTCCCTTCTCTCCATTTGACTCTCACTACCATAATCATTTCTTACTTAGCCAACTACCAAATCCTTACAACTGGTGACCTGACCTGTCTTGCTCCTTCCTCCACACTAATGCCAGAGAGCTCTAAAACTAAACCTCATCATGTCACTCCCTGCCTTAAAATCCTAGAATGACTTCAGGATAAAAAGCCAGACTTAGCTGGACATATGAGGTCCTTTATGATCCTTGACTATCCCCCCTTTTATTTCCTCTCTCCCCAGGTACCCCTTCCCCCATTCCAGCCATTATCAACACACTCAAACATGCACCCTACATACAATTACAACCACAAAAAACTGCTCTATAGTTCTTGAACGTGACTCCCATTCTCTAGCCTCTGTTCCTTTATACAGGCTTCTCCCTCGGCTTAAACAACCTTTCCTGTCCTCTTTGCCATGCTAAAACCTATACAAATAACAAGATTAAATTCAGATATCACTCTGTCTACATTATTGTTTTTGACACCCCATCCTTCATCCCCAAGGAATTTAAATTAGGCCCCCATGACTATGAGTTCCCAATGCATTATGCGCTCTTACCTAGATAACATCATGTGACACACAGAATTCATACACTGGGGACAAGGCACTCAAAGAGGGAGTGAGCAGAGTCTGACTAGAGCCAAGCGCCACATAGTAAAGAACTGACATTGAACCCCTAGGCTGCAAGCATATTATACAGGACCTTTAAAGGCTAGCAGAGAAATAATTATTTGAAACAACAAGCAAGATTTTTGAGTAAAGGAGTTATAGCACAGTCAAAAGTAGAAAAAAAATGATGTAGCTGTAACCCCTTTCTTTTCATAAAAGAAGAAACAAAGCACCAGGGACGTGACTTGCCCAAAATCTCTTTAAAATTGTAGCTTCGGAATATGGTACTACAATAGTGCTTGGAATGCATGCAGGAAAGGGGGAGGCTGGAATCACAGAAGCCAGCTGAGTATCAACACAGTTATCTTACCCAGAACCACCCAGGAGAACTTTCTGAAATGCTGGAAATGTTGCATATCTGCACTTGTCCACTGTGGTAGCAACTAGGCACACAAGACTACTGAGTACTTAAATTTATAATTTAATTTAAATACAATTTTTCATGTGTCGATATTGTATCAGGTCTAAATCCATTTTATGTTCATAAAGCGATAGCTTGAAAAACAATCCAGCTCAAGAGAAGACACTAAAAAACTGACTATGAAATACTTGAAGACTGGTTAGTATAACATTCTCTTACCTCATCGTAGCTTGCAGTTCTGTCGATGCGGTGAATAATATCGATGTTCACATTCCCCAGTCGTTCAGCAAATGTAAGAAACTGAGGGGAGTGGAGGGGCATATTTAAGGTACATCATCATTTAATATTTATCACATCTTCAGTACAGGTTTGAATGCTGTATAACAATCACATGTGGTGGATTTCCTCTTGAAAGTCGAAAGGTTAAAGTTTCATTAAGCCTCCTTATGTACTATCATTATATATCATTACATATAATGGTAAAAATGTATGAGTTTTAAAACTAAAAGTAGTTATCACTGCTGAATCAAAAGATAAGTGTAATAAACGGAAAGACACGGAGCCTTAAACGCACTGCACTACTATACGGAGGTAACTCAGAATACTTCTATCAATATATTTGCGTAAGTTCTTCCACTTATCGTACTTCAAGTAAAATTTCCATGCTAGACTGTGGAAAGCTGGTGATGTGACCCTGCTATTATCTACTGCTAGATTTCACAGCTGTCTAAAAGCACAGGGACCTGGCTAAATCGTTGGAGTAATAGTGTTATTGAACACCTAGGAACCTAAGGTTATACCATAGAGAAGAAACTCTCAAGCGACAAAGGGAGAAAATGGTGCAGTAGCCATTGGCTGGAAATCACTCACTTTCTCCCTCCGCTCCGCCTCCTAATTTGGCATTTAAAGATAAATTAGCAGGGGAGAGCAGCGCCAAAGGAATTAGTCTGTGACACGGAATTTAACTCTGGACTGAAGAGGCTCCCTACGCACTCCAGAACCCACAAACCGTGGGTGAAATTTGCTGCCAGAAATTTCCAACCCCATGTTTACTACAGACGAAGGTCCCTCTCTTTTGCCGGAGCCTCCGATCAAGAGACTCACACTCGGCCCAGAACACTGCGGCCCCGGGAGTACCACTCAGAGCCAGTACCGCGGCTGAGACGCCAGGGACTCGGCTCCCGGCCCAAGCCGGTGAGTGAACACTCACCCGGTGGGTGTTCTCGGTCTTGTGGGAAACGGGCTTTGTCTTCATGACTGCAGAGGAGCAGCGGCCCACGAGCGTCTGGGGAAGGGTCGAAGGGATGCAACTGAAGGTAGGGAGCGGAAACGGGATGGCCCACTTGCACTCTCGGGTGCCCAGGTATCCAAATTCTTTCTCACGTGTGTCTTGAGCTCCTGGAGGCCGCCATGTTGGAGACGGGGAGGAATCTGAGGGGTCACGTGGGCGGAAAAACGGGACCGAGCAGGCGCACTGTCCCGGAGCTGCCTCGGAGACAGGTGGGCGGAGGCGCCGGCTGGCAAGTATGTGCCTGGGGTTTTATTCTCGTTGGTAAAGGTGTGTAAGAAAAATGTGTATCTTTATCGTAAAAGGAAACATGTTTGTTATCATGTTCAGCTAACACTCTGCGGAGTCCTGCACCCTGCGAAGTTCTTTACGTCCGTAATTTCACAATAAAGCATGTACAGTGAGCACATGTATCAGGAATCTTTGTCTAGCAATAGGCGATAAAAATGTATTCGAGGTTCTTAGGGTTTGCAAACAGAAAACGCAACTAGGCAATACTCAGAGTGTTCTGAAAAAGAAAGTTAAGCTGAGGTTTCGTATAGTACAGAGATCGTTGTTGAGAAGCAGCCCCGCATTCTTACCTGGATTGATAAGTGATGGTAGTAATCTTGTAGATCATCCGTGCTCTGAATGACCGACCTCACGTGGTCTGGATCTAGGATAATTCTTCCCTGAGTCCTTCAGGGGGTAAATCAGAGGCTTACCTGAGGGTTTGTACGGGGCGGTGCGGGGGGGGGGGGGGGTNGGAAACGGGATGGCCCACTTGCACTCTCGGGTGCCCAGGTATCCAAATTCTTTCTCACGTGTGTCTTGAGCTCCTGGAGGCCGCCATGTTGGAGACGGGGAGGAATCTGAGGGGTCACGTGGGCGGAAAAACGGGACCGAGCAGGCGCACTGTCCCGGAGCTGCCTCGGAGACAGGTGGGCGGAGGCGCCGGCTGGCAAGTATGTGCCTGGGGTTTTATTCTCGTTGGTAAAGGTGTGTAAGAAAAATGTGTATCTTTATCGTAAAAGGAAACATGTTTGTTATCATGTTCAGCTAACACTCTGCGGAGTCCTGCACCCTGCGAAGTTCTTTACGTCCGTAATTTCACAATAAAGCATGTACAGTGAGCACATGTATCAGGAATCTTTGTCTAGCAATAGGCGATAAAAATGTATTCTAGCTTCTTAGGGTTTGCAAACAGAAAACGCAACTAGGCTACTGCCTCAGAGTGTTCTGAAAAAGAAAGTTAAGCTGAGGTTTCGTATAGTACAGAGATCGTTGTTGAGAAGCAGCCCCGCATTCTTATCTGGATTGATAAGTGATGGTAGTAATCTTGTAGATCATCCGTGCTCTGAATGACCGACCTCACGTGGTCTGGATTCTAGGATAATTCTTCCCTGAGTCCTTCAGGGGGTAAATCAGAGGCTTACCTGGGGGTTTGTACCGGGCGGTGGGGGGGGGGGGGGTCTGGCAGAAATAATGCCCCTCCTTTTAATTACAAAATCATAAGCATGTAGTTCTGTAACATAATATCACACTCAAGCACACCATATGACATTTTGGGTGAAATGTTCAAATTCAAAGTATAAGTTATTACACCCGTATTATTACACTACCGACCACACTCAAGCAGGTGTTATGTGTGCCAGACCCTGTATATCCAGGCATTGAGAAAGGACTGAAAAGTTCAAACGTTTAAGTCCCCAGGCCACTTAAAACCATCCTTTCCTCATATCTCGAACTACTTGCTTATAGTAATTTAGCAGCTTGACTGTAGTGACCCCATTTTATTTCTTCACTCTATTCCTCAAGCACACTGTGAGTGCTGCGTGAATATGAATGGGGTATGTATTTTTAAGCCCCTTTGACAAGTGAAAAAAGCAAAGTAGGTGGCAGTCTGCCAGAGGTCACTCAGCTCCAGAATCTGGTATTTTTAACAGCTATGATCTAAATAAAATTGAAAAGTTGGAAAGGAGTTTTAAAGAAAAATCATACAATTTCATTGTATTTTGTTGTTTTTCCGCCACTCTACTATCATGTTATTAATCATAACTACAAAGAGTTGTGTGTGTATATATATTTTTTCCACTTATTCACTCAACAAATATTTCTTGGGCCCTGGCTGGTGTAGCTCAGTGGATTGAGTGCTGGCCTGCGAACCACACGATCATGGTTCTATTCCCAGTCAGGGCACATGCCTGGGTTGCAGGCCAGTTCCCAACAGGGAACTCATGAGAGGCAACCATACATTGATATTTCTCTCCTCTCCTTCCCTTCCCCTCTGAAGATAAATAAATAAAATCTTTAAAAATATATTTCTTGGGAGTCTGTTATGGGCCGTGCACTATTCTGTGAGCTTAAAAACACAGACCATAATCATAATCATAATAGCTCTCTTTGGAAGTACTTAGTCTGAGGTGCTTATATCTTAGATAACCAAGGAGAGATGTTAAGCAGACAATTGAATACATTCCTGCTTAAAGCTCACTGTAGAGGTCAGTACTGGAGGTATGGATTGAATACGTTATGTACATTTTACTGAAAGTTTGAGGTATTTAAAGCCATAGAACTGGATGAGATCACTTAGGGAGATAGTGATAGAAAGGAGGATGAAGGAAAGAAAAAGACCCAAGTTTAACCCTGAAGTCTCCAACAATTTGGAGGGCCAGGAAGGTGACTGGGAAGGAGCCTGCGAGACAAATGGACTAGGCTTGGCATGGGAACCAAGCAAGTGGCCAACTATACTGAAAGCTGAAGATAGAGAAGTAGCTGCTGGATCCAACAAGGTGACGGTGGCCTTGACAAATACAGTGTTGAGGCAATGAAGTGAAATATGCATGGATTGAGGAGGGAACTAGGTGAACACTTTATATTGTTTTTAGCATTACAGCATCAGCATTTTCTGTCCCACCAGAGTTGTAAATATTTTTAATGGCTCCATAGTATTTATGGATTTTATTTTTAATGATAAATATAGAAGTGTCCAGTGTTTAGTTGGCTTCCAGTAAGCTGATTGGTTATTATTTTTTCTTTCTATGTGATTCTTCTTTTTTTATGTCACAGATTCCTCAAGGAAGCCTTAGAAAGCTGTAGAACTTCTCAGAAAAGTGCAAATAAGCTCATTCATGCTAAAATGTTGATGATTTCAGAAGTTAGAAGTCTGAAGTTACCTGAAGGTAAGAGTAACACTAAACAATGGTCCCAACCTACTTACAGAATCACTCCCAGATAATTGTGTTCTTTTCCTTCTCTGTTATTTATTTTTGGTAATGGAGTTAACCGGACAAGGAGTGGAGAGAAAAATATAAATCAAGGACTAAAAGAACGGATGAAAGTTTCCTTTTGCATTATTACTCATTATATGATTATCGTATGTTAACAACACCGGTTGAACAATTTATTGATATAACATGGTGGTCAAAAGCATGCAAGGGCATCCCCATGGGATGGAGATGATTCTAGGCAGAAGGACAGCAAGGGCAAAGGCCCTGAGGTAGGACTGAACTCTGGCCTGGTCTAGAAATATCCAGGAGCCCAGTATGTCTGAAACGTAGTGAGTGATAAGAAGGAGAGGAAGTCAGAGGGGCTGGGGAGAGTGGATCACACAGCGCCTTACAAAGTATAGGAAATTGCTGAAACAGCTTCTTAGAAAGAGCTAGCAGAGTCCCAAAGCAAGGACAGTGGGGGAGAATTCATGGAAGAGGAAATTGCCAGATGCTTTGTAGTGCCGGAGAAAGGAAGATTACTGTCCTTTTCTGGAGCATCTGTAAGCTGATCTATGCTTTCTATTGATGGGGAATTCCAGAGACAAAGACATGTGATTTCAATTTATATTCTTGGAGGTGTTATCTTAACCGGATGCTGTATTTGTAATCAAATGCTGTCTGGGCGGATGTACTTTCCAGTGATTCAGTGGTGATTGAATGTAAGTGATCAGTAATACTCCACCAAGAAGTGACCAGAACCCAGGAACTGATGCTCAGGAAGTTCCCTGTCACAAGACCTATGTACTCAGCATTATAAACATTAATCATTTTACAGACTATGGGAACCCAAGAGAAATAAAGTGACTCACATGAGAAGACACAGAAAATTAATAGCAGAACTGGGAGCTGTAATCCAGGAGTCCTGATCCCCTTTCTGTGACAGTCAGTTTTATTTCATGCGAGGTACAAAAGAGGTGGAGGATATTTCAAATCCCAAAACAATCCCAATGACTTTTGAACTGGATTTGGTTGGAGAATATATTATTTTATGTCAGCAACAGATTTTCTTTCCTAATGATTCCTTACGCAAAACAGCGTGGGATGAAAACTGCCCTAAATGCACATTAATCAGATAATCTAGATGAAGATAATAGTATTAATAAGGCCTTATATTTATGAAAGACTAGGAGGTTTTCAAAGACTTTAACCTCCCTCATCTCCTCTGACCCTTATGGCAGCCCTGTGAAGTAAGCAAGGTAGCTATTTTCATCATATTGTACATGAAGAAATAAAATAACCCGAGAGACAATATGTGACGTAGACACGGTCATGCATCTCTAATTGCTGGTGCCAGGCATCTCTAATTTCTTAGTCAACATTCAAAGGATTTGTTGCCGCTTGAGTTCTCCTAGATGATTAATAGCTGACACTTCATATATTGTAATTGCTTTGCATATAATGACTCTTCCTATAAAGTCAATTCAGTTATCCCCACTTACTGATGGGAAAACTGAGGCACGGAGAGACTGAGTAACATGCCGAAAATCACACAGTTTTCGAAAGCAGTTGGAGTGGAACCCAAACATGCAAACTGTATTCAGATTCTGTGCTCTGAGCCACTGCACTGTGCTGCCTCTCCAAGTTTAGGATTCACGTGGCTCATGAGCACACTTCCAGAATCTTTGAGGTGAAGTTCAGATCCTTTATAGCTCCTAGACTGTCACAAGCCCTTCTTTTTATCTGTATGGCCACTCGATCTTATCATCTACTTATGTGATTGAGAGATGTGATCAAAATTTGATTTTCAGACCATTCATCTGGGTGGGGTAGAAGAAGCATTGTACCTAACAATAGCTACTTGGGCATCAATGTTGCAAGGTTTTTACCGGTAGGCGTGAACTGCTTTCTGCAGATGAATCGATGCTAAGTCATCCCTCTCTTTTTTCAAATTCACTAGTTATACTGGGGAGTATAGAAGATACCTGTTCCCCATTCTTTGGTTGCACTGTTTCCATTTCTCTTTAGGAAATCTTCTTGTTCCGTCTTAGTCCACGTGGCTTCAATACTAACCCCTCCTCTATCTCTCAGGCTGCCTGCATGATCCCGGCCCAGGTCCAGTGTGTCTCCCTGAACAAATCAACATGGTTGGTCAGGGACAGGTACGTGTTCCTCGTCAGTCTCATAGAAGTTGTTCCCAGGACTTTGACTTGAACTCTTGGGAAACAGATATCCTCCTTCACTTGACAGTTAATATGATAGAGTATAAGCTGGTGATTGCTGGTAGCCACCTTGCCCCATGGGAGTGTTTGTATTAGGCAGATATTGGAACAAGACTAGACAGAGACAAATGTAGAACCAGGATCAAGTTCCTAATGACAGATCTGGGGCATCTAGATCCACCTCTGTAGCCTTGGCATTTTCAATAACAAACCATTGTGTGTTCAAGCAAGCCTAAGTCAGATTTCTGTCACTTGCAACGAGATTAATTTTCCTGATGAATACGTTGTTCTGCCTAGTACAGGCCTAATTCCTGCTTTGCCTGGAAAATAAACTGTAGCTGGTATCTGTTGCCCTGGTAAAGCGACATGGTAAACAGCCACAGTGGCATGCTTTCCGTCTGTGGTTGGCTGGGTGATTCTGCTGTTCTGGGCTTGGCCGATCTTGACTGGGCTCATTCGAGCACCTGTGGTCTGCTGACCAAGGTTGGAGACTGACTAATCTAACATGGCCTTGACTTAGATGACTTGACTACATGGCTCTGTTGTGTGTAGTCTCTCATCAGCTAACAGGCTAGCCTAGGCTGTTTTGTAAGAGTGCAAGGCAGAGGCTCAGAACTGTCACATGTCACATCACTACCTTTACTGTCTGCTATTGGGCAAAGCAAGTCACAAGAACAGCCTGTACTCAAGGGGTAGGGAAATGGCCTCTTGATGGGAAGGACTGCAACTTCCCTTAGCTACAGGGAGGCGTGGAGAATCAGTCTACTACATTCACCCTTGTTCCATTTATAAAACACTGGTGGTAAAGAGGTAAGATAAACAGATGGATACTGTAATATTACCAGGGACTCACCAAAGGAAGCAAATGCCTTTGATGCTGCCTTTTCTTTATTTCACTCACTTAGCAGGGGTAATTTTTCTTGATCTTGGACATATATACAGAAATTCTGTTCTGCAGGGTTTAAAGGTCCTCTGGTCCAACCTCCACCTTTTCCACAAGAACAGCCAGACCACAAAGTCAGGGAACTTTCCCAGGGAAAGTAAGAACCACGCAGAGGCCCTTACCTGCTGATTCCTAGCGCAGCAGGCATTCATCACCTAATGCTATACCCTTTCCACACCAAGGCAGGACGTAGTAGCGGCCATGTGCTTGAATTTGGGAGTCAGTCAGCATGGGTACTAATCCTGGCCTTGAGAAGTTAAAAAATATGAAACTTTAGACAATTGTTTAACTCCTCTGTGGATGATGGTAATAGTGTTTCCCTCATAGAGTTGTTGTGAGAACTAGATGAGAGAAAACAAAGCACATAGTTAAGGGTTCAATAAATGTTAGGTATCATTGTCTCTTAAAACAGGGCATTTTTCTATTTGGCTTATTCCTCTCTGCATTTAGTCTGGGTTTAGGAGTTTAGGGAAACTGTAGAGATCATAATTCCTAACATTAGATTTCAGGGGTCAATTAGTCTTTTAAATTATGCTGGATTGCAATTCCAAGGTTTCTTGTAGGAAGAGATGCTTATCACCTAGTTCTTCTGTGTATTTGCTAATGAATATTTACTGAGGGTGTACTCAGAGTTGGGCATTGTACTAGTTTGCTTATTTCTGTACGTATTACCATAAATTCATGGCTTAAAGCTTCGTTTGTTCTGGGGGTCAGAAGTCCAAAATGGATCAGCTGGACTCCATTCCTTCTGGAGGCTCTAGAAAGCAATCTGTTTCCTAACTTCCTTCAGATTCTAGAGGCTGCCAACACTTCTTGGCTGCTGGCCCACATCACTCCAACCTCTGATTCTGTCATTGTATTCCTTCCCTGTCTCTTCTTCCATTGACTCATGCCTTTCTCTGGCCCTCTTACCCCCTCTTACCAGCATGTGGCTCATGCTTCCTTACAATACGGTGGCCTGCAGCAGTCACACTTCTTACGTGGTGATTCCAGGTCCTAAAATCAGTGTTCTCAGCAAGTGAGACAGGCTCTTTATGGCCATTTGTGAACGCTCCTTAGAAGTCACCTAGCTTTATTTCCACCATATTCCACTGGTCAAAGCAATCCTAAGCTTACCCAGATTCAAGGGGGAAGGACATAGTTCACGTCTTGATGGAAATAATTTTAAGGAATTTGCAGTTACATTTTTTTAATTATATTTTATTGATTATGCTATTACAGGTGTCCTAATTTCTCCCCTTTACCTCTCTACCCAGCACCCCCCATTCCCCCAGACAATCCTTGCACCATTGTTCGTGTCCGTGGGTCATGCATATAAGTTCTTTAGCTACTTTTTAGTTTCCTATATTGTACTTTACATCCCTGTGGCTATTCTGTAACCACCTATTTGTACTTCTCAATCGCTTCATCTCTTTACCCATTCCCCTATACCCCCTCCCATCGGGCAACCATCAAAACTCCATATCCTTCATTCTGTCTATGTTCTTCTTGTTTGCTTTGTTTGTTTTTTAGATTCAATTGTTGATATATGTATATTTATGCCCATTTTATTGTTCATAGTTTTGATCCTTTTCTTTTTTTAAATAAGTCCCTTGAACATTCCATACAATAATGATTTGGTAGGATGAACTCCTTTAGTTTTTTTCTTTTCTGGGAAGCTCTTTATCTGCCCTTTGATTCTAAATGATATCTTCACTGGGTAGAACAATCTTGGCTCTAGTTCCCTGCTTCTCGTGACTATGAATATCTCTTGCCAATCCCCTCTAGCCGGCAAAGTTTCTTTTGAGAAATCAGCTGACAGT
The DNA here is from genome assembly GCF_014824575.4 of Sturnira hondurensis. Taxonomy (NCBI): domain Eukaryota; kingdom Metazoa; phylum Chordata; class Mammalia; order Chiroptera; family Phyllostomidae; genus Sturnira; species Sturnira hondurensis. The sequence goes on along the minus strand of NW_028090067.1, from coordinate 8,264,409 downwards.
CTTATAGGAACTCCCTTGTAAATAACTGTTTTCTCTTATTGCTTTTAAGATTCTCTCTTTATTTTTGACATTTGGCATTTTAATTATGATGTGTCTTGGAGTAGGCCTCTTTGCATCCACCTTGTTTGGGACTCTCTGTGCTTCTTGGACTTGCATGTTTATTTCCTTTACAGTATTAGGGAAGAGCCCTGGCTGATGGAGCTCAGTGGATTGAGCGCGGGCCTTCAAACCACACGATCGCGGTTCGATTCCCAGTCAGGGCACATGCCTGGGTTGCAGGCCAGTTCCCAGCAGGGGACTCATGAGAGGCAACCATACATTGATATTTCGCTCCTTCCCTCCCCCTCTAAAGATAAATAAATAAAATATTTTAAAAAAATATTAGGGAAGTTTTTAGTCATTATTTTTTCAAATAGATTTCCAATTTATTGTTCTTTCTCTTCTCCTCTGGCACCACTATGATGTAACTATTGGAATGCCTGAATTTGTCTCAAGGGCTGCTTATACTATTTTTGTTTTCTTGGATTCTTTTTTCTTCTTGTTGTTCTGATTATTTTCTTTTTTTCTTCCTTATGTTCCAAATAATTGATTTGATTCTTAGCTTTTACTGTTGTTTCCCTGTAAACGTTCCTTTATTTCAATGAGTATATCCTTCGTTCTGACTGAAACTTTTTTATGCTGTTGAGGTCCTCACTCAGTTTCTTGAGCATCCTTATAACCAGTGTTTTGAATCCTGAATCTGATCGATTGCTTATCTCCTTTTTATTTAACTCTTTTTTTGGAGTTTTCATCTGTTCTTTTGTTGGGCCATGTTTCTTTGTCTCTTCATTTTGGCAGCCTCCCAGTGTTTGTTTCTATGTTTTAGGTAGAGCTGCTATGACTCACTGTCTTGGTACAGTGGCCTAATATAGTAGGTGTCCTGTAAAGTCCAGTGGCACAGCCTTCCCTATCATCCAAACTGGGTACTTGAGGTGTGCCCTTCATGTGGGCTGAGCATGCCTTCCTCTTGTAATTGAGCCATGACTGCTGTTGGCAGATCAATGGAAGGAATTTACCCAGGCTAGTCAGTTTCTGAGGCTGGCTGTGACCACTGACCACCAGCGTCTGCCCTCTGTGGAGGATCAGCTGTGCAGGGGCAGCGTGGTGGTGCTCCAAGTGGTCTGTAGCTGTCCACTGGGTGTGCAGGCCCTGGCTTTCCTGGGTGGTACAAGCCTAGGTCAGCCCCCATCAGTGTTTTGCCCAGGCCCACCCTGTCTAAACTATAGAGCAGTCTGAGATGGCTGTTACTTGTGCTGGGCTTGGAGATTCCCAGGCAAAGCCAAGCTGAGAATCTAAACTGGCTGCTACTAGTGTCAGGCCTGGGGCGACTTAGTGAGTGATTGGAGGGCTGGGGGCCCTCTGAGGTTAGCTGCTGCTTCTTAAAGGATTTAGGAAGTTGTGAAGCATGAGCCAAGATCAGCCATTCATATGGAAATGCCACTATTAACATCTATAAGTTGGATGAAACAGAGCCCCAGGGGATCTCCACAGTGGGGCAAACAGTGTTAGCCAAGTTGATGAAGTCTCAGGTCTGGCACCCGCCTGCCTGTTAACTTTGTGACTCAGTGGGGCTAGGGTTCAGAAAAGGGATAAGAGCCTCTGACTGAGAGGAAGCTGCCCCCCAGCTCTTGCCTTGGTGCCAGATACTTCAGTTCCTCCCCACATGCCACCGGTGCCTTTGAAACTGCTTCCGCAGTGCTAGAGCTCAGAGGGAGTGAGTCTGAGTAGGTGCGTGTCCTTAAGAGGAAATGCTGGCACTCCAGAAGTTTCTTCCATTGACTCAATCCCCACTGGTTTTTGCAGCCAGAAGTTGGGGGACTTATGTTCCTGGCACTGGAACCCTGTGCTCTGGGGCCTGGTGTAGGGCTGGGACTCCTCACGATATCCCTCCCAAATTTTTATCCACCACGTGTGGGTGTAGGGCCAGCCGCCTCCACATCTCCACCCCTCCTACTAGTGTGGATGGATGTGGTTTCTTTAATTCCATAGCTGTCAGACTTCCATTCAACTCGATTTCTGGTGATTTTGAGTGATGGTTCTTCTATAATTTAGTTGTAATTTTGATGTGGTGGTACAAAGAGGCAAGCTGTGTTTACCTATGTTGCCATCTTGATCAGAAGTCACAGTTACAATTTTAAAGTGCCCAACTAGGCTTCTCAAGTGTGAGTTTTTCAGTTGTCACCGTATTTCCCTGCCATTTCCCTGCCTTGGGACAGTGGAGGTCTCTGCAGCAGTTTCCCGTACACTCTGAGTTGTGTGGCAGCAGCTCTCTGGCTCTGAGCCAATGAAACGAAGGCTAGTGGAGATCTCCCTTAACTTTGCTTCTCAGGAAAGCACCTAGTTTCCTTTCTACTTGACAGACCCAGAATTGTATCTGTTTTCCCTCTAGGAACCTGACTGATACAAGCTCCAAGTCTGGTCTCTTAATGGCTGCCTCTCACATTATCAGCCTTCACCATCTTTCTCGTGCTCTCAGCCTGCTCCCTCCCAGCCTACCCACATGCCTGCACGCCCAGCATGCCCTTAAGAAGACAACTCCGCTTCTGATTGCTCAGAAAATAAATACGTTTTAGGGATGACCTCCCTCAGATCTCTTTACCCAATTGGATAGATAGCTGCCCATTTTCCCTGCTTATGCTCCATCTTCAGCTGTACTTGTGGAAAAAATAGGTAAGAAATTTTTCTATCTTATATGGCATCCTTCATTTATCTTTTCGACCTAATTTTCTGCCACTTTGTCATATGTATCTGTATTAATTAAAGCAGATTCTTTACATTAATAGATTCATAAAACAGGTACAATTGTTGCTGTAACAAAAAAGTCTCAAAGATCTACAGTGGTCCAAATACAATAAAAGGTTTTTTGTTTTTTTTTTTCTCGAATAACAGTGCTGGGCCATCGAACAATCAGTGGGACAAACTCTCCTCTACTTAGGAACACAGACTGATGTAGGTGCACCCATTTTCAACATATTCTTTTCAATGTTACCCTTTCCAGACACTCAGAAGGGGAAAAGCAAATGGGCAGGGGTGTGCATATGAAGTTTCAATGGGTCTGGCCCAGAAGCAGTGCCCCTCTTTTCTGCTTAGGTTTCATCGGCTAGAATTCAGTCACTTGGCTGTGCCTGACTGCAAAAGAAGCTAGGAAATGTAGTCTAGGTTTTTTTTTTTTTTTTAGATTTTATTTATTTATCTTTAGAGGGGAAGGGAAGGAGAGAGGGAGAGAAATATCCATGTATGGTTGCCTCATGTGCATCCCCTGCTGGGAACTGGCCTGCAACCCAGGCATGTGCCCTGACTGGGAATCAAACTGCGATCTTTTCGTTTTGTAGGCCCGCACTCAATCCACTGAGCTACACCAGCCAGGGCTGGAGTCTAGCTTTGTGCCCAGGAAGAAGAGAAAATAGATTTTGGTGAATGGCTATCAATCTGTGGCAGTGAGCCTTGAACCTTGGAAAACCTACTTAGCTTTTCAGTAGTTCAGCTTTGTCATTTCTGAATCATGGATAACAATAGCATCTCTTTCATAGGGGTGCTGTATGAATTAAATGTGTTGGTTCTCTAAAGACCTTAAAACATTGCCTGGTAAATAGTCAGAATCCCACCCCAGTAATCTGTTGTTGTTTGTTGTTGTTGATGTTATCATCATCATCCTTAGATGTTACTTCCTATGTGAAGCCTTTGTTCTCTCCTTCCCCTCCTGTTCATTTCTCCGCCAGACTCATATTGTATTATAACTGTCTGTTTAATGATTGTCCTCATCCACATGTTTCTTAAGGACAGAGATTTCGTTAAGTTATTTTTATATCTCAAGTACTTAGCATAGTCCCTGGATAGTGTAGGTATTCACTAAGTAGTTGTTGAAGGTGGAAAAGAGGAGGTGATAGAGGAAGGAAGGAAGAAAGGAAGGAAAACCAATAACGGTCATCATCTTGTCGCGGGAGATGCATGAAAGGACAGCCTGGCAACCTGCATAGCACCATTCTTTAGTAGTCACCGTATTCCAGGTCCCGTAGGGTTCATTTGGTAATGGACTCCCATCTGCCCAGGGACCAAGGCTGTCTACACACCTTTCATGCTCCCCATTGGGTGCTCCTTGCTCACATCCTGGAGCCTAGCTTTACCCCAGCCCCTGCTGCAACACCAGTGGCCCGAGTCCCTCACCTCCAGTGCGCTATGTCTCGTTCTGTTTGGGGGCTACTCTCACTCCACTTCTTTGGGCACATGAAGAAATGTGCTTTGAGTCCACACATGCGAACAGGCAAGTGCAAGAGAGTTGGCATCTCCCGGGGTAACAACTGCTGAAGGGTGGGAGCTAGTGGAGAAATGTTGCTCTCTTCTGGTTGTTGGGCAGACGATCCTGACAGGGGGACCAACTTGTCCTAGTTTTCCCAGGACTTTCCTGGTTTTCGCACCGAAAGTACCACGTTGCTGGAATCCCCTAATTCTGAAAGCCCTTCTACAGGACTCCTCGTGGGGGCCCAGTAGGGTAAGTCCCAGTTGCCCAGAGTTTGATACACACCTGTATTGTCTTTCCCTGCTTCCTTGGGTTATGTCTCAAAATAAACGACCTCTGTGCAAGCCCCTGTCTCAGGCTCTGTTTTCTGCGGGGAGTCTAGGTGGTCTCTGAATTGGGCAGCCCTGAGCTTTCCTGTGCAGTGATGAGTGTTTACAGCTTCAGAAAACTGGAAAAGGCAGAGGCAGAGGAAATGAGTCAGGGCCCCAAGCAGCCAAATTATCACTTTCCTGATGTTGTTACAAAATTAACCTGGAAGATACGTAATGTTCAAAGATATCATCATGAAATGTTTATTGTAAGGTTTAATTGCTTCAACAGCAAGGTGTTGGAAAGGATTACAGCCAGCCAGTCAGAAGACTTAAGTTTTAGTCTCACTTCTATTATTTAAAATCCTATGTGACCTTTATCATTTTCCTTTTCTGTGGGCCTCAGTTACCTGTCTGCAAAATGAGATTTGACTTGTCCTATCATTGGCTGTTGTAGTTGCTTATGGGGTGAGGGGCGTGGATAGCAGAGGCTTGAGGGGGGAGTCAGTGAGTACAGTGCCTAGGAAGGCAAAGGGGTTGAGGGCTCGCATCTGCATCAGAAGGTGAGCGCGTTGCAGGAAGATTTTGCGATGGGTCATGAAAAACTGCAAGCTCATTTCCCTGACATTCTTGAGACCTTACAATTCATCTCAAGTCCTCTTTCCATAGTGCCAACGAAACGAGATTTCAGAGCCAAGAATATTTGCCTCTGAGTTTTAAGGGAGATCTTTGTAACTGAAGGACTTGCGGTGATTGCCCATCCAGGCCGAATCAAACACCGCCCTAAATGGTGTGGTGGAGCAGCGGGTACTTGCTTATAAGATCTTGGTTGCTTATTACTCAGGAATTTTGCGAGCCAGACAACTGTTAGAATCTTGAAACCTGTATCTTATGAATATGGAAATATTGACATCATAGAAATTGGCAAATGCTGTGAAATGGGACTCCTTCTGCTCCCCAAGCTGGTTTACCAGCACCTCACTGCTTCCAGCTTTGAACACTGGTATCTTCTTATCCAGGACTGTGGCTAAATTAAATATGTGCCTTAAAAATATTCTTTTCTCCCCTACTATTTGGTTCCTAGATACAGAGAGCAGAGTCATCAAAACCCCTCTTTCTCCCTCAACAGCGGCTTTCCTTACAGACTCTTTGAATCTCAGAGATGCAAATTCCTGCAGAGGTCTTGGCAGGACTCCACACGCCCAAGCCCTGCGGGTTCTGGCAGGGGCTGGGTCCCGGCTGGGGAAACTCTCAGAACCACATCAAGGTGTCACACTGCTCTTTCAAGGGAGCTGGTCCTCATGAATTGCCTACGTGAGGGCTCTAAGAAATTCTTTAAGTATTTTGGGAGCCTGGTTAGATTCCTTGCTGTGCCGCTTGGTAGCTCTGTGACTTGGCAAGTTTCTTAACCTAGATGAACTTCCTTTTATTTAGAATGGGTAACATACTTGACAGGGCTTATGGGTTTACTCTGAAGCTATGGACTTGAAGTATCAGGACACCTGACTAATATGGGCCCCTCAACGGGGTGCCTTAGGCATGTTGTATGTTTAATTTTGTAATTAAAACACCCCTGTCCCCACCCCAAAGTGTATAATCTTCAGAGACTCACACAACTTGGATCAGCTCCTGCTTGTGGGAATGAATCACATGGCACGTGTGGGGCACTTGGCCCAAGGTCTTGTCCATTCTAGGAGCTTCATAAACAGTCCATGTTGTAATGCAGGTACTTTCCCTCCAATACCACATATTCCACGTAGTTTCCCTCCCCTCCCTAAATGTCAGCACTCACCCATGTTCTCTTCAGAGTTTGGTTCTCTTCCACCTAGAACACCGACTCCTTGCCAACAACTCTGCACTTGCCACTCTCCCAAACTTATTCCAGGAGATACAGCAGGCAGTGTCTTACTGTGTCCTTTTTAATGGTGGGAAGACAGTGTGTAGCGATTACATTCTTCACAGAAGTGATGTGACGGCTGGGAGAGATCATAAATGACTCACCCATAGCTCCTTGCTGTGGTGGGAATCAAAGTCATGTTCGTGCTTGAAAAAACAGGCAATGGGACAGGAGAACAAAGGACAATGGAGGCAATGCTGCACTGCTTTGCCAGTTGTTGAAATAAGAGGGCAGTTGTCAGTTCACCATAATGGAGAGATGCTTCCCTTAAGAGCATGTGTATTTCAGAATTATTAGAGAGCTTTAATGGGCTTTCACCTCAAATAGAAAGAATGTGAGCTACATTTAGTTTTGAAAGACGGAGCACTTTGCACTGATGTTGTAACAAGAATCTGAGACATTGCCTTTGCTCAGGGTGAGTGAGCCTGTCTTGGTGGTACTCCTTCCCTGAGCTATATAGGAAAGGAACTTGGCTCAGGAGCAACATAGGTGCAGCCATTATTGATGGCCTGTTTATTGTACACACATGCCATGAATGGTGATGAGTGAAACCGGGTCTCCAGCGCTTTCTATTACGTTGTGCTGGGAACTGTCCAGTCAGGTGGACAGAGTGGCCGTTGAGATGAGATGAATCTGCTTTAATCCTGGCTCTGTGGTGCAGACTGTTTACGTAACCTCCTTGAACCTCAAGACTTCTCACTTGTAAAATGGAAATAATAGCACTAACCTTGCAGAACTGCTGAAACACAGCAAGTACTTAGTAAATGTTAATTTTCTTACCCCTTTCTGAAAGCATAAACTCTAGGTGTAATTTTGCTATTCTCAGAAACTGTTTATGTGGTTTTTAAAAATCTTGGGTTATTTTAGTGGTTGAAACACTTTGTTACAAAACTATCTTCTTAGAAAAGCATACTTTTTATAGCAAAAGAATTAAAATATTTAGAACAGCAACAAGAAAAAGTGCATAATTTCAATATGTAGTTGTAACTTCTGTTAACAACCTGGAGTGCATCTTCCAGAACATTTTATGCCTCTAAATACTTTTAAAAAATATTATTATAAAACCTATTATGTCATAACCTGTTTTAAAAAAACACAGTAGGCCATTGTTATGGGAAACCCTTGAGGAAATTTTTCATGGCAAGGCTAGGTAATACATTTTCCTCCTCGTGGGAAGTAGTTGAGGTTAATACACTGTGACAATTGTCTTTTGTTATTAACTTATACCACAATTTTGGTGCCCCTTTCCCAAAGAAAGAACACTTAGCTGCTATAAGAAAACAAGTAACATCAACAAATCCCCTTCTTGAAGTCCCTTTGTCTAGAAATCATGCTTGTTTTCTTTTAACAGTTGTGTAGAAAATAGGGGGGAGGGAATTTCAGGGGAAAAGGGGAAGGGTTTACAGGAACAAGTATAAAGGACAGATGGACAAAAACTAAGGGAGGGTGGAAATGGGAGGGAGGTGGGGAGGGCTAAGGGGGTGGGCTAGGATGGGAGTAAAGGACAGAAAACTGTACTTGAACAACAATTAAAATTTTAAAAAACCCTGAAATAATTCTTTATCAAAAGTTTATGTAGTTGAAACAGATGTAATTTCTGATGTTATAAATATAGACATTCTAAAATAAAATGGTCACATCAAATTTAAATGAAAAAAAAAGAAAATAGGAAGAAACATCCCTTTGGATTCAGAACAAGGCAAAAACAGATTTGTGATTCGATGTTGTCTTCGTTATAACAAAATACCATTGACTGAGTAGCTTAAATAACAGACACTTATTTTCTCACAGTTCTGGAAGGGTGGAAGTTCAAGATCAGGGTGCCAACTGATTTGGTTCCTGGTGAGAACCCTATTCCTGGTTTGCAGATGGCTGCTTTCCAGCTGTGTCCTTACAAGGCGCGAGAGAGCTCTGTTAGGTCCCTCGTCTTTATGGACATTAACCCCATTGTGGGGGCTCCACTCTCATGACCTCACCCAAACCTAAGTACTTCTAAAAGCCCGACTCCTGATCACATCACACTGGGGTTTAGTGATTCACCATGTGAACTTTGGAGGGGAACACAGACATTCAGGTCATAACAGATGCTGTTATAAACCCATAACTTCTGCCCTAGAGGAGGTAATAAAAGGGTTAAAATACCTCAAGTAGCCCTCTCTGATTCATCTTGTTAAAAAAAAACAAAAACTGGATTGATTCAGACAGGCAACAAGGTCACTGTGTGGATGGTCGGGGACTTTCTCCCCGGCTGAGACGGAAGCAGTGGAGCTAATGTCTGTGTGTTGCTCAGTGAAGTATGTCGTAGGGAACCAAGGTGGAGCAGTGCCTACTGATCCATCTGCTATTTCTTGTGTCCTCAATATCCTTCTCATCGAAAGAAAAATGAGAATCAAAATTAAGTCTTGACAAGGGAGGGGCCAAGTCCCTAACTTGGGCAGTAAGACTAATTTAGACTTATCCCAACTTGTCTTTGCACAACAATATGGATAATAGTTGCACAGTATGCAGTTGCACAGATTGCTTGTCAATTTTTCAAATGGAGATAGCAATTAAGAGAGTGATCCAGCTATTTACAAAAAGCCTACACTCCAGGGAGTGCCTCTTGTTATCATTCCGTGAGTATTGTTTGAGCTCTTGCGGTCTTCAGGCACTCCTCTGTGCGCTGGGGATGCTATAGTAAACAAGACAGGTGAAGTTTGTGTTCCCATGCAACTTACATCCTGCTGCTTGCTGACATATGTTCCTTTGTAAACTTACTGCTGGTGACTCTAAGATTTCTACTTAGCGGTGCATCAGAAGCAAGGTGAAGGAAGCCACAACATGAACAAGGATGCTTTTTCTGGAATGTCAATTTCACTTGCGAATGTAATGGGAAAGAACATCACTTTTTAAAATTGAAACAAATATTAAACATTATATGGAATCGAAGCCTAAATTTTTAAATGAAATTATAGGAGAAACATGAGACTGCATAAATATTTCTTGTTTGTAGCAACTGTTCACAGCCACTTCCCTGGATCACACAAGGCTGGGAGCTGGCCCTCTTCTGCATGCTGAGGGCATTTTGGTGGAATTGGTTTAGAAGGATCGTTCTTAAGTTTATATTTATATCTTCTTTGTAGAGTTGTTGGAAGAATTAGGTCATGTGAACCATGTAAAATGCACAACACTGGACCGGCACGTAGAAAATTCCCCATGTTGGTTTTCTATCCTCCTTCATTCCTCACAGGAGTGGTGTGAAAAATCCATGGGCTTTGCAGTCCACACCAGGGTTTCAACACAGGCTCATCACTTCTTTTTTGGGGCGTCTCCAACTCTTATTTCATGTGTCAGGATGTCTCTTCCTGGGGGGAGGAGAAAGAGGGGGGTGGGGAGAGAGCACAAGTCTGTGTTGAGAAGGAACAATTTAGAACATTTACATACCAGAACATCTGAGTTATACTGTGAGAAGAGGCCAATGTGCGAAGGAGACTGGTTTGACTTCTGAGTGTTTCTCTCTCGGGCAGGGAATGAAGGCGCTGTTTCCTCCATCCCTTTCCCCCAAGAACAGGACCTGAAGCCCTTTCTCTCCCGAGGGGAGACTGGATGACCCCAATTTCCTAGTTACCTGAGTCATGTGCTAGAAAGGATAAAGGAAGCCTTGAGGTAGGACAGAGGGCCAAGAAGACCTGACAAGACCTTGGGACAGAGAGGAAAGAATGTGTCCCGAGGAAAGGATTCCCTGACGCCCCCTTGAGAAAGATGTGGAATGGCCCCACAGATGGCTCAAAGGAAGATGGCAGGACAGCGTCCAAGTAAAGAACACAGCAGAGTCGCGCACTGGAGGGTGACACTGCCCTCCAGTAGTGTCATTAACTACAGGGATTTCTGTGGGATTACCACCGTCCCTCTTCATTGTCCTTCTCCTCTTGATCTCTAAAGGTTCAAGACCTAAGCACTGAGAATACTGTGGTGCTGCTCTGCCCCTGCTAACTAATTCCACTTACCACTGTGACTGGTTTACTGATTGAGCTGAACTTGGTGGCATTAAAGTACTTCTGGTCATGTCCCCAGTAATTATGAGGGACCTGGCCACATTGCTCATGCTTTCATCTCTCTGGCATTTTTTCTTATCTTTTCTTGGTGAACTCTTACTAATTCCTCAAAAGCTCTATTAAGGCATCATCTCTAGGAAATCTTCCTTGACCCCATCTTGAGCTTCTGTATGATATCTCTACCCTGCGCTTGTGTTTTTATGTTAGAATATCTACTGGTAGGCTCCCTGAGGGAGAGGAATGATTGTAATTATTTTTTCACCCCCAGGATCTTGGCCAGGCCCTGCCAAATAAATAGTAGTGGTCATGATTGTTGTATTTATTACCCCTTTTATGTTTGGTCAAAATGACAGTACCAGAACCTCCATTTATGATGAGTTGTCCCAGGTTCCCTGGGAAGCAGACTCTGAGATGGAGTTTAATGTTCAGGAAATTTGTTGGAGGGCTCTCCGGATTAATACCTCTAAAGTAATAAATGAAGCAGTGTGTGGCCGAGGGAGAAGTTGGGCTCCAGGGCTGCCCTAGCAAAGGCCTAGGTTAATCCTACAGGGACTTCTGGAGCAGAGGTGACTCTGAAGAGTTTGCCCTGAATTAGAGCAAGGGGCCAAGGCTCTCATCACAGCATCAACCAGGTGAAGCATGCAGGTTGCCCCTGAGATGAGGACATGGACTTGGGTGGAGAGGCGCTCTTCTGCTGAGGGTGGTGGGACTGTTAGCCATCCCAGCCTCCACAGCTGAGGGAATGTGTGCTTCAGTCCTGGAGGAGAGATGAAAGGTGCCCTCCGGTGTCCATCCCAGTTCACATCTGCTGGTACTTGGATCTACCGCTTCATGCAAAGGGGCTTTCCTGAATGGCATCCATGAGTACAGTCTTCCCTAAGTGGTTCAGAGGTGTCCAACCTTTTGGTGTCTCTGGGCCACACTGGAAGAAGATACATTAAATACATAACCACTAAGGAAAACTGATGAACAAACAAAAAAAAGGTAAATTTACATGTTGAGCCGCATTCATAGCCACCTTGGGCCGCATGCAGCCCACAGGCCACGGTCGGACACCCCTGCATGGGTAAAGAGATAACATCGTGGTTTACATTGCAGTCTTTGGTCAGCTGGGTGAGCATGAGTTTTGTGTAAGTAGGTTTCTGCACCTAAAATTTGAGGAGCAGATGAAAAATCTTAGAGAACCTGTCAAGATACTTAGAAACCCTTTGAAAACATTTATAAGACTCTCCATTCAGCGATCTCTTTATAAATATGGCATTTCTTGAGTCTCAGAAATTTCTTAGAAATGTACTTATCTGCAGAGAAAATTTAAAATGAGTATATAAAAAAGTGAAGTTTCAAGTTTATTTCAACCCCTGGAAATTAGATTTAGACTAGGACCCCGCCGCTCTAACTCTGACCCTGAAAGTAATGGGTTAGTCCAAAAGTTCATTTGTTTTTCTTTTCCATAAGATGGCTGGAGTAGTGCTTAGTTGTCTTTAACTTCATTCAAAACAATTTTGCTAGATTGTTTTGCTACAGCTGTCATATCAGTGTGCATTTACAAAGCTTACTGAGATTGATGAATTTTTGCGTAGCCATTTTACTATTGAAGATGGGATAAAATAGGCAACATTTTCAGCATAATATGCTTTCTTATTTCAACAAAAGCAAAAACTAAAACATGCAAAAAGATTTGTGCCGTATATGGAGGAGGTGCTATGACAGATCAAAGGTGTCAAAAGTGGTTTGTGAAGTTTCATGCTGGAGATTTCTCACTGGACGATGATGCTAAGGGTCAGGTAGACCAGTTGAAGTTGTTAGTGATCAAACCGAGACATTCATTGAGAACAATCAACATTATACCATGCAGGAGACAGCTGACATATTCAAAATATCCAAATCAATGAAGTTATTGGTGAAAATGAAAAACGTGTGTTTTATTTTACAGGAAAAACTAAATGGACTTTTTGTCCAACGAAATAACTTGCAAACTCCTGCCTGAACAGCATGCTGGCCTTCATTGATAACTCTCTTTAAATGTAAAAGTTTTAAAATCAAAGATGGTAACCAAAACAAAGTGAAATGTGGTGAGTTTAGCAGTGTAACCTCTGAGGTCTGAGGAGGGTACTTTAAGAGCACCAAAATTGCAGTGAGTGGTGAGAGAAGCAAAGAGGATTAAGCCAAGTTTCTGTGCTTAAGTCTCTGGTGACCTTAGAGTTGGTACAGTTTGTTTTTTTTTTTACCTTAAATCCCAACCATATTTTGAAAGCAAGGTGGGGCCATTGTCAAAAATAACCTGCCTCTTGTTTGATCTTAATACGTTTTTGCAAATCTCACAGGACTTCTAGTCTTACATGGAACTCCTGCTCTTACAGGTTGATTTCTGTCTCTTTAAAATATATATGTTCAGGGTGTCAGAGTCCTGACCCCTAGTACCTCAGAATGTGACATCGTTTGGAGAGAGGGTCTTTATAGAAGTGATCAAGTCATTAGGGTGACCTCTAGTCCAATATGACTGATGTCTTTATAAAAAGTTTGGAAATTTGGTGACAGACATGCATACAGAGAGAACAGCAGACACACATGAAAATGGCCATTTGCAAGCCAAGGAGAGAGTCCTGGAACAAATCCTTCCCTGAGCTATCAAAAGGAACCATCCCTGCCAACACCTTGACTTTGGACTTCCAGCCTTACCTAGTTTGTGATGCCTGATTACCACAGCCCTAGAAAATTAGTACACCTACCTAGATGGACTCTTTTCCATTCTCCACAGAGGCAGTTATACACTGTGTGGGATGGGTCTTCTGGTAGGAGGTAAGAGAGATCTTAAGTGAAACCAACTCAAGTTGGTGTAAGGGGAAGGTGCAAATGTATTATAAGAGCAGATGGCTATCTTAGAAACCCAAGGGCAAAGATATGTGCTGGGCCACAAGGGTAAGATGGAGTTGTGAACTCATCTATGATCAGAGCTGGTCACATCTCTGCAGATGGACTGGCTTTGCCTCTCCAGACTTTGGAATAGGACAGACACATAGGTTCCCAAGTTTACATAGTTGAGGTCTAGTTATCTGGAGAAAGGCCAACATCTCATAATAGCAAACCAGGGGAAGAGGCACTGGTTCAGCCTCAGTAACTGGTTTAATTCCTGTTACTCCTGCCTCAGACCAGTCATACACCAGAATTGCTGCTGAAAGCATCCCCTCTATCCACGTGGGCTGCAAAGGAAAAGGGTTAGGCCATAGTTTGCTAGGGGTTAGTTTCCTAGTGATGCTATAACAAATTACCACCAACTGGGTGGCTAAAAACATCAGAACTTCTCTCACAGTTGTGGAGGCCAGAAGTCCAAAGTCAAGGTCTGTGCTCTCCTGAAGTCTCAAGGAAAGAATCCTTCCTTATCTCTTCTAGCTTCTGTGGGTTGCCAGCAGTCCTTGGTGTTCTTTGGCGTGTGCTGTGTCACTCCAATCTCTGCCTGTGCCTTTACATGGCATTCTTCTCTCTGTGCCTCTGTGTTCAAATTTCTCTATTTTTATAAGGATACTGGCTATTGGATTCTGTATGAACTCATGTTAACTTGGATGCAGCTACAAAGACCCTATTTCCAAATAAGGGAATGTTTACAGGTACCAGCACTTAGGATTTGAACATACCTTTTTGGAGGACATATTTCAACCCACAATAGATGGGCAATCCGATTGGTATCTGCTACACAAACTTCTAACATGGTTACTGGTTAGACTGCTTTGACTTTTCTACCTCCCGAGATCAACCAGAAACCTTCCTGAGACAACAGCCTAGCCTTTCAGCTTCATTGACTGTTATGTATTTCCAGTCACCTCTACCTTCCTTCCTCTTATCTTGGAAATAGTGTCTGGGTAGGGTTGTTAGGGAAAACACATGACCCACAGTTCGATTTGAATTTTGGCTAAGCAATGAATACTTTTTTTGTTTAAATATGTTCTAAATATTGCATGGGAGTCTTGAATTTTAAGTTGCTAAATCTGGCAGCCCATGTTCTGCAACTTCTTTAAAGATCTGGAGATGCTTGATAAAAGCATGTGTTGTCCAGTTTGTCACCACATCCAAATATCTACACCTGATCAGTTGCATTTAGTTAAGTCACTTGCCTGGAACCTGTAGGTGTTTCAGTTTATGACACCTGTTCTGGAGTTGGAGGCCATTTAAAAGGTAGTCGGGTGAAAGATGACCAGAGACTAAACTAAGGTAAAAAGGATTTGACAGCTATTAGGCTACAGAATAAAGTATTTTATGTCTGTTTGAATGACTAGTTTCATCTCGTGGGCTTTCAAATGAAGCCAATAACTGAGAAAGGAATGCAGGAGGAAGGAGGTTATGAAGCAAGGTGGTAATTTTGTACTTAGACATGTTGGGTTTGGGGTGTCTTTCAGATGGCTGGCTGTGTAGTACTCAGAAAAGAAGTAGGGACTGAAGACACAAATTTAGAGCTATAAGCGTATGGATAATTGTTGAGATACGAAAGTAGTTGTGTTTTTCTAAAGAGAAACTATAGTATTAGAAGAAAAGACTCTGAAACACCAGTATTTAAAGTGAACAGTGGAAGGAATCCAAGGAGAAAACAGACGTAGTTAGGAAGGAGATGAATGAGTCAGCAATTTGGGCTGGGTTCAGTGGGGTGGTTCTTCTGCTGGCCTCACCTGGGCATATTGCACCTGCAGCCAGCGTTTGGTCAGGTAGGCACTCTGCTTCTGCAAGTGCTTTACAAGCATCTGTTGAGTCACATTTTCCAGTGGCCAAAGCAGATTTTAAGAGTAGATGACCGTAGACATGAAACCTTGGAGTCGCTGGGTAACAGAAAGGGAGTAGGGAAGAATGTAGGCCATTCCAGGTAGGTACTCAGTTACAAAATTTCAGTAGGAATGTGTTCTTTATACATCATGGAAGAGAATTGTTTGAATTGAGGCCTTACTATTTTTTTATAAGTTTTTCTTATGCAATAAAATGATAAATGGGCATGTTTGGCATTATAACATTGTATTAAATAAAATAACAGACTGAAACCTACACATTCATTGCCAGGGCACTGGCCAAATATATTTTTCAACAAGCATACAATGGAATATTATGCAAGTATTGAGGTCACTCTTGTATACTAGGTTGGAGGAATCTCAAACACATTATTACATGAACGAAGCAAAGTGCAGAGGGGTATCTATAGTATGTTGTGAATTTGAATATGAGAAGAGGAGTTGTGTATTGGTATTTATTTGTGTGTACAGAAAAACAATCTCTGGAACACTATACAAGGAGTTGGTCATTCATTGGGGGAAGGGGAGACTGGGTGAAGGGGACACAAGTGGGAGAGACTTCATTGTAATCATTTTTAGACTTTTAGATTCTTTAATCAGGTGAACATATAATGACATATAGTCTGTATGAAATGTGAAATAAATGGAAAAGAGGAAGGGAGGAAAGGGGAGGGGAGGGGACACAAAGAGGGAAAGAAGGACATGCATAGCTTCCACTAGGGTCTACCTTAGGGTACTAAGAAGGCCATTTGGCTCAGGGTGTGACTTTCAAGAAGGTCTCAAAATTTCATCTCCAAATGAGATTGTACCCACACTGACAAAGACTACATTTACCTGCAACTTTAAATTTGTGTCCCATTACCAAGTGCCATCTTCTGTGGTATATTTTGAATTAAATAAGCCAGGCAATGAAAGACAAATGCCATATGATCTCACCATTAACAGAAACCCAATCAGCGAAACGAACAAGCAAGCAAAGTGTAGCCAAAAACATTAAAATTGAGAACAGGCTGACAGTGATCAGAGGGAAGAGGATAATGGGGGAAAAGGGTGGGGGGTTTGCAGAAACAATTATAAAGGTCACATGGACAATGACAAGGGTGGGGTGGAAACAGGAGAGGGGGGTGGGAAGGTCTGGGGTGATGGGGAGGGGTTGGGGGTGTGGCAGAAAACTGTACTTGAGCAACAACAACAAAATGAATTTGTAATATATCCATAGGATGGAATAACCTGCAGATATTAAAATAGTGACATGGGAAAACATACATAACATTTACCAAGTGAAAAATATTTCTAGAAGTGCATTATATCATTTTCATAATGTGTGTGTGTGTGTGTATATATGTGTGTGTGTGTGTATATATATATGTGTATATATATATATACACACATACATATATATATTTCTCCCTTTAATGCTTCTTTATGTTTTATAGGCTCCTAGTGTAAAAATGTGTCATTTTGGCAATTGTAAAATGTAAAAATAAAAATGTAAAATGTAAAAAAAGTTAAAAAAGAAAAAATAATTTTATAAATACCATAATTACCTTTAAATGGCACAATATTTTCTTTATATTATTTTGCTTTGGTTACAAATGAACTAGTTAAATTATTAACTTGTGTAAATAGTTAAGAAAACCTGCACATCAAGAAATCATATGTCTGCATATTTCCACTTTTGTACACAGGTGGGAGCTTTAAAAAATAGTCATGAACTGAACTTCTTTCTGCTCAGCTCTGCATCAGCTCTGTCCTGTAGGGAGTTTAGTAAGATCTCAAACCAAAGTCTGGTTTATAAATTTTTACTATGGGTTGGTATGTGAAGGTGTGTTTTTACAAGCTATTGTTTATTTTGAGCTGTGAGATTTTTCTTCCTTGTTCAGTTGGAAGGGACTGTATATTTTCAAGTTCTATGGCACTAACTAGATAAAAAGGAGTCCAGAATGTCATACTGTGCTACCTTGCCAGGACGTAGGTGTGTATTCACTAAAACACACATGGCCGTACATACGTTCAAGCATTTCTTTGTAAGAAGGACGCAGTATAAGTGGAAACTGTGCTTCCATTGTTGTCAGGCAGTGTGTCCAGTGGTTAGGTGCACTGACTCCAGAGTCAGACGCCCTGAGTCTGAATTCAGCGTCAGTGCTGGCCAGGCAATCTTGGGCAAGTGCATTGATTTTTATGAGTCTCTGTTTTCCTAGGTGTACAGTGGGTATAAAATAACTGTTCCTATTAATAATTATATCTACCTCATAAGGTTGTTGCAATGGTAAAAATATGTAGTGACTTTTACAGGCTCTTAGAACAGTGTCTAGCATATAATAGAAACTATGTAAGCGTTAGCTATTATTGCTCTACTAGACTCCCGGGCAGGCCACACAGGACTGGCAGTTTCCTAAGTGACACTCTTCATTCATTATTCAAACAACACCTGGATGCCTAAATATGTCAGGCATTATGCTAATCTCTAAGCAACTAAAAAAATGCCCATTTTCTGTACCAGAAGGGGGAAAGAAACAGCCACGAGTGGAAAACGTATTTGAACAAATAATAAAGGAGAACTTCCCCAGTCTGGCAAAGGAAATAGACTTCCAGGAAATCCAGGAAGCTCAGAGAGTGCCAAAGAAGTTGGACCCAAGAAGGAACACACCAAGGCACATCATAATTACATTAGCCAAGACCAAAATGAAGGAGAGAATCCTAGAAGCAGCAAGGGATAAGGGGACAGTCACCTACAAAGGAGTACCCATCAGACTGTCAGCGGATTTCTCAAAAGAGACCTTACAGGCAAGAAGGGGCTGGAAAGAAGTATTCCAAGTCATGAAATCCAAAGACCTACAGCCAAGATTGCTTTATCCAGCAAAACTTTCATTTAGAATGGAAGGACAGATAAAGTGCTTCTCAGATAAGGTCAAGTTCAAGGAGTTCATCATCACCAAGCCCTTATTATATGAAATGCTAAAGGGACTTATATAAGAAAAAGAAGATGAAAAATATGAACAGTGAAAGGACAGCAAACTCACAGTTATTAACAACCACACCTAAAACAAAAGCAAACCAAGAGGACAGCTAGATCAGGAGTGGAACCATAGAAATGGAGATCACATGGAAGGTTAGCAACAGGGGGGTGGGAGGAGGAGAAGGGGGGAGAAGGCACAGAAAATAGCATAGATGGTAGGTAGAAAATAGATAGAGGGAGGGCAAGAATAGTGGGGGAAATATAGAATGTAAAGAACTTGAGACACGTGGTTATAAACTAAGGGGGGGAGAATGGTGGGGGAGGGAGTGTGCGGGTGGAGGGGAATGAAGGGGGGGAATAGAACAACTATAATGGTATAATCAATAAAATATATTTTAAAAAAATGTGTGACACACCAGTCATCTTAAATGAAAAGCCAAACTTCATTCACAACCCTAGAAGAAAACAGTGTGGGGAAAAAAAAAGTGCCCATTTTCCACTTTCTTAAAATAGTAACACTGACTCTATCCCTGGCTTGTATGGCTCAGTGGATTGAGTGCAGGCCTATGAACTGAAAGGTCACCAGTTTGATTCCCAGTCAGGGCACATACCTGGGTTTATGGGGCAGGATCCCAGTTGGGGACATGAAGAAGCAACCAATTGATGTATCTCTCATATACCAATGTTTCACCCCCTCTATTTCTTCTTCCCTTCCCTTCTCTCTAAAAATAAATAAATAAATAAATAAAATCTAAAAAACAAAAAGAAAAACTGACTCATCGTATCTTCGCAAGAACCTTTGTGTCTGGGTTGTACAGTTCCCTCATCTAGAGCAGGATTCCTGGGAGTGTGACTGTGCTCCGTGGCTTGCTTGCAAAAATCCTGTCACTTCATCAAGAATGAATAATGTGGGGAATGTACTGGAATCCCTCGAAGCCTGCTCTTCCCAAACCGGCATCTGCGTCAGACCTGCATGGTGACAGCTGCCCGGACTGGCAGTGTAGGGTGACATCAGGATGGGGCTTGGTGTGGAGACATACAGTTCCTCCCATTTGCCCTGTTAGCCTCCCATGGTGTGGCCTCTGCCCTGCTTTCCAAAAGCTTTCCTCCAGCCGATCTTAAACCAGGTTAACCAACGGGGCTACAAAACTATTCACTCTGAAAATTCTGGCTTTAGTTCAGTTAAATTTTTTGTACATGTTGTTAAATGATTTGCATTATTGAAAGGACCCCGTGGCTCCTGCAGTGCATTCCTTTTTATTTTACTTAAAAGGAACTTTTGAGGCTCTTTTTTTTAAGTGCCCCCCCCCCCACACACACACACTTTTTACTTCCAGCACTCACCTGGTACCATCCGGGTTATTACAATGTTACTGATTATATTCCCTTTGCTGTAATTGATATCCCCATGACTATTTTGTAACTACCAATTTGTACTTCTTTTTAAAAAAGATTTATTTATGTATTTGTTTTTAGAAAGAGGAAGGGAGGAAGAAGGTAGAGAGACACTGATGTGCAAGAGGAGAGAAACACCCATCAGTTAGCCCTCGTGCACCCGCCGTGGGGACCTGGCCTGTAACCCAGGCCGGTGCCCTGATGGGAATTGAACCAGCAACCTTTTGCTTCACAGGCAGGTGGTCAATCCACCAAGCCACATTAGTCAGGGCAAGAGGCTCTTTCATTTTGTAGTAAGAATGAGAATGTGGAAGGGACAAAGTGGGATAAGAGAACCAGCGTTTATTTAGCACTCGCTGTGTGCTGGGAAGTTTGCATATGTTGTCTTTTGGGGAACCTTGTAGACGAGGCACTGTCTTTACTTATCTGTGTCCCACTCCAGAAGCTGGCACACGGCCTTGTCTACAGTGAGTGCTCCTCGTGCTGTATAATATGCATGTGTACGTGGTATGTGTACACCTGACTGTCTGTCTATCTGTCTAATTTTTGCTAAAGCTCATGCCATTTAAAAGTACACACCTTGGTTTCCATTGAAGACCATCCCATAATTTCTCTGTCAAATAACTGATTTTAAACTCACTGTCATATGATAGCTGCAAAGCTAATTAATTTGTCATTATAGTCCTTTGAACTGAAAAATGTTTTCAGTAATATGGATTAAGTATTTCTGTGGGTTTGATGAAAATAAGTTTTTAATTAAAATTATTACATTGAGCTTATTTCCATTACCCATAAAACAGGACTCCCCCGTCTTCTGGTGAAATCCTGGCATCGAAGAATAGTTGAAGGAGAAGCATGTAAACCAAGAAGCTGGATAGGGAGGGAGGGAGGAAGTCAGATGGAGGAGGGAGCATCTTGGCATCTCAGGTTTCACCCCTCCCTCTACTTCTTAGTTATTTCAGGTCAAGATTTAGAACTGAGATGAGCCAATCAGACATCATCTTCTGGGAATTGTTCAAAAGGAAGACCAGCAGCAACTGAGAGTTTTTCCCAGGTGTGATAAGAAGGAATGAGAGGAATTTGAAGAGGAAGAACTTTTTTCTTGTGTAATCTAATATATTTTAATGCCTTCTGAGCCATCACCCAAAACTGTCTTCCATAATATGTATCATCCCACACATTGCAAAACATATTATCAGAGAAACTTTTTATGATTTTGACATTTGCTTCACACCCAAGTTTTTGTTAGAAATACCAGTCATAAAATGAGAAGAACTAGTCGTCCATGCACTTCCTGTATTTCAATTTAATGTGTCTAGTAGAGATTTTCCACTTAAAACGCAGAATCTTGTCCTCCTTCTGCCTCTAAAAAGGACAGAACAAGGTGTACCGTCGAAGTCAGTGGGGATAAGGGACCAGTGGCCCATATAGTCCTAACATTGCTGACTGGGGAGGAAGTCTTTCAGAGAGGCATCTACCATCTCTTGTGGGGAAGATAGGGATGGTTCCATTGACTTCACCCAAACATCAGCCAGCGATCTGGGTGGCGTTTCTACCCTTGAGCACTCTTCTTTCTAGAGGTCTTCCAGGCTGTGGCTGTCGGGGATTCTCTGGATAGGTCCTGGTTGTTCTCCTTGATGTGACAACTCAGGTCTCTCATCTCTCCCTGCAGTTCATACGTGCTTCAAGTCAAGCGCTGTAGACATTCACTTGATAAAGGATCACAGATTAGCTGCAACCACATGCTTATAGTGGAGTTACATGGAATGCATATTGAACTTGCATGAGAGAGGGTACACACTGTAAACATGCCCAAATTACCATGTTGGTCGCTATCAAGGCTTCTTCTGAGGCTTCAAACACTTAAAAGCACTTACTATGTGCTAGATACTGTTCTAAGTTGCTGTGTATTAGCTCATTTCAACTTTATCACAGCCTTCTGAGCACCTACTATATCATTGTAAATCACTGTACTTCATTACGTTACCCCTTATTCCTACGATAATCCTTGAAGGTAGTGTTATTCCCACTGTTGTAACCACTCCTCAGGAGCAGGAAGGGTCCCCACCCAAAATTTGGTTCGATGGTGCCACACACACACCAGGAGGGTTTGAAAAGATTTGCTACTCACATGAGGAGGCTTTCTGGGGGCAGGATGGCTCCCCAGCAGATCAAAAAAGTGACATGAGAGACAAGAAAATGACACTAGCTTGGGAGGTGTGTGTGTGTGTGTGTGTGTGTGTGTGTGTGTGTGTGTGTGGTTGGGGGTGGGGCCAGGGTGAGGGCTCCCACATTTGTTTTGAACTTCTCCTCAGCACCGAAGGAGGGAGCACCCAGGCTTTCTTACCAGGTGTGAGGCAGAACGGGCAAGAGGGAGGGGTGAGGCTTCAAAGCTGTCAGTAGTCAAACATCAAAAAATAGAATCTAATTCTTTATTACATACATTTTACCAGTGAAGAAACTGGGATTCCATGATATTATGCCGTGGATTAGGCATGATTTTAGATCAGTCCTTCTGTGTATAATTTTGTCCACACTGTTCTGTGGTCACATACCAGGTCCCCTTCTTGAAAACGCACACCCTGATCATTGAAAGAGTGAGAGCCAGAGGAAAGCCAGAATGCATCGCAAAATCTGTCTGTACTGCAGAGACCAGAAAACCATCATAGCTGGACACAGTGGGAGGAGCATGGCCTTTGGAAACAGACAGATTTGCTTAGTAGGTCTTCAACTGATGGAGGGGAGATAGGACTCAACACGCAGGCTTCCACAGGTATGCTGGGACTTCAAGTAAGTCACATTACCAATGAGTACCAACACATAAAACAGCGCTTTTCAACCGTTCTCATCTCATGGGACACATAAACTAATACTAAAATTCCGTGGCACACCAAAAATATATTTTTGCCAACCTGACAAAAAATAGGTATAATTTTGACTCATTCACCCTGGAAGACTATTGTGTTGGCTGCTGTCATTTTTTTTATTTGACAGCCTAAGGGAAAAGGTGTCAGAGCTCTTGACTAGTCAATAGTCAGGGACGGTGTGTGTTAAAAACGCTTGCGGCAGACCTGCTGCCGAGGTCTGCAGGCTGTCCGCTCAGTCCTTCCAGAACTCACATGCACTTTTTCTGCGACAGAGAAAACTGCTGCTCACTATGGCCTCAGAACTGTTTTACATTTATGAGAGGTCATGCAGTAATAACAGTAGTCATTATTTAATGAATGCTTACAAATGAGCTTTTGAAACATTGCCTATTCATAAGCTTGAAATTGCCTGTGAATTTGAGACAGTGTGCCAGCATTAAGCTGCCTAGCTATGCTGTATTGGTTATAAATCAACAGGGTGTTATTTTATCCTTGTGTTGTACTGGCACAAGCTCCTTTGCTCTAAACCACTCAAGTGTAGATAGAGAAGTCTTCTTTCTCCATCTGTCCTCATAACCTCACATGGATAAGTTTGAACTGGAAGTAAGGTGGAGATAAAGATAGAATTTATCAACTAAAGGGAAAATAATGCGATCTATTTACCTATGTATCATTTAGCTACCTACTTATATTTTGTATATGGTACATATACTATATAAAAGACTATACTAATACTATATAAAATATAAAAATCACACATTATAAATATAGTTATTAATATATATTATGTTTATACATAATTTTCTTTTTTCCAAGTTTTAAATTGGGTTATACCTCCAATCATAACCAATTTATCTTGCCTTTTATCTCTAATGTACATCTAAGAACTTATGGAAGAATCCAAACAGATGACTAATATAAAGGCAATTTAAAGTGCTTGATGAAAAAACATAAAGTGCTTGACTGTCAGTAATGTCATAGCAAAACTTCCATAAAGTTTATGATACTCCTATTATTTCTTAAGGTTTGAGGAATACAGAGAAATTTTACTACAGAGTGTTTTTCTAATTTGGTTTAGAGATTTAATTTAATTTACGTTGTTTCTAAGCTCTTTGACCTTCTGGACTCCAGGCCACCCTTAATAAATACTAGTTGTGAATATATATCAGGGCAAAACATTAGGCTCAGGTACGTTAATAATTTGGAGCCCCGCAAACTGATATTATTTAAATTTGTATTCGATTCACCAGTCAGGCCTTCAGATGAGACCCCGTCCTGGCTGACATTTGATCGCAGCCTTGTGGGAGACCACGAAGCAGAGGACCAAGCTAAGCCATGCCTGATGCTTGACCCACAGAAACTGAGAGGTAATAAGCATGTGCTGTTTTAATTCACTAAGTTTGTGGTAATTCGTTATACAACAATAGAGTACTCCGAGCAGTTAGCAGGGATGGTTGCGTATACCACCTAAGGTCAGCCAAAAGTCCCCTGTTAACTGGAATCACATCCTTACAAGGTGGTTTGGCAACTAGCTGTGTCCCCTGCACATGCCCTCCGGAGACCTTACCATTGGTACTGGTCACAAATCTTTGCTGGACACCACAGAAACCCACTTTAATGAGCTTCAGTAAAAATGGGGCTTATTGGCTGACATACCTGAGAATCTAAGGGTTTACAAAGCACCCTCAGCCTCAGCTCTGACTGACCCTTTAGGGGATATGTGCCAATATTTGAACTAATAACTGTGTCTAGATGTATAAGGTTCTCTGAGTGGTTGGCACGTTCCCTGTAGTAGGGGAGTGACGGGAGGACATTGCATTTGAAAGCCTTGTCATGTCATAAATAATTATGCAAATGAAAATTGCAATTTTGTTTCCAGAACAAGAGGTATACAGGGCAGGCAAAATGGCAGCCTCCTGCCATGCTGTTGTGACCTGCATCTCATGAAAACAGTGCTGCTGACCACGCGTGAGCTGCTCTCCGAGAGAAACCCTGATAAATATGGATTGTTAGATCTCTTATAACCCTAGCAATTCAAAAACATTTATTAAACTATAATGCACATTATGATCTGCACATTTTACACTAGTGCATACATGAATTTTCCTAAACCAAATGCACCCTATAATCAGCACCCATGTCAAGAAATATTACCAGTGTCACAGAAGTCCTGCTGCGTGTTCCTTTTCAGTCATGATTCCTGCTCCCCTCCCCATCAAGGATAATTACTGTCCTGACTTCTAAGAACACTGATTACTTTTGCCTACTTTAATATTTTATATAAAGGGAACAATACCATATGCTATCTTTTGTGTTTGGCTTATCTGCCCAACAATATGGCAGATATCCATATTCCTGTTGTAGATATAAATTATTCATTAACATTTCTGCATAGGAATTTATTTTGTGACTGTATCACAATTGACATATCCATTCTGCTGTTGATGGGCATTTAGGAAATTTCCATTTGGGGCTACTATTTAGAGTGCCACTAGGAACACGCTAGTGCATGTGTTCTGGTGACTACGTGTGTGCATTTCAGTTGGAACGCACATAGGAGTAGAATCCCTGGGTCTTAGGGGTCGCTTACCTCCAGCTTTAGTACCAAACTATTTTCCAAGAAATTATTCCAATTTATTCTCCCACCAATGGCATATGCAGATCCAGGTTGCTACACATCTTTGCCTGGTCTTTCTATTTTCCACCTTTTTCATTTTAATCATTCTGGTGGTAAGTGGTATATTACATTATGGTTTTCATTTGCAATTTCTTCAGACTTATGAAGATGGGCACTTTTTCATGTGCTTATTACCTATTTGAATGTCTTTTTTGACAAGTTTTCTGGAAAACTTGTTTTATTGAGTGTCTTTTTTCTTATTGGCTTGTAGAAGTCTTTTTATATATTCTGGTTAGGTCATTTGCCTAATATAATGATTGCAATTATCTCCTCCAACTTTATCAGTGCTTTTTCATTTTTTTCAATAAAAAATTAAAGGCCTTATTGTAACAAATGAAAATACATTTTCTTTGAAGTCTTTTGTTCATAGTGTTATAAAATAGTTTTTTGCTGTTGATTCATCACATTCAGTGTCACACTTTTTTTCCTTTTTGCTTCAGTTTCTTCCTACATCAAGAGAGATATCAATTTCCAACTAAATCACCGATAATTAATGCTCTTGAAGACTATTTTGAATTCATAGCTGCCTCTCTTATATTTGCTATAGCATGCTAAAGTTTTGGTTGCTTTTTCCTTCTTAATCACGTCTTTTGATGAATAAAGTTCTCAATTTTAACATCATCTATTAATTTTTTCCTCCCTTGTTTAGTGATTTTTGCATCCTATTTAAGAAACCTTTGCAAACTTAATTTCAGGATGTTTTATCATATCTCAGTGATATTGCAAAGGCCACAACTTCAGGTCACTTCTCATCAATAGTAGACATCAATTTGGGTTGATATTTCAGTTACTTTTGAAAAGATCCTTGAATTTGTGGTTTCTGGACAGAGTCCAATAACCAAGTAATGTGTCTTGGCACGTGCCACATTTCAGAAAATGTTGTTTTCACCTGACAGATTTTTACAAGTCATCTTCTAACCCTCAAACTGGGAAGAAAGCTCAAATTGCTGTTTACCTAAATTTCTTTTCAGAATCAGGTTGACCTAAAGGAAAAAGCATCCATTCGGTACAAATGGGTTTTTGTCTGATGCTTTTTAGTAGCAAATGATTCTCCTTCTCTGGACCTTAGTAACCTCATCTCAAAAGTTGGGAAATAAACTCTGCCATGTGAATACCATGGTATTGTTATGAAAATAACAACAATAATAACAATGAATAAAATGATAAAGTGCCTGCAGTGCATTAATACTTTATGGAATAGCTACCATGGAAAGACACACTGCCAAGAATTTGGGCAAATAGAGTGAATATGACATACGATCTGAGGTTTACTACTAACTGGGAGTGGCAGGAAAGTATAAAAATGACAAATTTATATCAGGGAGTAGACCCACTGGATTTTCTCTGGAGAAATGCTCAGCAGAAGACTTTATAGTTATAGGCAAATGACAAAATGAAGCCAGAACTTGTAGGGTCAAATATGTAAAAGGTCCAGTAGTTGAATTCTATTCTCTAACCTGACTCTAACATTTGAAACTATACACAGATCGATGACTCTTTTTTATTAATTCCTGCTCAAAATCTAGCTACCTTTTTCACTGATTATTTCAGAAGGCTAAATACTCTTTCAACGCCTGCCATTGATAAAACCACTTAGGAAAACTCTTCAGTGCTACTAGAAGAGCCAACTCAGAAGGCCCATCATGAAACCTGTCTGCTTCCTTTTCAATGCTATTTTAACCAAAAAATGGCATTGAACCAAGTATTATCCTTCTTTGGCATCAGACCTCACTCTGAAAGGCTTTAGACTATTTCTGAAACCACATCCACCTTCCGCAGAAGACTGTCACCAGCTAAATTGTTTACCTAGAAGTACCCAGGTGTGGGGTTGCCAGAGTTAGCAAATAGAAACGTAGGGTACCCAGTTAAAATTGAGTGTAGGATAAATGATGGATGTTGTTAGTATAAATACATTCCATGCTTGCACCAGAGTCAAATGCAGCGGGGCATCGGCATGGTAGCTGGCATTCCTCCCCACGTGGCGAGGACCCTGGGAGAGGGGTTGCTGCATGGCTTCTGTTGATGGTGGCCTTCCAGGACTGGAGCTCGGTTGCTCCGGGCGACAACATTCAGATTTTGTTTTATTTTTTATTTTTGAGGTTTCGTTTTAAAAAGAGGGACCACCTTATATTATTGTCAGATTTTATAACATGATAGCCAAGAAAAGCACACAGGAGGCAACAGGCCACAAGAAGTCTGTAGGCTTTATTAGTGTGTGTTGTTTATTACACTTTGACAGTCTCTTCTATTAGTAAATAAATGGTTCCTTGTAACCTATCTAACATCAACCTAGCTTATTTATTAAGTCAGACTTGTTTTTTAAATAATAAGCCCTATATTGAGGTATGATTGACATGGAATAATAATATATATTTAATATGTACAGCTAAATGAGTTTGGGCAGCCCAGCTGGTTTTATTGGAATAGCATAGAAAATGCTGAACAGAACAAACAGAAAAGCTGTACCACAATAAAAAATTAAAAGGGGGAATCCCCCTTGACGTTTGGCCTTACCTTTGACCAGTTCTGGTCCTCACTTTGTTCCTTGTGGCTGCTCTGGTGGAGCAGTCCAGGATTTTCTAAGCAAGTGCCCAGTGCTTCCTGCCTTCGTTTAACCATTATCTAGGGATAGTAGCTTGTCCTTAAATAATGCAGACAGTAAGTACCATCAGCACGCCACTCACTTACAGAAATGAGAGGGCTGGTGTTGTGAAGCATGAGGCATGTGGTCAGGTGTTTTGTGTCCTTTGGGTTTTTAAATCATGCTTTGTATACACTCAGTGTTTTCCCAACGCTGTATGCCTTCTATACTCAACATGAATTTCCTTTGAATCCCTTCTCTTTGTGCTTTGAGTAGTTTCTAGTTTTATTTTAAAAAGTGAAAAGTTATTTTTTTGTACAAGAAAATTAGTAGAAGAATTTTGCGAAGGGTAGGTGCTCCTTCTTTCTTTCTGCTACATAGAATTCCATCGCGTAAATGTACCATAGGTTTCTGATCCACTCATTTACTGGTGGGCACTTAGGTTGCTTCCAGCACTTGGCTGTTGTAAATTGTGGTGCTATGATCACTGGGGTGCACAGGTTCTTTTGAATTGATGCTTCAGGGTTCTTAGGGTATAATCCCAGCAGTGGAATTGCTGGGTCAAAAGGCAGTTTCATTTTCAGTTTTCTGAGGAAACTTGATATTGTCTGGAATAGCCCAACACTATAAGTTTTATTGGTTTGAAATACATTATAATCATTGCCCTTCACACACGTGTATTTTGGGGAGCAACATACAATGAGAGGCTGTCCTGATGCCGTTGA
The DNA here is from genome assembly GCF_014824575.4 of Sturnira hondurensis. NCBI lineage: Eukaryota > Metazoa > Chordata > Mammalia > Chiroptera > Phyllostomidae > Sturnira > Sturnira hondurensis. Next base: position 8,235,921 of record NW_028090067.1, on the reverse strand, counting down.
GCCACCTGTAAGTGGAACCTAATCAACAAAACAAGCAAGCAAGCAAAAGATAGCCAGAGACATTGAAATAAAGAACAAACTGACAGTAACCAGAGGGGAGGGAGGAGAAGGATAAGGGGGGAAAAAAGGGAAAGGTCATCAAGGAACATGTTTAAGGGACACATGGACAAAGTCAAAGGCGGGTAGGATCAAGGATGGGAGGTAGGGATGGGTAGGAGAGGGGAGAGTGAGGGGCTAGGGTGGAGACATCTGTACTGGAACAACAATTAAAAAAATAAAAATTTATTAAAGATCCCCAGCCCTGGCTGGTGTAGCTCAGTGGATTGAGCGCGGACCTGCGAACCACACGATCGCGGTTCGATTCCCAGTCGGGGCACATGCCTGGGTTGCAGGACGGTTCCTTGCAGGCCAACTACCAGCAGGGGATGCATGAAAAGCAACCATACATTGATGTTTCTCTCCCTCTCTCCTTCCCCTCTAAATATAAATAAATAAATAAATAAAGTCTTTAAAAAAATGTTTAAAAAAAAAATAAAGATCCCCAAAGCCCTTGTGGGTTAAAACAAAAAAAAAATTGTTTTAACATTTATTCATAACATATTTTTAAATAACAATAATAAACCAGTTATAGGTTAATATGAATAAACTATTTACATAAAATAACTATAGTTTCCACAACAAAAATTTTAATAAGAATAGCAACACTGCTTTTACATATTTGTAAATCTCTTTAATGTCTTGCTGAATAAAAGATAACTGTATTGTCCTGTCTAAAAAAAAGAAGAAAAACAAGAATTTTGCAAGAAAGCAGAAAAGGCAATCAGGAGTCTGTTTTCATTCCATCAATAGGAATGAGACATCAATGTCTTTTAAAAACTTAGAGTTCCTTTAATTAGCTAAAATTGTTTTGAGAATTTTGTCATACTGATTACAATGTGAGGTGCCTAAACTTGGAAGAAAGTTGAGAATTGTTACTGCTTTTGAAAGTTTGAGTCTCGGCCTGTGTATGGAGAGTAATGGAAATGTTACAGACAAAAGAATTGCTAAAAGGTTCCAAGTAAAGAAGCCAAGTGAAAAAAAAGAGAGAGGGAAACTATTAACTCTAGGAAAAGCTAATGTTTACACATGAAGGTCAATTTTTATCTTGTTACACTTTATATGACTTGGCTGTGAATAAATTTATTAATCATGATAAAATATCTGCTAATTTTTTCCTCTAACAAAATATTTATGATGTATCTGTATTGGAAAAATTGGGGACAGAATGTGTGTGAAGGTGGGGAAAAGTAGGGGCCTGATAAGGGTGCTAACTTTTTGGTTTCCCTGGTAAGAAGTTAATAGGAAATACCTAAGCCTTAAAATATCAAGAAATAGGTACAGCACATAGCTATTTAGAAATTTGGTGTGAACAGCATTATGTCCTGGAGGACAGCAAAGCACCAGCCTTAACAAAGCTTATGTGTCTAGGTCCATCCAAATTCACTTTTTTTCCTAGAAATGAACATGGTAATAAAGTTTTAAAAGTATGTTTTAGTGATTATGCTATTACAGTGGTCCTAAATTTTCCCTCTTTGCCCCCCTCCACCTGGTACTCCCCTTGCCTGCAGCCCCTCTTCCCCCGTTAGTTCATGTCCTGGGTAATGCATGTAAGTTCTTTGACTTCTCCATTTCCCATATTATTCTTAACCTCCCTGGTCTATTTTGTACCTACCAATCATGCTTCTTAATCTCTACACCTTTTACCTCAATCATTGCTCTTTACTCATTTTTTCAAATGAGTCTTCTCTTTCCCCCACCCAGCTGATAACCCTCCAAGTGATCTCCATATCTATGGTTCTGTTTCTGTTCTGGTTGTTTGCCTAGTTTGTTTTTGTTTTGTTTTTTTAAAGATTTTATTTATTTACCCTTAGAGGGGAAGGGAAGGAGAGAAGGAGAGAAATATCAATGTATGGTTGCCTCTCATGAGTCCCCTGCTGGGAACTGGCCTGCAACCCAGGCATGTGCCCTGACTGGGAATTGAACCACGATCGTGTGGTTCGCAGGCCCACACTCAATCCACTGAGCTACACTAGCCAGGGCCCTAGTTTATTTTTTTAGATTCAGTTGTTGATGGTTGTGAATTTGTCGTCATTTTAATGTTTATACTTTTGACCTTCTTCTTTTTCTTAAGTATTTCCCTTTAACATTTCATGTAATAATGGCTGGGTGATGATGAACTTTAGGTTTACCTTGTCCAGGAAGCACTTTATCTGCCCTTCCATTCTAAATTATAGCTTTGCTGGGTAGGGTGACCTTGGATGTAGGTCCTTGCTTTTCATTACTTTGAATACTTCTTGCCAGTCCCTTTTGCCTGCTGACTGTCTCTTGAGAACTCCTTTGTAGGTAACTCTCCCCTTTTCTCTTGCTGCTTTTAAGGTTCTCTCTTTATCATTAACCTTTGGCATTTTAATGATGTGTCTTGGTGTTGTCCTCTTTGGGTCCAACTTGTTTGGGACTCTCTGTGCTTCTTGGACTTACATGTCTATTTCCTTCATCAAATTAGGGAAGTTTTCTTTCATTATTTTTTCAAATAAGTTTTCAATTTCTTGCTCTTTTTCTTCTCCTTCTGGCATCCCTATGATTCAGATGTTGGTGTGCTTAGAGATGTCCCAGAGTGACCTTATGCTATCCTTGTTTTTTTTTAATTCTTTTTTCTTCTTACTCTTCTGATTGAATGTTTATTTCTTCCTTATGTTCTAAATTGTTGATCTGAATCCCAGCTTCCTCCCCTACACTGATAGTTCTCTTTAGTTTTTTCTTTATTTCACTTAGTGTAGCCTTCATTTCTTTCCTTATGTTGTTGCCATACTCAGTGAGTTTTCTGAGCATCCTGGTCACTAGTTGTTGAACTCTGCATCTGATAGGTTGACTATCTCCATTTTGTTTAGTTCTTTTTCTGGGGTTTTGTTCTGTTCTTTCATTTGGGCCACATTTCTTTGTCTCCTCCATTTGGCAGCCTCCCTGTGTTTGTGTCTGTGTATTAGGTAGAGCCCCTTCAACTCCCTGTCTTAGTAGTGTGGCCTGTGGTAGGAAAGACACCTGTAAATTGTGTGGGGTGGAGCCTCAGGTAATCTCCAGGGTGGGGCAACCCGCTTCACTGCTTTGTGGCTCTGTGTGGTGGGACGTTTTAGAGAGGGGACAATGCCACTGCCTGGCTTTTGGAGGTTTGCCCAACACTCACTCTATTTCCAGTTACCTCACCCACTCCCTGTATGTGACTGGCACCATTCCAGCTGTTGCTCTGGTGGTGAATCCCAGAGCAGGTGGGTTTGTGTATGTTCTAAGTCCATGGGAGCCCTTTAAATGGAGTCTCCTGAAAATCTGGCAGTTTTTTCTGCCATTCCCACCCCCCACTGATTTTGGAAGCCAGAAGTTATGGGTATTTATCTTCCTCACACTGGAACCCTGCACTGTGTGGTCTGGTCTTGGGCTGTGATCACTCACTCCCAAGGTATCCCTCCTGATTTTTATCTGCCACATGTGAATGTGAGACTGTCCCTTCCACTGCCACCACCCACTCTCTGGGCCACACTGCATCTTCGCACCTCTCCACCAGTCTCCATGACTCTGCCTGTCCTACCCATTTGGATGAATGTGGCTTCTTTAAATCTTTGGTTGTCGGACTTCCATACAGCTCGCTTTTCTGATGTTTGTGGGTGTTGTTTGTTTTGAGATCTAGTTGTAATTTTTTCTATGGTTGGGCGAGGAGGCGAAGCATGTCTGTCTATGCCTCCATCTTGACCAGAAGTCAAAAATAAAGTTTTGAACTTGTGGGCCCTTTTCTGATCTGAGAACAAGCTGGGAAACTCTTGCCTCCTTTTTTTCTTTGCTATTTTCTAGGAGGTGAAGGGCCTTGTCATGGCACAAAGGGGAGAGCTTTGACTAGATTAAACATTCAGGATGCCATGGGAAATTGATTAAATCAACAATAGAGTCAGCTTGTTGGGACTTTGACACCTTTCAGAATTCTTCAGCCCTGGCTGGGGTAGCTCAGTGGATTGAGCGCGGACCTGCGAACCACAAGATCGCGGTTCGATTCCCAGTCGGGGCACATGCCTGGGTTGCAGGCCAGTTCCCTGTTCCCGGCAGGGAATGCATGAGATGCAACCATACATTGATATTTCTCTCTCTCTCTCTCTTTCCCTTCCCCTCTAAGATAAATAAATAAAATCTTTAAAAAAAAGAATTCTTCAGTTAAGCTTCAGATTTCTGAGGACAAGAGAAAACTCATAGTCTACTAGGTTCAGACTTGGGTTTGGATTGGGTTGTAGGCGCTTTCCACTTGGCTAGCAAAATTGTCCTACCGATAGAATGGGAAAAGCAGCCAGGGCTGAACGGGGAACATTTCCCATAGCTGTGCTAGGCTACGTTTCCTCAGAAGCCAGTTATCCTTTGGCATCAAACATCTGGCTGGCCAGTGAAAGTTTCAACACACCACCTGGTCCAGTTGGTTGCCCTGAGAAGAAAGGGACAGAAGAGACATCCATGGTGCCAGTAAGCAGAGCTGTTGCAATGTGGGGATGCACTCCCTCCCTTTTACCTTTATGATAAAGGAAGTTTGGAGTGTTTTTTTTTCTGGACCCCCTGCTCATCTTAGAGTCTCTGGGACCTTTTGCTTTGGTAGGAAGATAGTTTTGTGCTAGGTCTGCCACAGAGAGAACTGGACTGGACCTTCGCCAAAATCTGCAGTAACAGCCCAAGTCCCATAGAGCTTAAAAGTCAAGTACAGTCTTGCTGTTGGGATGGCACATTTATAAGACATCTCCCTCAGGCACTCTAGGTTTCAGGAAGAGGAGAATCACTCCTCTCTTAGGCCCGGAATGCAAATACTGAGTTACAGAGTCACTTAGGCAATGTATATCTCCTTTGAGATCAGTGCCTCTACAAAAAGAGTTCCAACAGGACTTCTTAGACTATTAGATGGATAAAAAATCCACATATAGCCCTGGCCAGGTGGCTCAGTTGGTTGGAGCCCCGTCCTGTACTTCGAAATGTTGTGGGTTCGATCCCTGGTCAGGGCATATACCTAGGTTGTGGTTTTGATCCCGTCAGGGTGCATGCGGGAAGCAACCAGTTGACGTTTCTCTATCACATCATTGTTTCTCTCTTCCATGCCCTCTCTCTAAAATCAATAAACATGCTCAGGTGAGGATTAAACCAAAGGTTTTTAATTCCACATATATTTTTTTCAAATGTGTATTATATAGGACAGTAGTGCTTGGGCTGAATATAAATGCTAACAAAAAAAGAGATCCCAATTATTTTTACGGATGATTTTTCTGCTCATGGGTTTTTTCCACCTTTCTCCTATGTGCTATCTCCACAAATAGAATATAAGGTCCTTGAAGTCAAGGGTTGTGTGGCACATTCCTTTCTTCTCTGTTGATTACATTTACAAATATTTTCCTCGCTCTACATAAAATATTGATGCATATCCATCATAAAAACCTGGGTTAGACGAAGTATATTCAGTCTTCTTTTTGCTTATCTGCATATTCTTATTTTTTCACAACTGAAGGTGGGGGAGAATCTGTCCTGGACAACATTCTTCTGCCCTAGAGGGTCAAGGGGCCACACATATATTGAATGTAATAATAACAAATAAATAAAACAACCAAAGCTAACTTGTATTGAGCACTTACTATGCCAGGAACAGCTTTACATGTCTTAGCTCACTTAATCTTAAAAATGACTCTTCTTCTCACAGATGTCCCAACATTATCTTAAGAAACATCCTGTGCTCAACAGCTGCCTTCTTTCCTGATTTTTACGTAAGCAGATTGACATCCTTACTCTGTGATTCTAGTCATAGTGATGTAACACTTGTACATTCATTTAGGCGAATGGTCATAGTATTGGCACCAATGAGCGTCTTCCTTCTGTCATAAAATTGGGACTTGTATGTGTCATGAGTAGATGTACAAACTAACTAAAGCAATTGTTTCTTATGATTAGAGATTTTAAAACAGCACCAGCGGGTCCCATGTCACTGCTTCAGAGCATGAAGAGAACTTGCCACCAGATAAGAATTCTCCAAGTACCACCCTGACTGACTAATTCACCTTATGACACACAGAGTGATGACACATTTTTAAGTGAGCCCTTAAAAATAACTCCATTTAAAGTGAAAAAAGCCTGTAACATACAGGGTCTTCAAGGTTGGCCTTTTAGCCCTGCATATTGCCGTATCAAGTGGGCTGTGAAGCTAGTTTACCTATTCTCTAGGGTTTCCAGGAAAGGAAAACTCATATGTAATGAAAGTAAAGAGAAGTCAGTCCCAGCCCAGGGCCAACCCATCACCTCACCCAAACCAGACGAACAGGAGCCTGACACCACAGAATGTGCTGTTTCTTCCTTCTACAGCCACCAGCTAGACTCACGGCTGCTGGAAGTGTTCCTGAAACTTGGAGCAAATGAAATTGGGAGAATGGGTTATATGACACTGCCAGAAACTGGAGCAGTCACTGCAACCACGGCAGAACCAATCACCTCGAAGGAAATTGCCACAATGAAGACTATTGGTAAAACAATCCTACCTATTTAGAGTGGCCTACTGCCAGTCTAGAACATTTCTACCCTCTGGCCCAGAGTGAGGAATAGGTACGGCACAGGAACAGGCCAAGAGTGGCTAACATTGGCACAAAGGAGAATTTTGGAGCTCCAAGTCCTAAGATCTTCTTCCAGAGAGGAAACAGAGGCACAGAGAAGTTCAGAGACTTGCCTTAGATCACACAGCAGGAGTGGCATCCGAACTCTGGACTTGCAGTTCAATGTGCTTTCACTTGGGACATGATTTTTTAAACATAAAACAATGTAACATTTTTTAAAATGTAGAAATTTTAGCCAAAAATATTACTTGTAATCACAACTTTTCAATAACTATCAGCATTTCTGTATTTTTCCTTCAAATGTTTTCATTCTCCTAAGTTTCACGTAACCGTAATTACTGACTATACATGTTCCTATTTTTCAAAACAAAAGAAAAAGTGTTTTCTCATTTGTAATTTAAGTATATTTTTTATGTTCATTCACATTTATTTATTGAGCATCTACATGTATCAGGTACTGTTCTAAATAAAACAATATCCTTTTCCCACAGAATTAACATTCTAATGAGATAGATGTAGAATACATAAATAAGTAATGTATGATATTTTCCCACCAAAGTGGATAGTTTTTTAAGTATATTTTATTGATTATACTATTACAATTGTCCCCTTTACCCCCCTCTGCCTGGGACCCCCTCCCTCCAGCAAACCCCCTCCCTTAGTTCATGTCCATGAGCCATGCGTATAAGTTCTTTGGCTTCTCTATTTCCTACACTATTCTTAACCTCCCCCTGTCTATTTTGTAACTATCAATTATACTTCTTAATTCCTGCACCTTTCCCCCGATTCTCTCTCTTTCCCCTCCCAGCCGATAATTCTTCAAACGATCTCCATATCTATGATTCTGTCCCTATTCTGGTTGTTTGACTAGTTTGTTTTTGTTTTCGTTTTTTAGATTCAGTTGTTGATAGTTTTGAGTTTGTTATCATTTTAATGTTCATAGTTTTGACCTTTTTCTTAAGTATTTTCCTTTAATAGTTTATGTAATAATGGCTGGGTGATGATGAACTCCTTTAGCTTTACCTTGTCTGGGAAGCACTTTATCTGCCCTTCCATTATAAATGATGATAGCTTCCTGGATGAAATAATCTAGATTGTAGGTTCTTGCTTTTCATCACTTTGAATACTTCTTGCCAGTCCCTTTTGCCTGCTGACTGTCTAATGAGAACTCCTTTGTAGATAACTCTCCGCTTTCTCTTGCTGCTTGTAAGGTTCTTTCTTTATCATTAACCTTTGGCATTTTAATTATGATGTGTCTTGGTGTGTTCCTTCTTGGGTCCAGTTGTTTGGGACTCTCTGTGCATCCTGGATTTGTATGTCTATTTCCTCCATCAACTTAGGGAGTTTTCTTTCATTACTTTTTCAAATACGTTTTCAATTTCTTCTCTTCCTCCTTCTCTCTTGGCAGCCCTATGATTTGGATGATGGTACTTTTGGAGATGTTCCAGAGTCTTCTTATACTTCCCTTGTTTTCTCGAATTCTTTATTTTGGTTGAATGTTCTGTTCTAGTTGAATATTTATTTCTTCCTTATGTTCCAAATCACGGATTTGAATCCCAGCTTCCTCCCCTTCACTGTTGGTTCCCTGTGGAGTTTTCTTTATTTCACTTAGTGTAGCCTTCATCTCTTACCTTATGTTGTTGCCATAATCGCTGAGTTTTCTGAGCATCCTGATCACCAGTTGTTGAACTCTGCATCTGATCAGTTGATTATCTCTGTTTTGTTTAGTTCTCTTCCTGGGGTTTTGTTCTGTTCTTTCATTTGGGCCACATTTCTTTGTCTCCTCCATTTGGCAGCCTCCCTGTGTTTGTGTCTGTGTATTAGGTAGAGCTGCTTTGACTCTTTGTCTTAGCGTACCTGTTAAGTTATGTGGCGCAGAGCCTTAGGTGTTCACCAGGGCAGGGCAACCCTTCACTACTTTGTGGCTCTGTGTGCAGGTACAGGTCAGAGAGGGGACAGTACTGCTGCCTGGCTTCTGGAGGTTTGCCTGGCATTTGCCCCATTTCCAGTCACTTCACCCACTCCCCGTGTGGAACTAGCACCCTTACAGCTGTTGCCCTGGTGTTGAATTCCAGAGTGGGTGGGTTTGCATATATTTTAAGACCACTGGGGCCCTTCGAACTGACTCTCCTGAGTCACTAGCAGTTTCTTCCATCACCCTAACCCTGTGTTCTCTAGCCAGAATTTACAAGGCTTTCTTTTCCCAGTGATGCAACCCTGGGCTGCACGGTCTAGTCTGGGACTGGGATTGCTCACTCCTAAGGAATACCCCAAGATTTTTACACACCACACATGAATGTGGGATGTCCTGGTCCACCACCTCTGTCTCTCTGCACCATGCCTCACTGCACGTTCTCCGGCCCAGCTCCCCGGCTCCATTCCTCCTACCTGTCTGGATGAATATGGCTTCTTTAAATCCTTCATTGTCAGACTTCTATACAATTTGAAATTTGGCAGTTCTGGGTGCTTTTTTTGTTTTGAGGTTAGTTTTGATCCTTCCTGTGGTTGCACAAAGAGGCAAAGCATGTCTACCTCTGCCTTCGTCTTGACTGGAAGCCCCAGTGTGGATAATTGTTACTGAACAAACACCATTATGAGGAGAAGATGCATCTCATTTTCTCATAGAAACATATAATTAACATTAATTTTGACAGGAGAACATTTCTTTTTCTCTCGAGCCCCCCAATTAACATCCACTTGTGCTAAAACAACACCAATCCCATCATAATGGACACAATGATATTAGTCACATCATTGCTAGACAATTTCCATAGGACACATGCCTGTGTTTGCAGAGCATCCATACGATACCTGCTATTTATGTAATTAAATGTTTAATGCAGAAAAAGGACAAGCAATAAAGATGAAAGACATGAATGAAAATGATGAACGAGATGAAAACTTTCCTAAGTACTTGAAAAGGAGAAGCTTAATGCAACCCACATGATTTCTGAGACTGCAAGGATGCCACATGGGCACTTATGCTGAATGTGCCCTGTGGCTTCCTAGCCCAAGAAATCCAAATCCATCCTCTAAATGTGAAGAATGCCCTATAAGCTAAAGTGGAGGTATTAAATAAAACTGATTAAGCCTACTTCTTACGATATCTCCTCATCCCCTACCCTCATCACACACACACACACACACACACACACACAAAACACAGTTCTATACAGGGCAGGACTGAGTAGTATAATGGCAGGAAGTTGTAAGTGGCAGGTAAAAAAGAAACAATATATAGTACTGCATATATTTATATCTACATGATAGACATTATATGTAATGTATGTGTCTCCATATATAGAATGAAAATAAAATACATAGCAAGAGGATGGGGAACAATGGAGGTGGAGATGGGGTGAGGAAGGTCACATCTAACACAGTATAATCAAGGAAAGAGGGTCTGACTGGTCAGAGGTGATATTTCAGCACAGCTGTGAATGACGTGAGAGAGCAAGGTATGGAACTATTTAGGGAAAGAGCATTCTGGCAGGAGAACAGTAAGTACAAAGGCCCTGTGGCAGATCTTGCTATCTGTGCTCAAAGGATGGCAAGGAGGCTGGTGTGAAGGAGCCCAGTGAGGAAGGGCAAGGTGGTAGGAGCCCATGCTGGCCAGACAGCTAGATACCAGATCAGGATGCCTTGCTGGCAATGCTCAACACCTGAGTACTTTGGAAGCCACTGGAGGATTCTGAATGAGGACACAATCGGCATGATATTTGAAAAACATACTATTGCTCAAGAAGATAAATTAGGAGAATACCATGGGATTCAACCAAGAGGAGGACATAGTTTGGGTTAGGGTTAAAAGTGTTCAGACAGAGACAAGTAGTATACAGTCTTAGTTTTGAATATGAAGTCAACCAGATCTGCTTTGAGTTGAATGTAATACACCAGAGAAAAAGAAAAATCCATACTACTTAATAACAGCAACTGCTAACAGTAACCTAAGGCATACTTGGTGCCAGGTCCTCTTTCTATGCTTTACGTATATTAACAACAATAATACTGTTTGCCTTTCTAGGGCCTTCCCTATGCCAGATCGTCAGTGTTTTAACATACATTCACTCACGTCTTCATACCTGTCCCATAGGGTGGACACTTTTATCTCCATTTTTAGGTGAGAGGCACAGATTGATTTGACAGTTTGTGTAAGGATGACCCAGATAGGAAGTGACAGAGCTGAGCTCTGACCCCAGGTTCTGGCTGCAGCGTTGAGGTTCATAACCACTGTGGCCAAGACCTCTTGTGATTACAATGTTTTGATTTGAGCAGCTGGGGAGGTGATGGTGCTGTCAACTGAGAAAGGAATATCTGAGGCAGAGCAGCAGTTCTGGGAGCATGGATGTCAAAAGGCTGGGCTTTGGGCATGCAAAGTTTGAGACACCTCTTAGACCTCCAAGGGGAGATGTTGTGTGGCCACTGGATAAGTATCAAGAATCTCGAGTTCAGGGCTCAAGAGAGCTATGTGGAATGACCAGCATATAGATGGAATTTAAAGTGAAGGGACTGGATGAGATAACCCACCATGTGACCAGTGGAAGGGACTAAACCCTGACACACTCCAACATTCCGTGTTTCGAAATAGAAGGTAGCTCCTGCAAAGGAGACTGGGAAGGAGCAATGTGTGAGGCAGAAGGAAAACCAGGAGAATGTGCTGGAAGCCAAGAGTTTCAAGGAGAAAACCATCCACGCTGAGAAATGCTGCTGAGACGTCAAGCAAAGCAAGGGTGTTTCAGTCCTCGTGATGCTGAGTCTAACTGCTGCACACAGTTCCTTCGTGTGGAGGGAGGGGTTCTTTTATTATTTGCTCTCACGTGTTCAGTTCCATCACAGATAGCTCGCTGAGTAGAGGAATAAAGGTCATTTGATCCAAGTTACGTTGTTAATTTGAATTCAGATTAAATCACTTTTGGGTATCATGTATGGTACTAGGCACCAGAAATGTAGGGGTAAGCAAATCACTGATTTTCTGCTTTTGAGAATGGACCAGGCAAGAAGGGGAGGGGGAAGAAGGTGAGGAAGAGGAAGAGAAAGGAGAAGAAGACAATGATTTGGATATCTGAGGGTTGCCTAATGAACTTAGCCAGGACACCCCATAGAAAAGCCCAAAACAGCGATGAGTCATGTAATGATGGAGTTATATTCTGACATATGTGTCTTTAGGTGGTTTTGTCATTGTGGGAACATCACAGAGTGTACTTAGACAAACACAGATGGCGTAGCCTACGACATACACACCTAGGCTGTATGTTATTGCCTGTTGCTGGCAGGCTACACACCTGTGCAGCATGTTACAAGATGGAATGCTGTAGGTAACTGCAACACAATCGTAAGTATTTGTATAAATTTCTAAACACCAGAAAGATACAGTAAAAATAAAATATAAAAGATAAAAATGGTACACCTATGCAGGGCATATACCGTGAATAGAGCTTGCAGGGCTGGACATTGCTCTGGGTGAGTCCGTGAGTGAATGGTGAGTAAGTGTGAAGAGCCAGGACAGTACGGTGCGCTACACTTTATCAACACTGTGCACTTAGGCCACACTAAATTTATAAAAACTGTTTTTCTTTCTTCAATAATAAATTAACCTTACGTCCTGGCTGGTGAGGCTCAATGGGTTGAGTGCCAGCCTGTGAACCAAAGGATCATTGGTTCAATTCCCAGTCAGGGCACGTGCCTGGGTTGTGGGCCAGGTCCCCAGTAGGGGACGTGCAAGAAGCAACCACACATTGATGTTTCTCTTCTTCTCCTTCTTCCTCCCTTCCCCTCTCTAAAAATAAATAAATGAAATCTTTTTAAAAATAAATAAATTAACCTTAGCTTACTGTAACATTTTTACTTTATAAACTTTTTTTAACGTTTCAACTCTTGTAATAACAGCAGAACACAAACACCTCGGACAGCTGTACAAAAATAATGTTCTACATCTGTCTTCGGTATCAGTCACAGTGAGTAATGCACTGCAATGTTATCATGGCTACAGCGTCACTATTCAACAGGGATTTTTCAGTTCCATTACATCATTGTACATGCCACCCACCATTGACCAAAACGTCATTTTACGGCTTATGACTGGAATTTAACAAACCTCCCCACCCAACAATCCTCTCAAGTATGAAGGTAGATTTTTCAGACATGCTGGCTCTTAACAGAATTACTCACCCTCTGGATTCTTTGTCAGGAACCTACTGGGATGGGTATGCAGCCCAGACGAAGGTGGCATAGCGAACAAGAAACCTGAGATTCAGGTAGTGAAAGATGGTTGATGAAGACCAGGAAAATGCCCAGAGTGTGGTAAACTGAGATCCTGGGGCCATAACTGTGCAGCTACCAGTCTAGAGAGCAAACAGTGCGCAGCGATTGCCTGATGCAGCGAGACGTACTGAGTGGAGATGTATACCCTTGAGGAAAAGTATGGGGAAGCGATGAATGGGGGAAGGATGCAGGGGGTCTCTCCTTTTCTGGAGTATGTAGACACACCCTTAGTCCCCAGGTTTCAGTATAGAAGTTCCATTACAGTTGTGCCCAGGGTCTCTCTTGTAACCTCTGTGAGTGAAGCTTCAGCGGTCTGCTGGGGTGGGGGAGGGGCAGTGGCTCAGCGGCAGGAGGTAGGTGAGGAGATGAAGTAAAATGTCCTCATATACAGATGCTTGACCAATTCCCTCTTCTGCCTTCCTTCCACATCATCTTCACCACTTGAAGAACTGTTGTTACCACCAATTTCTGATCCTGTTTGGGCTTCTAAGGCATATGGAAGCCTACTTTGGGGCCTCCTATGCTGCTGGCTTCCATTTCAGCCTTTTCTGTTTCTTGTGTGTGTGTTTTTAAGTAAATTTTTACTTATTCATCGGCTTTCTGGCTTCCAAAATTTTCTTCTTGTTCTTTTGTTTTTACTCTCTTTATCCTTATGGTTTATGATGTTTCTATTCCACTACAGCTATTTTAGTGAGGTTTAGGAGGAAACAAAAGGTAACTATATGTGTTCAATCTGCCATGCTGTTTAAAAAGGAGTTTTTAAAAAATTGTGAACTATTTGCGTAGTTTAATAACTAGTTATTGTGTGAACAGCCATTAAGCAGTACTCAAATCAAGAAATAAAACATTTGCTGGCACCCTGAGAGGCCTCCAGGTGTCCCTTCCTGATGGCAATTAGATCTCTAAATTTCATTTTTTAGACATTTTTGAGGAATTCTCACTGCCAAGGAGCACTGTAAAGTAGGATCAGTACAATAACAAGTGCAGCATTTTCTTTAGGCGATACGCAGTGGTGGGTGCTTGGTTTTATAAAGATGAACAAGCACAGTCCCTTTCCCCAAGGAGCTGACCCCTCTTTCACAAGAGTAAATCAAATGACACCGACTGTTAACGGAGAAGACACCTTTCAGAGTGTCTAGCTGGCTCACCACATTCCTGCAGAGTCTTCCTGCCCCACCCTCAGAGTGAATCTTTGCAGCCCTAATGGGCACCCTGCTCCTCTGGCCACAGCTGATTGGATTAGAGGTCTAGGGACACGTGACTCCAGTTGCACCAATGGGATTTCCTCTCTAAGGGATCTGAATTAGAATTCAAAGGCGCTAATTGGTCTCTGCTGCCCAGTGAATTGAGGGCATGTCCACACTGGCCTGGACACTTCTGACCATGTGTCCGTGGCCATGCGGAGAAAACCCATCTGGAGAGGAGGAAACCAGCAGGCACAGAGAGTCGCTTTCCAGTTTCTGCTTTCAGACTCGTGGACTCCATGAGATACCCCTGCCTTGATTAAAACAGCTATAATACTAACACTGTACCACTCTACAGGCCAAAAACTGAGTATTAACATGTGAAGAGGGCTCGAAGCACGAGAGAGGCTATATCTGGTTGAAGAGTAGATGGAATCAGGAGTCATGAAATATTCTATGAAAAACTTTTGACAACTGAGTGGGTGCACCATAAACGATGGGTAAAATTCTAACAGGAGGGGATGGCGTGAGAGCGTTTATAAGCGAAAGGAACCACGCAGGGAGAGAAAATCGGGGGCTTTGTCCCAAGATGGTCCTTGTGAAAATTCAAGAGCTCTTCAAGCAGTTTTTGTCTCCACAAGAGCTGTGACACATGCAGCACATTCTAGGTCCTTTTCCCACTTGGAAGTAATTAACAGCAAGTGTCACTCCATTTTTACAGGCCTCCTTCTACCTATTTTGTTTTAAACAAAATTAAAGAGGCCACCCAGGGAAACTCCTGTATTTCTCCAGAAAAAAAAACTTCCTCCAGAAAGATGTGATGTAACTAATAATGCAATGCTGTGATCTTCAGTATAAATTTCAATCCTGTTTCCTCATTCCAGGATAAGTGGTAATTAAACACTTCCCAGCAGTGTGAGGTGACTTATAGGAAATCCAAACACAATTTCACTCCAGGGAATCCTGTTTGACTCTCTTGGCCGTTTCCTCAATGTCTGTATCCATGGCCTTCAGATGTATTAGATGACCCATTTTGGGAGCCACCAACTCCTTTTCTAGAAAAAGAGGTACTTCGCCAAATTTTAAAAACACACCACAAATGGGACTTTAAAAGTATGTAAAATACTTCTTGTGGTTTGAACAGCCACTGTCCACAAACTACGCTTCTAAAATCTGAATGAACTATCCAGTAATAAGGCATTACATAAATAGGCATATTTCATATTTTTATATGTTTATAAGTACATTGATTAATGAGAGGAGTAAAACTGAACTCAGTAGGAAAGTTTGGAGAGAAACAAAGAAGTGAGAATTTGTACCTCATAGCTAATATTATTTACTTTATTTAGGGAAAGACCTAGTTTTTATACCAAAGTCACTTTCAGCCAATAAGCCAGTGAAGTTATACATTTTTCTGAAGTTATAAATTTGAAAGCAGCTTATGTTACTCTCTTAACTGTTGACCCATTCATAATTGTAAGTATTATTCGTTCCAAACCAATCTTTATCGTAGCCTTGCAGTTAGTACTTCTCTGAGCTCAAAATAGGGTCCTTTTTTCACCAAGCACTGAACATAGATATTACCGTTACAACAGATGTCATTACAACACTTTCTATATCACGAAGAGATTTTCATATTCCAGCCTTATATAGGTAAATAGTCCAATTAAAAAAATGGGCAAAGGACCCCAAAGTTCCTTTGGGCAAAGCCTCTTATAAAATTGGAAGTTACAAAATAGTCATGATTATGCAAAGTACAGCATAAGGTACACAGTCAGTGATACTGTAATAGGCGTGGTGGGAGGCGAGTGCTGAGACCCCATCAGGTGCATCACTTCAGAAGTCACGTACCGGTAAATGCCTAACCGCTACGCTGTACACCTGAGGTTAATACACTGCTGAATGTCATCTGTAATTGAAAAAAAGTATTTAATTAAAAATACAATAGAAAAATACCTGTACATTGAATAAAAAGATGACTACTTCAGGTTTTCTCAGCTGAATTTTCATGTGAAAACAAAGCAAGAGATAAACAACTTCATATATTCAAAGGCTCAAAATAGAGAATTTGTGTATGCTTTTGGAAAACACTATTTGCACTGGCCAGGTAGCACAGTTGGTTAAAGTGTTGTCCTAGTACACCAAGGCTGCAGGTTCAATTCCCAGTCAGGACACACACTTATATATGCAACAATGTATAAGTGGAACAACAAATTGATGTCTGTCTGTCTCTGTCTCTATCTCTCTCTTTCCCCCTTCCTCTCTCTCCCTCTCTAAAAAAAAATCTGTAAAAGGAAAACATTATTTGAATACATATATCACATAAATTGAAAGATTTTTAAAAAGAACAACATACAGGTTATACATAGTTCATGACGTTGCATAAATGTTATTAAAGAAGGGAAACGGGCCATTTCTAATAGCAGTATTTCCAAGACTCACATCAGCCCTATTCTCAATAACCTGGAAAACAGCTAGGAAATTATATAATGCCAGCACTTTTAGTGCCAGGGGCTATTTGTATATAATCTCAGTTACTCCTCTGTAACAATGTAAGAAAAGAATTACTATCCCCAATTTGGATGTGGGACAGTAAAACGTGGCAGTATGTACTTGCTCAAGATATTGTGTCTAGTAGGTAACAAAGTCAGGAAGTCAGTTTCAAAGTCTAGAGTTTAACCTCAAGCTCTTCTGCCTCTCACATGACTGTGGAGACATACTGGTCATGAGCTGCCAAAGGTTCTGTTCCTTACTGTAGATATCTAAAGTTTTGAGTTTTGTTTAAGTAGCACTTTTCATATCTAGGGCTATTGGCTTTAAAGGAAGTTTCCAGAAAATTGATTCAACAGCTAGAAGAATTCTTGTGTTGCATTCCTCTGTGTTGTGCTTCCAGGTTGTACTCGGTATCCCTTTCTCTCTCTCTCTCTCTCTTCCTCTCTGTGTACAGACATAGATATACATAGATATATAGACATGTAATAGATATAGGGATAAATGTGTATAATATATAGTTACGGTAAATTTTACACAGTTGGAACATAATTTCAAACTATGTATTTATTTCAGTAATTGCATTATTTGGATTAACTTTCATTTCCTTCTTTTTTTCCTTGTGAAAATGTAATACAAATAATGCCAGTTTACCAAAAAAAAAAAAAAGAAGAAGAAAGAAAGAAAGAAACAAGAATGCTTTATTTACACACTGGAGTGGGCTAAATGTGTGCTGAGGACTGTTTACCAAAGACCAACTGATAAATTATACTGGTGTATGAAAATGAGTAAGAATGGCCTGAAATAGACCTGTGCATGGCACGTTTGGCTGGAAGTTCTGTTTCAGAAGAAAAACCTGAGAATCACATTACAACTGCGACTCATACGTTAGTAATATTTCAAGGCAAGCCACTTAAAATGTAGCCTGAGTACTGACACTGGAAACGATCTTTTCTTCCATATGCTTTCAAGTGTCTTCCTCTAAGTGTACATTTATGACCACGTTTAACACATTTGAATTCTACAGGTATAGCACATGATTAAGAGAACAAATTCTGACCTGAAATCAGACCTGGATTAAAAATCTTAATCTCCACCATTCCCTTGGGCAAGTGATTTATTTAATCTTTCTAAACCAGCTTCCTCATTTGAAAAATGGAGATGATCCCTAGCTCAAGGGTCACAGCAAGAATTATGCTCATCTGATGTCTAAGGTGCCAAGCATGTTGTACAGTACACGGTAAGGCTTGTTAAATAGTAGGTAGTGGTGAAATGTGTTGATTGGAAACGCAGGCAACCCGTAGCACAGACTTCCTTCCTCCCGTACAATCGCTTACCTGCGTGAGGACTGACCCTTCCGCTCAGTGCACGCTGTCGCCCCAGTCGCCCATGAATTTATCAAATAAGAGATCTAGAAATTCCAGTCGTATTTTGTTATAAGGACCTGGACCTTTCGACTTGGACAGCCTGACAACTGCCCTTCGATCCACACTCCCGGATCAGCCGCCTGCTCATTTCAGTGATACGTCTCGTCGGATGCAGAAGATTCAGTTCGCGCCGAGCTCTCCCTGTGCTTTGCCAGACGTGGCTGGTGGCGCCGGGTCTCGCCTGCCCAGCTGTCCGCGGGGTCCGGAAGGTCCTGGCAGCTGGCGACAACTCGGCTCGGCTGGCGGGCGTCTCGGAGGCCCCAGAGCGAGGGCTCCGCGGGCTGCGGCGGTTGCAGAGGCTGCGGCCGCTGCGCGTCTCCCTCCCTGCCCGGGGGCCGGCGGGGACCGACGGCCGGAGGGCGCCTCCAATCGCCGCTGCGCGCCACGCCCGCCACGCC
The DNA here is from genome assembly GCF_014824575.4 of Sturnira hondurensis. NCBI lineage: Eukaryota > Metazoa > Chordata > Mammalia > Chiroptera > Phyllostomidae > Sturnira > Sturnira hondurensis. The sequence continues at coordinate 8,217,514 of NW_028090067.1, read as the reverse complement.
CGCGGCGCGGGGAAATAAGAAGTGAGCGCCCTGCGCGCAGGAGGAGCGACGGCGCGGGCTGCGCTCCCCGCAGTGGCCACCTCGCGCTCGGGTCGGCGACCGCGCGGCCATGGCCGGGCCGCGGCACATCGGCACCTTCGTGGTGTGGGACTACGTGGTGTTCGCGGGCACGCTGCTCCTCTCGGCCGTCATCGGCGTGTACTACGCCTTCGCGGGGCGCAGCCAGCAGACTTCCAAGGACTTCCTGACCGGCGGCCGTAGAATGACCGCCGTGCCGGTGGCGCTGTCCCTCACCGCCAGCTTCATGTCTGCCGTCACCGTCCTGGGCACCCCCTCCGAGGTGTACCGTTTCGGGGCCGTCTTCGGCCTCTTCGGCCTCACCTACCTCCTGGTGGTGCTCATCAGCGCGGAGGTCTACCTCCCGGTGTTCTACAAGCTGGGAATCACCAGCACCTACGAGGTAAAGGGTGAGACGGTGGGCTGGGGAGGGGGCGGGGAGCGCGCGCCGGGTGCCCGAAGCGGGTTTCCAGGTGGCAGACTGGCCGCCACCAGGCTGAGGTCTCACCCGGTGCAGGTCCACCTCCGCCCTCCCCTTTCGGGAAGAGGTGTCCTGTGAAGGAGGCAAACATCCTGGGACTAGGCTCGCTCGGGACGTCAGTGAAAAAGAGAGGCTTCCCCCCTAAGTGGAGTGATGTGGACTAGCGCTCGCTGAGGGCCTTTCTGCCTGGATTCCGAGTCAAGACGGAAGATTTTAAAACTTTTTATCTTGGGGAGGGTAAGCCCTTCTCGTCTCAGCTCCACCTGGAAATGAATCGCCGTGTCCCAGATCCTCAGGCACCGCTCACCCGTCCAGGATAGCTGGGGAAACCTTTGTACACCCCTTCTGCCCTTCCACCCCTTCCAGAGAGGGGCAGGTGCTCCAGTTAAGTTGCTGTATCTCTCGTCCCAGTCAGTACTTGCCTTTGAGGCCAGCTTCTACCACTTACTAGCTGGGTAACGTTGGGCGACTTAACCTTTTGTGCCGACTTCATCTCAAATCTCAGAGTGAAAATAATGATGTCACCTACCTCACCCAGTGGTTGGGAGGATTAAAAGGTGTGATGCAAGTGCAGCGTTTAAAACAGTGTCTGGTGCGGGGTTGGCGCTGAGTAAATGTTGGCTGTACGTATTGGTGTTGTGGTGGTAGAGGTGGTTATTTTGGGATCACTAGGAAAATTGGGCTGTGAGGTGCTTAAACAGCTCCGCCTTCTCTATGGAAAGATGCTTAAAGAAAACTGGCTTTTCTATTGCACAGGTCCACTGGTTGTAGGTTTTCTCAAGTTGTTTGCAGGAAAGGGCTTTGTAAAGATGGTGAATCTTTGATTTAGTATAGAATGTCAGTTTATTTCTTAATAATTTTAAAGCTTTTATTTACTTATTTTTAGAGAGAAGGGAAAGGAGGGAGAAAGAGAGGGAGAGAAACATCTATGTGAGAGAGAAACATTGATACCTTGCCTCTTGTACGGGCCCCAACTAGGAACTGGACCTGCAACCCAGGGGTGCTCTCTGAGCGGCAGTCCACCTGGCAACCTTTTGGTTTGGAGGGCGATACCCAAGCAACTGAGCCATACCGGTCAGGGCTGGTTTAGGTTAAAGAGCTGTTGAATGGGAGTGTTGGGGGAAGATGAAAGCTCAGGGGACCAGTGGGGTCCAGCTCAGTGCCCTCAGGAGTCTCTTTAATCCAGGCACTAATCTGTGAGCCACACACACAAATCTATACAGATTTCCTGTCTAATAGGCCATTACACAGAGGACTCAGAGTCTCATCCTCAGTGGCAGCTGCCTCTGTCCTTGAACTTATATAGCGCTTGCTCCAATCCAGAGTCACTGGAAGTTGGTTTCCTAGTAAGGCTGGTTTAATTGGTGCTGTGGACAGGGTCCCAATGGTACAGCAAGTGTTAATGCCAAACTGTGTGGGTTCTAGGAATGTCACCCAGGACAAGGCACCTTGGGGACAGCATTGCTTTCCTCTGGTCATTGGGTTTGGGAGCCTTCAGTTATCACCCTGGAAGTGAGCAGGATGGAATTTCTGTCTTGCACAAAGGTGACAAACTGGCTGCCCCAGGCCAAACTCAATATTCAGTCATGTTTCCCCCCACACACTTACGGTGTTTTGAAAAAAAAAATAGCACTTAATGATGGTAGAAGTCAAATAAAATTCCAGATCTGACTTCTTTTGAAAACCTTCACTACTGGTGACACGGAGCCCACATCCTAAGTGGCCACAGGAACACCAGTTTACAGCCATTGCCGTCACCCCCTGGTTCCATACTGAGGACTCATCCATGCGTTTGCATCCATTCCATTTGCATTGGAAAGTAAATCCATGCATTTACTTTCTTGTGCTAGAGAACTCTTCATCAGCACTTATGTCTTCATCAAAAATGCAAAAGGGAAAATGGAGAGGGGTGAAAGGAGTTATTGTTTCAAGGGAGCTGTGGGACCTGTAGGCATTTGAGTTTGTGAGCTCTGGTTGTGTAGTTAACCAACACCAAAACTCAGAAGAATCTGGCAAGAGGACATCAGTTTTCACAGGTGAATGCTGCTCTCATAATCACTGACCCGTGCCTCTGCAAGGTCAGTACTTAACCCAACTTAACCCAACCAGAAATGGATTTCCCACACATTTCCAGAGTGGTGGAGACTAAGTTAGCAGGGTTTCAGCTAACCCTGGCACACACACACACACACAAAAAAGCAAAACAAAACACTAACATTTGCTGAATGTTAGTACGTGCTTGTTTTACATACATCATCAAACTCAGTCCCCAGAACAGTCCTTGTAAAGGAGGTACTATGAGAGAGCCCCATAATGCAGGCAAAGAGCCTCAGAGCAAATTAGGCTACATAAGAGAGCATGAAGCAAAGCAGACACCTGCCTAAAGGCTGTGCAGTGGGGCGTGTTGGCTGCTTCTGAAGGCTCTAGTGAGTCTTCTAGAGGAATATTTCGTTTTATGGTGAGAGCTGGAGCCACCCATGCAGAACAAGAAGTCTCAAGTATAAAATCTCTCCCCATTTCTTGTTTGTTAGCTAAAACCAGCTGTTCAGAAGTATTTTTGACATCTCCTTATCACCGTCTTCAAAGCGTAGCCCTGTTAGGAGTTCAGCAACTTCCAGACCCACAGATAAGAAGTAAAATGCAGGAATGTAATTTCCTCATCACTTCTTCATTATCTTCCTGGATCCAGCGAAATTTGTGTGTTTGGACTGAATCGTCTAGACTGTTTTTAAAAAATAATTCAGTAGAAGTTTTAGTGTCTCTAAATTATTCAAAGTTCTGAGGAGTATGGCAGATCTTAGTTGATCAGCGGCACCTACTGTTATTCTCTAGTTTTGTCTGGAAATCCTAGAGCTATTTTCTGAACCTACTTCTCAGTGACTTGGGCTCCTGGAAGGTCTCCAGGTATTTCTTTAGCAGCCTAGTAATCACCAATAGCTGAGGGAGTGTGATAGACTTCTTGGTTCTACCTGGAGTTGGTCTTGTGTGAGCATAAGTCCATAGGTCTGCCTGGATCCAGCTGACATTGGGGGAAAAATAAATTTCATTGAACCAAGTTACTTGGTTCAACTTGCTATGTATGTTCAATGATGAGGTTGCAATGTTGGGGTTCTCTCTGAGCCCAGTGTCCTCATGTGCTTATACTTAGTACATGCTCATGGAGTTGTCAAGAGGACAGTGTACAAAGCAGATACTTTATAAATGTTAGCTGCAATTATGGAGCAAAAGTATTTTCCCCTTTGGTTATTACCTAATGTTAGTTTTTTTTCTTATTTTTTCTGCTATCTGAAAAAAGATTATTGTTGTCAGTCTTAAAATTCTCTCGACATGTAGTAATAACATTTAAGTTAAAGAATGTCTTGGACTCCAGCTTTCTTCTGGCTCTGAAATTCTAGGATTCTAGCTCTATAATACATTCTGATGTGTAATATAGGCAGAGCAGACTATATTACAAATATAATGGATGTCAAGGGGAGTAGGAAGAATGGCAAGGTTGTTGGTTCTGGATAAATATTGACTTTGGTTGATTTAAGTTAAAACATTATTGGAAAGATAACAGAGAGACAAACCGAACAGACTGAAAAGACAGAAGTCAGGGCAGCCTCTGAGGCCACTCTGCCAGAATCAGTCTGTTTCTGCTCCAGTCATACTCTGTCTTTACATCTTGTCTCTTAAGATTCAAATGCTGCCCTAGCTGGTGTAGCTCAGTGGATTGAGCGTGGGCTGTGAACCAGAGGGTTGCTGGTTCAATTCCCAATCAGGGCACATACCTGGGTTGTGGGTCAGGTCCCCAGTGGAGGTCACATGTGAGGCAGCCACACATTGATGTTTCTGTTCTGTTCTTTCTCCCCCCCCCCCCCCGCCCCCTGCTCTCTAATAAATAAAAATCTTTGGGGAAAAAAAAGATTCAATTCATCAAATACCCACGAGAAGAACTGAGAAGAGAAGCTGATGAGGCCAGGCACTTTGATAATTCTTACAATTGCCTTGCAGTGGGAATGGATTGATTTGCTAAGTGAATCAGGAGAACTGTATGGAGTAGCTACGTAGATACCAAGAACAAGGGGAGAACTTTGCTTGTCCTAAAAATGCAGAATATAATTTTATTTATATGACATCCTGGAAAAGGCAAAACTAGGGTTGGAAAACAGATCAGTTAATCGCCAAGACTGATGGATGAGGGGAGGGTTTGACTACAAAAGAGCAACATGAGGGAGTTTTCCAGGGTTAGGGAACTATTCTGTATGTGTTAAATCTCATTGAACTGTACTCTAAAACAAGAGTCTATTTTGCTGTTTGTAAATAAAAATAATAGTAAAATAGAAATAGAAAATGCAAATTAATTATTAAAGTTTAACTTTCTCATTCCTTCACTTCTTAAGCTGCTTATTTCTTTAAAAAAAAAAAAAGAGTGCCCAGAGGTTTTACATGTAACCATTTTTCCTTTTTTTTTAAAACAGTATTTAGAACTTCGATTTAACAAATACGTTCGTCTCTGTGGAACAATCATCTACATTATTCAAACAGTAAGTAGCTTTCCATTACTTTATTTTACCTTTCGTCACCTATGATGTTTTTAGTCAGGGCATGTGGGCCAAGCTTCTTTTTTGGTAAACACATGAAAGATAAAAAAGAGATGCTGGAAATAGGAGGAAACAAAAAAGGAAAAGTACTCATCACTACCCAGTATTAATCCTTCAGATTGCTGAAGAATGTTTCAGCAAATGAATTTCCTCCTGGGAAAAAAATGATTTAAGTGAACGGTAAGTATTGTATTGGTTAAGCAACACTTGTGTCGTTTTAGGAAAATAAGCTTTTGCTTATCCCACCTCTCCACCAGAGAGACAGTGAGGACATTGCTGAGATGACAGAAATTTTTGAGAGAGCTGTGGTAGCTGACCCCATGAATCGTAACAAAGGAAAAACAAGTTGCATGTTTTGTAGTATTTTCGCAACATATTAAATAACAGATTTGAAAAAAAATTAATTGACACAGGAAGACATTAGGAAACAATTTTCTTTGAAAGAATACTTAAAAATGAATCTGTTCTCTCTTTTAAAAATTGAACCTTAAGACCCAATTAAAGCAGTCACTGAGGGTCAAACAATAGAACCATACATTCTGGAGGTGTTTTTAAAGCCAAGTACACAATACAGTAATTTAAGAAGGTGCAAGTATAGATTTACTGTCTGGCACAATGGAAGGCAAAGACTTGCCCGCAGTCAGTGCCAGAGAATGCTTCCCACCCTTCATTCAGGCTGTTGGAGGCTTGTCCTGATCATTGAGACATGATTTATATCTATCTTCCTCTTGGCAGTTAGCTGCTTTAGGGATGGCTTTGGTAATGAAAATCTAGGAAGGAGTTTTTATTCTTATCTTCATTCACAATGGCATTTCTCCAGTCAACAGCCAACTGCGCATTTGCTATAGTACAGCAGAGTACCTTGGTAAGTTACGTAGCTCAACTCCATTTTTTATCTTTGTGAATGACACTGCTTAAATTATATCAGCTCTTAACCCTTGTGGGATGCAAGGAAGGAGCCCGTTGGATTCTGGTAGACTTGCTGACGTAGAGCCGAGGCCAGTGCGTGTGTTTGCTAACTACTCAGACCCTCTTTGGATCATTGTTGGAAAGGGCAACAGGAGAGAAGAGTGTTCAGATGGCTGGAAAGCTAGTTTACTCGTGCAGAAAGATGGGGGCTTTAGCATCTCCCATACGAAGGACTTACTTTCAATACTACGCAAAAACATTCTCATAATATGTTCCTTTTCATAGTGTTTGTATAGAGTAATCATAGAATTAGCTTCTATATGATATAGTTCAAATGTCAAGAGCAATAGAAATGATATTTTGAGAAAAAAGACCTTACTTATCTTATTCACTATTGTACCCCAGATTAATAAATATTTATTAAATGTAGAAATGAACAAAATAAATAATATAAAAAGGGTGGAATACAGTTTTGGTTGGCTTTCATGAGTTTTTAGAGCAAATTTACACTTTTTAAAATTAATGGGCATGCAAATTTTTACACACCAGTTTCTAAAATTTTCTCTGTTTTATTTATGCAGTGATTAACAATAGCTTGAAGGCATATAAATGAGGGACCATCTACGTTTAAATTTGTATTTCTTTCTAATTGTTTTAGACATAGGAATATTGGTTTCTAGCTTGAGTTGATGAATCAGTGACTATCTCCACTAAGCACCACATGAAAAGTCCATATTTTTACACAAAACTGGCTATAAAAGATTTTTGTAATCTATGATTATACCACAAATGGAAAAGGATAATCACCTTAAATAATATTTTCAAGTTATAAACACATTAAGTGTATCAAACTGCTGTTTTAATTTATAATTTGTAGAAAAGTATTGATATTTTATAATTCATATCATTTACTTGGTTTTCTTTTTTTCCCCTCTAGGTTATATATACTGGAATTGTTATTTATGCCCCTGCCCTGGCTTTGAATCAAGGTACATTGTAGAGTTAAACAAATTATGTTACAAAAGTCTACATTTTTAATAGACTTCATTTTCTGGGGAGATGGAGGAATGCTTCCAGTAACCTGCATCAGCTTGAGGTGGAAAAAGTGGGTTCAGTGTCTACACTAGCAGTTTCCTTGGGTTCCTGAATCCATAGCTTTGAAAGTTTTGTTCATTTTTAGGATAGATCTCACTAAGCAAGTGAGTCCCTGAGACATGCCATTCTCCATTCCTTCAGAACGGGCGCCCCCTATAGTCTAAATCGTGAATGACTACTTCTTTCCTTTGTGGTTACAACGCGGAACCCATCTACCAGACACTTTTCTTCTGTTTGGCTCAGTAGCTTTGTAAAATCTGTCAGGGACAGAAGCGTTTCTTCTCCTCACTTGTAATGTGGTCCAAAAAGCAAAGTAAATAGATCCGTGTGGTTTGAATATCAGACTGCTACTACTGGTGAAAAACAGATGGCGATAGGGTCCTTATAAACAAGTGTATGAAGGTTGCGCTGATCAACACGTCACTGTTCTCTGTAGTCCGGGCAGGTAATACCTGTGAAACTGGGACAGTTTAGTGAGGCATAGATTCATGTTAGTCATATTCTCCACAGGTTTCGTGGAAACTCCACGTCCTTCGAATTCTTATCAATCAGAAGGGAGTTTACCTCTAAAACTTCCTTGTGAAATTGACAAATGGACTTTGGGATGGGAAGAATATGGTACAATCCCTGGAGTTCCTAGAAAGTGAAAAAAACCTTGCTAACTCCACACTTTATATTTTTTTTAATTTCATGACAGATAAATAGACAGTAGTTATCACCCAATTTTATAAAGTACATCACAAACAACTCTATTAAGTAATGTGCTCTTGACTTCTGAATGTTAGGCATGTTTCGTGTCAATAGTACCAACATCGTAAAGGAAGGATTTCACATGTAAAAAACTGAGCTATGTACTTTGTAAGTTACCTATTGGCTTTAAGTGTTAGTGAAGATTTTTGGCTTTAGGATTTTAAAATGCAGTTTTCACATGCAGTTCTGGGAAAAAGAGAGCAGTACCTCACCAGGCACTATGCTCTTACCAGTTTATTGAGCAACTCCTTTGGAATAGATGAGAACCTGAGGGGCTGCGTTTTGACTGCTTGAGTATCAGTTGTGCATTTCACAGCGACCAAGGTGGTAGTCACAAGCATAGACGTATTACTTGCTGCGTCACAGGTGCTCAGTGGAAACTTGTTTAACTGAATTGAAACTTCGTCGTATTTAAAACATTAATATCTCATTTTTGTCCAGCAGGAGCCTCATTAAGTTGTCTCTTGAATCCAAGTAGTGTTTAATAGCTACCTTGCTTTCTGGAAGAGCAAGATGTTTCAGTTTTACCTTGTAAATTTCCTGGCCCTGCCCGGGCATCAGCTATTCTTTCCAAGGAGAAATTGTATTTAGAGACCACAACCTAAATGTCGGAGGTATTCATCACTAACAAGTTAGTCATTTGTTCTAGGTCTTTTTAGTGGACAGAACTGGGAGATGTATATTAAAGAAAAAAGCAAATGAAGAGTTTATACTAATATTTTCAATTTTTAAATTCAAACTTGGGATTACAGGGTGTTTGCCTAAGAATTTGGCTTTATATTTTGTCTTGTATTTTATGCTGAAACTCCTGTTTTAAAAAAATAATATGAATGAGACTATTTTCTTTATGCAAATCTATCGACATATATTGTGTTCTCAAGCTTGGCTGCATGTTGGGTCCATCTGGGGAATTTTTAAAAACTACTGATGCCTAGTTTTCACTCCTTGAGATACTGAATTAATGAGCAGAGTCACTGAGATTTTTAAAGTCTTCTCTGGTGATTTTAATGTACAAAGTTGAAAACCACTAAGGTAATAGCTTTTGACTAGCAATTTCAAATTTTTACTAATAAAATATAGCCAAAACCAGTTAAAATTTATTACTCTGAAGTTTTTTCCCTAGGGTGTATCCTAGTGGGAATATATATGAAATTATTGTGTATTAAAGTCTTTTGACATATTTAATTTCTCTGTGGTCATATCACAAAATTGATATATAACTTCATTCATTCATTTCATTTTCATTTAGATTTTTAGGAGTTTTTAATTTTAATTTTTATAATTATGTAGAACATTTACATGGTTCTAAAGTCCAGTCTACAAAATCGAATATGTTTAGAAAAGCCTAATTTATATCACAGTCTCTCCTACCCTGTTCCTCCTCCCCACAGGTAATTTTATATCTGTTTTTTAATTTATCCTTCCTTTGTAAAAAAGTACATTTTTTAAAGATAATTTTTAGAGTCATTTTAGGTTTCAACAAAATTGAGGGCAAAGTGCAGAGATTTTCAGTGCACCATCTGCCCCGACACATGCCTAGCTCCCTCCGTTATCAATGCCAGAGTGGTATATTTGTATCCAGAATGAATCTACATTGACATGCCGTAATCACTCCAAGTCCACATTTCCCTTAGACTTCATCTTGGTCTGTACCTTCTGTGGGTTTGGACAAATGTGTGATGACATGTATTTGTCATCATAATATCATACAGAGTATTTTTACTGCCCTAAAAATTCTCTGTGCTCTGGCTGTTCCGCAAGAACTACCCCCTCCTTCAGCAAGCACTACTTTTTCTATAGTTTTGCCTTTTTCAGAAAGCACACAGCTGGAATCATGCAGTATGTAGTCCTTCCAGACTGGCTTCTATTACTGAGTAATACTCATTTAAGGTTCCTGCATGTTGCCCCAGCTGGGTAGCTCAGTTGGTTAGATCATCACCTGATACACCAAGGCTGCAGGTTTGATCTCCAATCAGGGCACATACAAGAAGCAACCAATGAATGCATAAATAAGTGGAACAACAAGTTGATGTCTGTCTGTCTCTCTCTCTCTTTCTCTCTCCCTGTCTCTCTCCCCCTCCCTCCCTCTCCCTCTTCTTCTCTCTCAACTAAAAAAAGAAAAAAGGCTCCTGGCATGTTGTTTTGTGGCTTAATAGCGTATTTCTTTTTAGTGTTGAATAATATTCCATTGTCTGGATGTTCCACAATGTATTTATCCATTGCCCTCCTTAAGGACATCTCAATTGTTTTCAAGTAGTGGCAGTTCTGAATGAAGCTGCTATAAACATACATGTGTAGGTTTTTGTGTGGGCATAGTTTTCAGCTCTTTTGGGTAAATACTACCAAGGAGCATGATTGCTGGACTGTATAGCAAGAGTATAGTTTTATAAGAAACTGTCAAACTGTCTTTAAAAATAGCTATTACTATTTTACATTTTCACCAGCAACACGTGAAAGAATTCTGTTGCCCCACATCCTTGTCAGCATTTGGTGTTGTCGGTGTTCCAGAGTTTGACCATTCTTTTAGGTGTGTACTGGTATCTGGTTGTTTTAATCGGCATTTCCCTGATCATGTATGATTCAAAGGGTATTTTCCATCTATATATCTTCTTTGGTGAGATGTTTGTTAAAATCTTTGGCCTATTTTTGAATCGGGTTGTTTTCTTAACATTTAAGAGATTTAAGACTTTTAAGAGATTTGGGGGGTATATTTTTTACAACAGTCCTTTATCAGTTTTTTTTCAAATGTTCTCCCAGTCTGGATCTGGTCTTCTGATTCTCTTGATACTGTCTTTTTTTAGAGCACATATTTTAAATTTTAATGAAGTCTAAGTGATCAATTATTTTATTCATAGATTGTGTCTTTGGTGTTGTATTTATAAAGGCATCACCATGTGCTAGGTACTTTATTTTTCCCCTTTGTTATATTCTAGGAACTTAATGGTTTTGCATTCTACATTTGCATCGTACCTTTTATTTTTTATGAGCCATCTTGATTTAATTTTGGTGAAGGTGTAAGTTCTATATCTGGAGTCATGTTTTTTGGCCTGTGATGTCCAACTGTTCCTCACTATTTATTAATGAAACTGCCTTTACCCCATGGTAATGCCTTTGCTACTCTGCTGAAGGTCAGTTGACTATATTTATGAGGTTTATTTCTGAGCTCTCTGTTCTTTTCCACTGATCTACTTGTCTATTCTTTTGCCAGTACCACATTGCCTTGATAGGAAGTCTTCAGGGAGAGTCGATTCTCCAGCTTTCTTCTGCTCCTTCAATATTGTGTTGGCTATTCAGAGCCTTTTGCTTCTCCATTAAAACTGTGAAATCAGTTTGTTGATTCTACATGGTTATAAACAAAATAACTTGATGGTATTTTGATTTGGATTGCATTGCATTTATAGTTTAAATTGGGAAGAACTGACATCCTAACAATGTTCAAGCTTTTTATCCATAAACATGGAATATTTTTCCATTTATTTGGTTCTTTCATTTTATTCATCAGAATTTTGTAGTTTTCCTCATATAGATATTGTATACATTTTATTAGACTTTTAGCCAAGTATTTTGTTTTATTTTAAGTATTTTATTTTACTTAAATATTTTAATATTTTATTTTGGGGTGCTAATATAAATGGTAATATGTTATTTTGAGAGTTTAAAAAACAACTTTAATGAAATATTAACTTCATATAAAAATTAGTAAATTTTAGTCTTTGAAAATTATAGTTCAGCTTAAAGGTGCAAAAAGGGAGCCAAGAAGAAAGTGGTCGATCCATTTTCTAAGAAAGATTGGTGTAGGATAAAAGCACCAACAAAATTCCCCTTGTTTATTGTTGGTATACGGGAAGGCCGTTGACTTCTGTATATTAACCTGCATCCTGCAACCATATGATAATTCCTGCTCGGAATTAGTTTCAGGAGATGTTTTATTGATTCTTTCAGATTTTTTATATAGATGATCATGTCATCTGTGAACAAAGAAAGTTTTATTTCTTTCTTCCCAATCTGTGTACCTTTTATTTTTTTTCTTGCTTTATTGTATTGGCAAGGACTTTCAGTATGACATTGAAACATAGTGTTGAAAGGAAATGTCTCTGCCTTGTGCCCAGTCTTAGTGGGAAGTCTTCCATTTTCTCCCCATTAAGTATGATGTTAGCTGTAGGTGTCCATAAATAGTCTTTATCAAGTTGAGGAATTTCCCCTCTATTTCTAGTTTACTGAGAGTTTTTATCATGAATGGACTTTGGGTTTTGTCAAATGCTTCTTCTGCATCTATTAATATGATGATATAATATTTCTTTTTTCTTTCTTAGCCTATTGAGGTAATGAATTTCATTATTTGATTTTCAGATATTGAACTAGCCTTGCATATGTGGGATAAATCCCACTTGGTCATGGTATATCATTCTTTTTACACTTTTATGGTTTGATTTGCTAATATTTTGTTGAGGACTTTTGCATCTTTGTTCGTAAGAGTATTGGTCTGTAGTTTTCTTTTCTTGTAATGCCTTTTTCTGGTTTTGATATTAGGGTAATGCTGGCCTCATAGAATGAGTTGGGAAGTGATCTCTGCTTCTCTCCTCTGAAAGACATTGTAGAGAGTTGGTATAATTTTTTTCTTAAATGTTTGCTAGGATTCACCAGGGAACCTATCTGAGCTGAAACTTCCTGTTTTGGAAGATTAATTCAATTTCTGTAATAGATATAGATAGGTCTATTCAGTTACCTATTTCTTCCTGTGTGAATTGTGGCAAGTTATGTCTTTCAAGGAATTGGTTTACTATCAAGTTTGTGGCCATAGATTCATTCTTCTAATTTATAAAATATAATATGCCCCTCCACTAATTAGATAGATGTCAGCAGATTATATCGACTTTTCTCTCTCTCAGTCCCATTTTAGGAAAGTGCACAACTTGTCTGTCAGGGACTGGGAGGATAGTGTGTTTACTGGAACCATGACAACAAGTACCCCCGGTCTCCATTCAGTCTGGATAGCTGCCTCATAGTGTTAAGCAGTTTCTTAGCTTAATTACAATGTAAATATTTTTCATGTATTTCATGTAGCGAATTTTAGATCTATGTATGGTGTCCGAGGGTAGATACCAGGTCTATTTAATTCATCAAATAGAATTTTAAAGTCCAGTTGTTTCAGTACATCTTATGAGACTTCGGTCTACTTTTAGGTAAGTGGGTATGGAGGTAGGTACCCAATAAAGGATATAGCTTCCCCCTGAAAAATTTTTTTGAGAAGTACTTTTATTATGTATGTTTCACAGTTATACATGTGTTTTCTTTTCTTCAACAGTCACAGGATTTGATCTGTGGGGTGCAGTGGTGGCCACAGGGGTGGTCTGCACATTCTACTGTACACTGGTATGTCCACAACATTTCTTCTCCTTTCGCTCTGCATACTTGCTTTGCAAACTTGAAAATTTTAATAGTTGCATGCTCCAATCTGGACTGTTCACACCTACTCTCCTACCTCCCACAGTATAATTTTTCGTAAGGAATATTCAACCTGGGGTAAATTTTGATTCTTTTTAGAACATCAACCATAACTGAAGATGTTTCCTTTCATCTGAACCATGCAATGGTCTCTAGTCTTGTCTCCTAATTCATCCTTACTGTTGCCGAGTTATTATATAGCTGTGCATATATTATTCCTGAGATAACTTCTCATCACATTTAGGAACAGGCAGAATGTTCAAGGACCAGTATGACTTGTGCACTGTTACTCCCAGTGCGTGCTTAGCAGTGATGCAAGTCTTATGGAACCTCTGAGAGTCTGGATTTTAACCTTTTACATGCTAGATCTTCACAGGGAGATCTTCAAACTCCTTTTCACTGGAGGCCACATCAACCTCACGGTTGCCTTCAAAAGGCTGAATGTAATTTTAGGACTGTGTAAATGTAACTACCCCTTAACAGTTAAGGGAGAGCTCCAAGGTGCCGGGCCAGATAAAACATGGTGGAAGGTGGCTTTGACCCACAGGTCTTGTGTTTGCCACATGTGTTTTAGGAAATAGATTTTCAAGGAGGGGCTGTGGCAGTCAAAGTCAAAGGGACTGGCGAGGACACTTAGGACTTTTGGGGCAGTGGCGAAGACAAAACTATGTTAGTATTTCAACAATCGGTATGACCGTCTGTGTGCATGTGGTTTGAAGAGCAGCCCCGTCTATAGGATAAAGTCTCTGATATCACTCTTTCCCACTTTACTCTGCATTCTTGCCCCACAGTCTCTCCATGCCACTCCACTTTATTCTGAAATATGCTTTGACCTGTCTGTGCTTTTGCCTGTGTTGTTTTCTCTGCTGCAAGCACCTTCCATCGCTGCCTCTAGTGTGTTTGAAGGTTTGGCTTAAACATCACCTTTTTCCTGAAGGCTTTCCCACCCTACCTCCCTGGAGTGCACTTCCTGGCCAAGATCCATGTATTCAATACATTTGTAGTGTAATGTGTGAGCATGCAGGTCTTAATAATGTCTGACAGAACGTTAACCCTACTACGCTTTCCCCTCGAAGGGTGGTCTTAAGGCGGTTATCTGGACGGATGTTTTCCAAGTCGGGATCATGCTGGCCGGGTTTCTGTGTGTGATCATACGAGCCTCAGTGGTTCAAGGTGGGGTCAGCGCTATGGTAAATGATGCCTATAACGGTGGAAGATTAAACTTCTGGAAGTAAGTTGCTATTTACATCTTGATTAGAATATTTGTGTTTTTTTCTGTAAAAATCTCTGTATTGAAATAGTAAGTTTACATTAGAAAACACACACATACACACACACACACACACACACACACAACACCACTAAGGATGTGATACAGGAATTTGAAGCTGGCGAGTCGGTGTGGAAGGACTTGTCACCGGTGTGGAAGGACTTGTCACTGGGTCTCTAAAGGGTTAAGAGAGTCGGGTGTACTTAGTTCCATGACACTTAGGTTGGGGCTTTCTCCTGAGAAGGGACTGACAGGGAAAGAATATTTTCTTCCAGACAGTACAGCCTGGGTTAGGTCGAAGAGAGAGGTGGGGTAAAAAAGGAAGAGATAGTGGAGAAATAACTGTCCTTAAAAGGAAGAAAACCTTTTAAGGGAAAAACACTAAAAGACGGTCGTTCCATTTTGACAGTTTGTTGTTTCAAGTAGCATGGATAATTGTTTAAAATATTTATGTTGCCATGGCAATATATCATTTATTATTATTGTTATTATGCCATAGATTATCATTCTATATTATTGTGCCACATATATAACATGTAAATAGAGGTATATCATCTGCAGTATATACTATTATGTGTTATTTCAGGAGAATTGACTAGAAAAGGAAAGGCCGGTACTCAGTGTCAGCATGGCGTGTGGTATAAGGTGTTAAACAGCTGTTCGGTTTTCACAGAGAAACTAACAGAGAAACTAGATATTTCACCACAAATACATCATCCAATATAAAAGGGTGTTTAAAACACCTTTTCAGTCATCAATGTCACTCTTGTACGTCATGTTCTTTATGGAGAAGGGCTCATTTTACGTGGAACAGCTAATTCTCCTTTTTAAAAAAAGATTTTTTAAATTTATTTTTAGAGCGAGGGGAGGGGCGGGAGACAGAAAGGGAGAGAAACATCCATGTGTGGCTGGTTCTCACACACAGTCCACTCAGCACTCAGTCCACTGAGCCACACCGGCCAGGGCAGCTTATTCTCTCCTTATGCAGCTCTACTTTGAGATGGGCATGCTGACATTATTTCAAGAGGAAAAATGTTGTTTTGCCCTTGGTGGCTTCTTCTGGCTTTCTGAAAGTAGGCCCTAATGTTTGAGAAGAGTGTTAACTTACATGGATGTGCTACAGAGAATCAACCGTTTTCAATATTTCTTTTTCCTTCTATCTCAAGATTCAGATTCAAGGAAGAGAGCCTCCAATTGGCCGAGCTTGGCCATGACTGGATCACTTAGCGGGGGCAGAGCAGGACACTTTGATTGACAGCCATTTAGACTGTTTATTGGAGAAGTGGCAGTTCCCCAGAGCAAACCTGGGTTGCTGATACCAGCAGGGAGGAATGGATGCAAGAAGCAGTGACCACTCAGGAGACCCTGAGTTCTCCCGAGTCTCTTCCTACCAGGCTACGCTGAGGGGAGAGGATGCGAAACCAATCATTTTCCTGCAAGACAATGGCCGCCTTATAAAAAGAATAAACCCATTGCCACATTGAACTGATAACTTACACATCAAGATGAGATTCTAAAAAGTAAAAGACTAGTCATTTAAATGAGTTTACTTTGAAGGTTGCCAACCACTTAAATAATAATGAAATACCTTATTAACTTTTCCTTGTTACGCAGCTTTGTTTTAAGAATATTGTAGGTGAGAGATCTGCTCTGGTTGAGATCCATGAAGAGGATTTTTGTCTTAGTATTTTCTGTACAGTCTGTAGTTGACACATGTCTTCTGTGTGGCCTCAAATCTCTGAGTTGGGTGTTTTGAAGCTTGTATGGCCTCACAGAGCTCACTTGAGTGCGTTTGGCTTTTGGCTTCCATTGGCTAATAGAGCAGCTGCTTTCTCTGTGGGAGGAAAGCTCAACACCCTCGAAACTCTTAGACTTTGATGTTAAATGTTAGAATATGGAACGGAGGTTCTCAGCTTTTCATCGGCATGCCAGAAGATGCACAAAATTGGAACATTTTACTCAAGTGATTTGAAACAAATTTTCAGAATTTTATAATGTTCAGGAAGTTTCCATGAAAGCTAATATCACATACATTTTTCAAGCTGGTGTTATGTATCAGCAACGAAGAGAATCATTCCTTCCAAGGTGATACATTAAGAAGTGTTAAACGACGTATTAAACGTGGAAGTTGAGCTTTATAACAATACTTGGCACATGTCATTAAGAGACTTTCAACTTTTAATATTTAGTTTGTGTACACAGTATTTTAAGAAAGCACAATTACTGTGGCCTGGCGGTTTTAGGACATGAACACTTTTATACTATTAATTGACTGGATTCTTAAGCTTAAATATAAATTAGAACTATATTCATGTGCTAGAATTCCCAGTTCTCTGAAAGTATTAATATTATTTCATTGAACTTAAATTAGGAATATTTCTACATTTTACAATTACTTAATAAATTTGTACATATGTATGTATATATATTTATGTAAGTACATGTTGCTTGCTTCCAAAAACAGTCTGGGAGATTTCTGTAGTTTTTTTTCCAATAGTTCTGATTTATTTTCTCTTTGTTTTCATTTAGTTTTGACCCCAACCCTTTGCAAAGACACACGTTCTGGACAATTATTATAGGAGGGACCTTCACATGGACAAGCCTGTATGGTGTCAACCAGTCCCAAGTACAGAGATACATTTCCTGCAAAAGTAGATTCCAGGCAAAACTGTAAGCCAGATTATGGTATATGCATCATTAATGACAATTAACTGACTTTATGGGAACTCTTTCATAAGTCAGACTTAAGTTTCCTTAAGTTTGCGTTTTGAATGATGAAATTCCAACAGATACACAGCATATTTATGAAAGGATGAATTAGAACAAAGTGGTACTCTATGTTTCAAATAAGATACTTAAAAACATTTGCATGGATTATTAAGAAAAACAAATCTTGTCAAATAAATTGGTATTTATTGTGCATCTGCACAAGAAGGTATGGGGAAAATTATAAATAGATGGGTCTGGTCATGAAGTAACTTAGCAGCAAGCTAGGAAAATATACTCAAGTATGTAAAAGGTGAACTAACACTAGTGGGCTACAGCAGTTTCGTGAAACGCTGTAACACAACAGAGAAGGTGCTCCAGAGTGTGGTATTACCAGAGGTGTGGTGTGTTTTATTTTCCAACAGTCATGGGCTTATAACTCTGCTCGAATACTTGCTGGTTGAGTGATCCTGGGCGAGTTACTTAGTCTCTCTGAACTTCTGTTTCTAAACTTGTAAAATGAGCACGAGAAACATCACACACCCCATGGGAGGTGCTGTAAAATACTGTGTTCCGTGCACAGCTGGTAAGCGTCCAGTAAATGTGAACTCTTTTCCACCTCTAATCACGGGATGTGAATCCTGTCTGAGACATTCCTATCAGCCAGGCAGATCCTAAAGAATGACCACATGCGGGCAGGGGAAGAGTAAGAGAGCCCTCCGGGTAAGCAGAGTAATTTGGACAAAGCATAGAGATCAGGAGGACAACACTGTCAGAGAACTCTCAAGCCCGTCCATTGGCTTGAGGAAAGACTGGCCAGTTCTTCCTCAGGAGGCCTCAGATAAGCGTGGGGACTACCACTTCCCTTGTTGGCAGATGAGGCTGGCTCAGCCCACAGGTACTTAGGGGCTTAGAAACTCTAAACCGATTAAGAGTAACAGGGTGACTGGAATAGGAGACGGAGTGGCAATTTTATTTCTGTTCTATGGAGAACGTGAAAATGTTGGGATGTCACGTGTCAGAACTCAGTACATTGAGAGTACATTTTTTCAACATTGTCTTTGGAAAAATCCCACAGTAGAAAGTCTATATGACTATGAGCACAATGCCTGGACAGGCAGTCCCCAAAAGCGAGCTGAAAAGTTGTCGTATTTTAAGGAACTTTGAAGGAATGTCATTTCTATACCCAGTAATCCACCCGACTTTAAATCTATGCTGGGACTGATGCCTCAGCCAAAGTGTGAATGGTGCACATGCTCTTCTGTTTTGTTGGAAACATGAAGTTCACAAAGCCCACTTTTGTAACTAAAAGAATAGCATTAGAACTTTCTTAAAAAGAAACAATTTCCTTTAGAATAGCCCAATGGACCTCCTTAAAAAGGCAGACTGCCTGAGCGCAGGGGACCACTTTCACGGGCTTTCTAACACTGGCTCCGTGGGAAGAACGAATCCCAGCCCCCAAGTCAGACTTACTGACCTTGACTGACCGTGGAGAACATCAGACATTGATAAGCAATCTATCTGAAGAGCATTCATGTCAAATAAAACAATACAGTAAAGTGTTAAACTCATATATAGGCCAGGGGAGTATCTGAGCAAGGGTCTGGGTATATTTTCTGATGATTTGGAGATGAGATACAGTTACTCTTTCTCTTTTGAGACAATAACAAAACACAATAAATGTAGTCAATCAAGAAGAACAGCTGGCAGTCTGTCGTTTGGCCCCTATTACAGGGTCCGTGCTCCAGGGCAGCAGACACTGAGGTGGAGGTTGGCTCACCAGAGTCTTTCAGGGAAGTGAGGGCAGGGAGGAGGGCAGGCAGCCAGAGGGAGGAGTTGGACCTCGATGCAGTCTCAACAGAGGCTTAAACCTCCCATGATTCTTCAGGCTTGTCCCGAGTGAGGGTGAGGAGAGTGAGCTTTTCAGTCTCTGAATCCAGTGGTCATTCGACGCCCCAGAGAAGGAGCCACAACTGCAGGGCCGATGCCTCTGTTCATCCCAGGGCAGCCCAGCACAGTGTCTACCACAGCACCGCTGGAGAAAGCACAGCCTCCTGTGTGAGAGAAATGGTGACCATTGAACTGATTATCAGGACATAGCATTCGATGGCATCAATATTAATAGTATCAATAACTACTATTTAACATGTGTTTATTACTTGCCAAGCTCTGTGTCATATAACATATACTCTTTCATTTCGTCTTACATCTCCATGAGCTAGGCATTTTATCTCCATGTGCAAGTGAAGAAACTGAGGATGAGACAGACTAAATGATTTGTGCAGGGTCACATATGTTTTATGTTTGGGTCTGGCTCCAGCACTGTTCTATAAACCTTTGTACTCTCCTGGGGTACACACCATGTCGGGGCGGGGAGCGTAGGGGGTGGAGGGATTGAGCAAAAAGGAGAAATGACGGACAGATATGGACAGCAGTACGGTGATTGTCGGGGTGGGGGGGTGGTATCAAGGGACTTCATGGTAATGGAAAAAGTACAATAAAGATTATATTAAAAAAATAATGCTGAGCATTGTTTGGGAAGCTACTATCCAAGGAATACAGGTTTGCTTTTCACAGTAATGGATGGTATTACAAACCACATTTAAACACATTTGATGAGTTCTGTGTAGATGCTAAGTATATTTAGCAGTTTATAATTGCACTACTTTTAAAGGGAAACTGAGTAATAGTTGCTGCTGTGTTGACTATTTAAAATCTTTACTTCATGACAAGAAGCCCTGGAGTAGTATAATTAGATGCCACTATAAAGGTAATAATGCCATGGAGCTCTGGGAAAACCTCACCTGTTCTATTTCCAAATATGTTCATTGACGTCATAAGTAGAAGGCGAGGCCAGCATAAAATAAGTAGCATTTTTGATAAACAAAAGATAACATGCACATACTGAATACAGTCATGAAAGTTTCATCTGCTTGTGTAACCAGTTTCCTCTTAGGCATGGAAATTACAACTGTCGTTTGCTGGTTTGTTTTCATGTCTTCAGGTCTCTCTATATCAACCTGCTGGGACTCTGGGTCATCCTCGCCTGTGCAGTGCTCTGTGGGCTTGCCCTCTATTCCCGGTACCAAGACTGTGATCCCTGGACGAACAAGGAAGTGTCTGCACCAGACCAGGTTCAGTACCGTGTCTTTCTTACATGTGCACTAATAGCATTCAGAAAGCTAAACAGTTGGCTTTGTGTCATATAACATAGACTCTTTCATTTAGTCTTTGTAGATAAACAGCAAATAGGCATAATATGATCCTATTTAATTTCTTTAAAGCATTTGGCAAAATATGACTTCAGCAGATATAGCAAGAATAAAGAATGCTATATCCAAGATTAAAATATTGAAATACCTGAGAAAATTTCAAGCCAAGTGTTAAATAGAAACAGCTTCAAGGCTGGGAGTAGTAATGTAAACACATTTTTAAAAAGCCAAAACTATACACAAACCATGTTACCAAAGAACATTTTGTGGTATTATTAGCTCTCCCATTTATAAATAGTTTACTTTCCAGTTTTTATTTTTCAGAATATAATTGGTATACAGTATCCTATTAGTTGTATTCATTTTAGGTGTACAATATAGTGATTTGACATCTTCATGTTGTGCAGTGTGGTCACCCCACTAAGTTTAGTGATCATCTGTCACTGTGCAAACTCATCACCACGTTGTGGACCCGTTGCTTTTTAAATGACAGAGAGATGGATCTAATCAGTGAGCACTTATTGAATACCAACTATATGATAAGATTCTTTGCAGAGAGCTTTGCATGCCTTATCTTGTTCTCACAGCCTCGTAATTCTAATTTTATAGATAAGGGAATGAATGAATCTCAGAGAAGTTATATAAATCGCCCAAGGTCACATAGCTAATAAATAAGAATAGCCGCATACACTCATCAAACACTCGCCATGGGTCAGGCACCATCATAAGTGCTTTGTATAAACTTCAACTTTTAATTCTCGCAGCCACACACTGAGGTAGGTTCTGTGATTATCTCCCCTTTAAAGATGAGGAAACTGAGGCACGGAGAAGTTAAATTACCAGCTAGTAAAGCTGGACCCAGGATTCCAGCCCAGGCAGGCTGCGCCCAGAGGCCTAACTGAACCTCTGTGCCATATACTGTCTTTCAGAAGGTGTGACTAGAATTCAGACCCAGGACTACCCGAGTATAAAGCCCGAGTTCTTGTTCTCTTCGTTCTTGCCATAATTATTTCCTAAGACTCGCTTATAAATCAAGTGCTCGGGGGCCTTGATTAGAATTAAAAATAGGCTGAATTTCCCGTTGGTGCAAATGCATCGCACATTTCCAGGAAAATACCATTTTTGTGGGATTAGAAAATGAGAGAATCCTTGAGCTGTGCATCTCAACCCTGTCGCCACACACGCCCTCCTCGTCGTGAACAGACCCTTCCTATGTGCCCAGAGAATCCAGGAGTCATATTTGCTCTGGAGATGGAAGCACTCTTCCAGTGTATCCCCTCTAGTCAAGAGTATTTGTGATTTTTGGTCAATCCCTATCGTCTGTAGTTTGTATCATGAAGACAATGGGGATTTTGAAAAAAAAAATTCACATACCTTCCCCTTCCCCTGGGGAAAAACGCCTTCTACAACTTCCTAACCTTGAGGTTCCTTGTCATAAAAGCATTCAAGGGTCTCACATGTACACAGCAATCACTCAGAGAGTGTGTGCTAACTGTTTGAAAAATGAAGAGGTCTTCTCCTCACAGAATGTTTCCAGTACCGTATTCTTAATTCAACTAATTTCGCACTAGGGAACAATACAAATAAGGCACAGGCAGTGGAAGATGAGGCCAAGCTCTTCACTGAAGAATGCAAAGATACATTTCTGCTCCATTCTGCAGGAGCTCACCCTAGGAAGCAGGATTAGTACCTAGATAGAGTCTTACTGATCTTCTCTAATCAGTCTGACCCTGTTAGTTCTTTCTGTACCCAAGGGGGCTGTTCAGAATAGGAAATATCACACCACAGAATTTGAGAGAGTTGATGACAAGGTAGAAAATTTTAGTTCTTGTTATAACACTAACGGTGAATGCTTTCCTTTTGTTCATGTGTAGAATATTGCTTGAAGTTAGACTTTTAAAATATCTTACAAATATTGGGCCTTAACCTCCTAGAGAGAGAAGCACTAGTCTCATTATGTGTGAATAAAGAGTTAGTAAGCTTTGGAGAACAAGGAGGAAGCAGCCCTAGAGCGATTCAACGCAGACCCTGGAAGCAGTGGAGCGCGCTCTTCCGTCCCCACCACCAAGTCTGTTAAGTGCAGTCAAACAGTCAGATAAGGGAGGGACTGGCATTCACCCTGTAGCACGGGAGGAGGAATGAATAATGTTTCAATGCAAATTAGAGGAATTTTTTCTGGAAAATTATCTCCTTAGGCCCCTTTTGATTCAGGAATCCATTTTGCTTTAAGACTACCATGTAGCATAGCGCTGAAGTCTTATACCTCCCTATCCTTATTAAATACTCATTTTTAAATGAATTTATCAAAAAAGCAAGTTGGTATCGGGAAGTTTTTTAAACGAAGCAAGTGTTAGGACTTCGCTGACATTGTTTTCCACTTGTCACGGTGTCTCACGCAGCCGTAATGACACTTTCAGTCCTGGACAGTGCTCAAGTTCACAACGATAGCCTTGAGTTGCCCAGTAAAGTTAACACTGCTTTGCACAGACGTGTGTAAAATATTTCCTTTAAATTGATTTATTATTTCAAAGAATAGCTACCTCATTTACTGTATAAAGCATTTACTGTATTCCATAGACTGTACTAACAGGTTTACAGAGATCATGTAATAGGTACTAACAGGTTTACAGAGATTATCTAATTTATCTTTTGTAGCAATTCTGTGAGGTTAGTATTATTGCCCTTATTTTAAAGATGAGGAAACTGAGGATCAGAAAAATTAAGTAAAAAAAGCCACATGTGTCCGAATCTCGAGCCTGTGGCCTTAACTGCCATGCCATTCTTTCCTTTAGGTTCTAGCAGTTAAATAGTTTAATTTCGGGTATTTAGAAATTTCAGTTATACGGAATAGCTACTTTCAGTTCTTGAAAAACACAAGATAAATGAAACACTCATTAATTTTACTTGGTAGCAAATAGTACTGAGGAGTAAATTTTGGGATTTTTCAGCTCATGCCGTATTTGGTACTGGACATCCTGCAAGATTATCCAGGACTTCCTGGGCTTTTTGTGGCCTGTGCTTACAGTGGAACGTTAAGGTATGTACTTTGACTCTAATAATACCCCATTGGGTTATTATTAACCCAATAATATAAATAACCCAATGGGGAACTCAATTGGTTTCCCCATTGGTAGTTTCCTTTTTTATTGGATATTTGTGTGGATAAAGCTGAATTCTGGACATGGGCGCAGATGGCCCATTGAAGGCAGTCTACTGCAGTATACACTGTTGATTTAATTTCTACCCCTACGGGTTAGCACTGTTACCAGTCTGTACTTTTAACCTGGTCCCAATTGACTAATACACCATCACGTGCCCTGTAGAGTCACAGCAATGGTGATCAATGATGGTAGCTATCAAAAATGGGTGCCTGCAGTCTCAGTTTAAAATATACATGTGGCTATGCCCTGGCTGGTGTGGCTCAGTGGATTGAGTGCTGGCCTATGAACCAAAGGGTTGCTGGTTCCATTCCCAGTTGGGGCACATGCCTGTGTTTCAGGCCAGGTCCCCAGTAGGGGGTACATAAGAGGCAACCACACATTGAATGTCTCTCTCCCTCTCTTGTTCCCTCCCTTTCCCCTCTCTCTAAATACAAATAAAATCTTTAAAAAATTAAAAAGTATATATGTGTGGCTAAAGTGTGGTCAAATGGAAAATTAGAATTAAAATTTCCTATTTACATGCTGAATAATATACACTGTGTTTGAACTTGTTCATTGCACTTTGCCTGTGTTTGCTCCAGGGAATTCTTATTATTAACAAACTACAGCATATGTTCGTAAGGAATCAGGACATTAATATTATTGATCTCTATGGCATATGTTAATGAGACTTATGATAGTCCTCTGTGCATGAAGAAAAGTATATTTTAGAGTCATTAGATAATGATACTGCATAATCTATGTAGATTCTTTCCATAAACACTGATGATTAATTGCAACATGGAAGCAACATTAAATTATCCCTTTTCCCTAGTAAGCATATAAATGTCACCTGAATCATTCTTAGATAACAGCTTCCAGGAAGAGGATGCCGTGCTCATTCAAAATAATATAGTAGAAACCTGGTTATATTTCAGAAGTAATGATTTGTTTTCCCCTTTCTCATTCCCGCTTAGAGTATTATTATAGTTTACATAGTATCAACGAAAAGTTTTATCTCCCTTTTTCCTTTCCAGCACAGTGTCCTCTAGTATTAATGCCTTGGCAGCAGTAACTGTGGAAGATCTGGTCAAACCACACTTGAGATCGGTTTCAGAAAGGTCTCTGTCTTGGATTTCCCAAGGAATGAGTAAGTTTCCACTTTCACAATTCCCTTTGTAGCTCTGGGAGGTGGTTTCGGAGAATACTCTTTCCCACGAAGGATACAGAGGAGGGACCTCTGAGTGTAAATGTATACACACATGCATGCCTCTGACCTATTTGCCATTGCGACTTGGGAGACACATCAGTTAATTGTCAGGAACCACAAAGAACAATTTCCTAATCCAAGACTGTTAAAATCTCCGCCACAGAAAAAAATATGCAACCCCTTTGCTTTTCAACTTTGACCAGAATTTTAAGAACTCTCCTAATTTGGAAGCAGGAACCACACCTTTTCTATATTCCCTAAGAAGGAGCCGTCAGTTTAAGGCAACTGTGCGTACAAACTGAGGATGAAGAAACAGGGCGTCATGACTTTTGACCTGACTTGATTGCCTGTTTCATCTGTGCACATACACTGTCCTGGAGATGGCCTGTAAACTTGTGCAGGGAATGCTCAAATTCTATTCTTTGATTATAGAACCTAATTATGGGTTAAATATCAGCTTGAATGGAAAGGTTTAAAGGCCTTTATTTCCCAAATGACCTAAACGTAAAATCTGACTCATAGAAATCTGCCTAGCGGATTTCATTGGTCATTTCCCCTTCTGGTGTGTATGTATTCTAGAGTGAATGACCAACATTTTTTAAAAAAGGATCTTTAACCTTAGCAAAATAATGTGAACAAACTGTCAAAGAAATTGTAAATAATACCCAGTTTTGAACCATAATTCTGTATATAACTGCCATGGCTATAACCTGAAACAAGAGCTTAATTTGTATTCTTCATTGTTCCCTAAATTTAAATAGTATTGCATCATTTTATTGTATACTCACTTTTAATGCTGGAGCATAATTTCAGAATGATACAGTACTTCCTGAAGAATAAGACTGGCTTATTAAGGAGAAATTGAAGCTGGATGGTTTAGTAGAATGAATAGAAGATTTTGAAGCCAGACAAATCCCATCTTGCTTCATTAATTTACTTGCTGTTATTGAGCAAACCCAATAACCCATTTGAGTCTCTGTTTCTTTATATGGAAAATATTCACTGTACAGGGATACTGTAAGATTTAGAGATAATGCATATAAAATAAGAGGTACTAGCTGGTGCTCAAAGAACAATACTGCTGGTGATTAACAATGAGATTTGTATTAAATTATTATCTCAAGGTATTTACAGTAAGGACTTTACCAAGAAAGAGGTGGCAGATGATTTGACTGTTTTCAATAACTTTGAACACCAAAATCTATAGTGGTGGCCATACATGAACTATCAAATGGAGAAAACTCAAGCTAATACTATTAGTATCAGAGACATAAAAAAAATCATGCACTAAGATCTGTTTGCAAAAAAAAAATAGTGTAAGTTTTTTCCATTTAGCCACAATGAAATTATTTGCCCAATATACTTAACAAAGGTGCAAGGGTTAGTTCAGGTAAGACAGGAATAATGTAATATAAGGAATGCACCAATTTTTTGATGAGCAAATTATTGTTTATATTACTGTTTTTTGAGTTGTATGTGTGGGAAATTATATTGAATGACTTCAGGTGACTTTTGCTGAATGGAAGTCTTTAAAAATAAAGTTGATTTTTTAAAAAAAGTTTTCCTATAATTTAAATAGTAAAGTATGTACTTGGAGAAAATCGGGAAAATGTTGAAAGTTAAAAAAATCCCATAATCTGACCACCAGTGGAGGCTACAGAATTTCCACCAACGAGTTTTCAGAGAAATTTTAGCAGAAGGGAGAATATGATACTTGTCTTGAAATTGCCTTTCTTTGCTAGCTTAACAGGAAAGGCTTGGGACTGTTGGTGGAGCTTGTAAGAGGATTTAAGGTCCTAGACCACCCCTCTGTGTGATTGCCACTTCCCAGAAGAAATGAACACTTAAAGTCAAAAGATTCTAATTCCCAATGTTTATTACTCCCTTCCCCTACCCCATTGTACAGAGCAGTGTTGAACTGTGTCCTGTTTTTGGCCAACTGAAAACAGAGACCCAAGCCACCTTTTGTAGTAAAGAAATGTTGATGGAGGATTAGATTAATCATACAATAGTTCTTAGCTTTAAAAATCCCTATAGTTAATTCTAGGGATTCTTTACTTATATAACCTAATGTTGTAATCAATCCTTGGACACAATATCAGGATTTTCTTTCCTTCACACACTGCTGATTTGGTAGGAAAACACCCTTTTCCTTTTTCAGCTGACTCTGGCGTCTGAGGCCATTCTTCACCACAGGCATACTACCCCCTTTGAATCAAAGGTGTGCTAGCTTGTTCTATTGAGAAGTCTGATCCTCTGGGTCTCGCCTTTACACTGGCTTTTTACCTCGTCCATCTAGGTGTGCTGTTTGGAGTCCTGTGCATTGCAATGGCTGCTGTGGCATCACTAATGGGGGCTTTGTTGCAGGTAAGAGCTGACCCTCAAAGCTTTGAGTCAAAATCACTTTTTATTTTTAATGTTGATGTGACCATTCTTCCAGACTTCTCTTTTTATATATTTATCACACAAAGGAACTGAGGGGACTAAATTATTTTTAAAATTTTTTAAATTAAACTTTCCGTTTTGAGGTAATTGTAGATTTACATGCAATTATAAAAAGTAGTAGAGAGAACTCACATACATGCTTTACCTGCTTCCCTTCAGTGGTCCGGTGACATCTTGCAAAACAGTAGTGCAGCATCCCAACCTGGCTGTGGACACTGATACAGTCGAGAGATGGAACGTCTCCATCTCCACAAGGGTCCCTCCTGTGGCCCTTTTGTAGCCTCTCCCACTTCCCTCCGGCCCCTCCTTCTTCCTCAGCCCCTGGCAACCACTAATTTATTCTCCATTTCTGTACTTTCCCCATATCAAGAATGTTATATGGTGAGAATCACATAGTATGTACCCCTTTGAGACTGGCTTCCAGAGAAGTTGTTAACTGACCCCTTGCGCCCATAGGGCATCCACACCCTCCTCAAACACGTTTCCTGTCACAGTACCCACATCCCTTCCCTGGGTCATGAGGTAGGCATTTTCTCTGTGGACAGATTAATGTGCTCCTGACGCTGCTTTTATGGTTCTGTCCTCTCTCAAAAACTAGCTGCCTGATTATTGGGAACCCAGATCTCTTGGATTTTTCACCTATCTGCATTTCTCCCATTCTTCACATGGTAAACTTTGCTGTCATGACTTTGGCACCTGTACCTCAAAGCAAAGTTTGCCATTGGCCAGTTGGATTTTAAATCTCTTTCTATGTGATTTGGTAAACCTTTTTTTAAGTCACATTTTTCATTCTAGTTCCATACTTAGGGAACCAAGGATGGCATTGGGGTTTGTTGCCGTCTGTGGTCACTTAGCAGTACTTACCTACACTCTTTTGTTTCGAGGAGGATTTTGAGAGAATGAAAGCACAGAGTGATGTGACTGATCATTAAGGTCTGTGAGAACAAAGCTGGGAGGAGTGTTGTCACTCTTGACTTAGGCTTCATATGGGTGCTCCCACTGCCCCCCGAGTCTCCACCTCCCTTACATTTGGCCTCCCTTTTTTGAGGATGCCTGAAGGAACATGTGGATACTGGACACTAAGATGCAAAAGTTTCCGAGTTCTGATGATCTCTTTGCCAATGACAAGGCTGTCATGCTTCTGGGGAGGAGCCTCAATACTTTAAATCCTCATCCTGATGAAATCAATTGGAAACATTTTAACCCTGAACTTGAAAGTTCTAATTGCTGACTTTATCTTATTTCTGTAGGCAGCACTCAGCATAATTGGCATGATCGGTGGACCGCTTCTGGGCTTGTTTTCTTTGGGCATTCTGGTTCCCTTTGCCAACTCAACTGTAAGTATAAAGAATGAATAGGTGTAAAGCTTTCCAGAACACAGTAGTGACTTTATGATTTTTTTCTCAGTTGTAAACATGTGGTTCCTGTGACATCCATCAACCGTGACTTAATGACTTAGATTACTCTTATCAGCTTTGCTGGGGCATACAGTGACGTGCCGTATACCAGGAGCCTGCATGTGTGAAGCTCAGTGTAAACAGCCAGAACAATATAGTGCAAATTCAAATATTCATAATCTAAGTAAAGGGCAACAACATTTCTCGTGCATTTATCCTGTCGCTTTTCTTGAAAATTAACCATTAACAATCAAAGAAGGAGATGGACAGGCTCAGATATGGAAGATTTAAGGAGAGCAGAGCTGAGGATACCTGTGAATGTCCAGAATACAGCAAAGAGAGCAGTAGGGTCTTCACCACCTTGACCAGAAGGTTTCTACTTAGGATCATTAGAGCTTCAGGAAGTGTCAGGGCATCAAAAAGAAAGAACCCTAATTCTGCTTTCAGGAGTTCCCAGCCTAAGGAAACAGCTCTCAGTCCTCGTAATGTAAATCCTCCAGTCTGGTCAGCAGCCTTCTCACTGGTCCATGGTGACTTGGCTTATGCTTTACCCCTCCTTTCAGATATTCCCTCTGTCCGCTCTGTGTGGAGCCTGAGGTGTAGGCTGTCCTCTCTGATTGTTATTCTTAAAGGTAAGGGGGAAATTCCACCCCAGAGTTAGGGGCTTCTCGGCTCCAGGTTTGCCTTTATCCCCGTCATTTGGAACTAGGGCTTACATCATTCCAGAGCTGGCAAAACACCCGGATTATTGGGAAAAAGCAAGGGTGGGGGGCCCAAGTCTCCCACAGACTGGGAAAGCCAATGTCTTCAGAGAGGACATCTCCATTTATCTCTCGAAACACTTGGCTTGGTTATATGCACTGCTGCAGTCATTTGGGAAAACTGCTCACCGTTTGCCCCACCCCCCGTGACCTGCACCACAGTCCCAGTCATGCACGTTGTTGACTATAGGAATGAACTCTGTGGATGCCTTCTTCTTCATAGTCTGTGGCTCACATGGCATGCCATTTGTTCACAGATTAAATAAAGATAGGGCTGGCCTGGAGGCAACTGCACTACAGGACTGTTGTAGTTATTTGGGTGTGAAGAGACAAGGAGGCCAGAGCAGAGTGCTGGCCATGGAAACAGAGATGAAGAAATAGAAATATGAGACTTATGAGTGGAAAATGGGCAGGACTTGGTGATTGGCTGGACGGGGATATGAAGAAAGGGAATGGGGTTACAGAGTACTCGGGGCTGAGGGGTCAGGGGCCCGTGGTGCTGGGGACAAAAGGTAGGGATCTGGTGAGGGGAACAGTTTCAGGAGGAAGCTGGTAAATTGGGCTTAGACCATGTTGAGCTTAACCTTCTAATGTTAATTTCCATCTCAAAGCAAACTGTATTTTTTTTTAAACTCTTGTTTTGCAGGGAGCACTTACTGGTCTGTTGGCTGGATTTGGTGCCTCTTTCTGGGTCGGAATTGGAGCTCAGCTGTATCCCCCACTTCCTGAGAGATCCATGCCGCTTCCCCTGGAAACCAGTGGCTGTGGTAATAGCACAGGCAATGGGACAAACTGGATGACCACCACAGAAATGCCATTTTCTACTAGTGCTTTTCAAGTGCACAATGTCGAAAGGTATTGAGTTGAGCTCTATAATGACATACTTTTTAAAAATATAGGTGGCAGGTAGAGAATCCTAGTCTCTTTTTGTCTTTCCTGCGACACGGTGGTTTTTGCATAATTCCGAAATGATTAGAGTGCAGTGGCTTTCTGCTGTAATAGTTTGTTCAGAAATAGCAAAATTAAAAGCCATGGTTTTTTCTAGTTTCCATAGAAACTTCTGCCTTACCTACAGATCTGGAGAAGGCTCGAATACTAACAACAACAACAAAAATTCCATTATGGGCAAATGCTATGAAGTATCAAATCTAGTCAAATGAAAAATTTTCTTTGTCAACTTGAAAACTTTTAAAGTGAAAAGATCAATTATGGAAAAAAAAAACCCATTGCTTACATCATCTTTGAAGTATCCAGCTTTTGCTGACACAAGCTAAAGTTACCTAAATATGTTGCTATTTGTTCGGTTTTAAAGATGCCCAATCCTTAGGGCACTAGCAGAGGCTTGGACCTGAGACTGTGCTGCTGGAGTTTGCAGCACGCAGTCCACTTTCGAGCTTCTGGACACCGATGCTGCCTGATTTACTAAAATCGTGTCGACCTGGCAGTAGAGGATGGTTCTATTGCACAGTGGGTTCAAGAGCAAGGCTCTCTTTAGTGGGTATATGGTTGACCCTTGGACAGCACAGTTATATACAGGTTCAGTTATACACGGATGTTTTTCAATGAATACCTAAAGTACTGGAAATACACTTTTCTTCCATATGGTTTTGTTAATATTTTCTTTCTCCAGCTTACTTTGTTTGAAGAATACAGTACATAATATATGTTACATACAAAATGTATGTTCACTGACTGTTTACAGTGTTGGTAATGCTTCTGGTCAATAGGAGGCTCTTAGCAGTGAAGTTTTGAGGGGAGACAAAAGTTATATACACATTTTCAGCTGCACAGCTGGTTGGGGCCTCAACCTCTTCATTGTTCAGGGGTCAGTTATGTGAATGTCCAGCCCAAAAGCATAAACCCCATGGATATGTCCAAGGACTAGAAAGATGAGACCACTGCCCTCCAAGGGTTGACCCAGTTCCAGCTTGCCCTGAATGAAGCCATTGGAGAACCATTCCCACGCAGGGGCGTCCAACCTGCAGCCCAACACAATATTTTGAGATTTTTGTGTGATTATGTGTCACCATGTAGTTAATGTGTGGCCTAGGAAAAACTCTTCTTCCAGTGTGGCTCAGAGACACTAAAAGGTTGGACACCCCTGCTAGGGTCAAAAAACAATCTGTCTCTCTTGAGAGAAGTAATGTGATATTATTAGTGATTTATGTCCCACGGGGAATTCAGCCATGAGAATGTTTGTCAGTGGGAGCTCAAGGCTGGAACTCTGCCTGGGTGGAGACTAAAGGTAGTTCCAGAACCTGGGGCATATTTAGAGAGATTTGAGTAGGTGGGCTGCTGTGGGGAGAGGGGTACGGAAATGCAGGGAGCAGTCTGGGCAGGCATGAAAGCACTCATGAGGGCCCTGTTGCAATGTCGTGAGTCAGAGTCACAAGGGGAGAAAAGATTAATGGGAGGGTAAGTGGGACAATGTTCAGAGTGTACTTATTTACAATTTTTTTTATTGTTCTATTACTATTGTCCCCGTTTTCCCCCCATTATATTCTCCCCTGCCTTACTCACCCCCATCTCCTGCATTCAATCCTGCCCCCGCCATTGCCTTTGTCCATGGGTTCTTTGTACATGTTTCTTGACTTGACCCTTCCAAGTATGCTTATCATTTGTTCTGATGATGTAAACATCTCTCTTAAGAGTCTAAGAGAAAAACAATTATTTGAATTCCTAAAGCAAATAAATCAGCTGAGGTTTACTGTGTGCCTGGTACCCTAGTAACACTCTTCTATGTTAGCTTATTTATAAACTAACTCAGCTAATAAACAGGTTCTTTTAAGTGTGAACTGTGTACTCAGCCCCGGGCTGGTTCCTCAAGTGACAGCCACAGAGAGTCTTTCCTTCGCTGTCACGGTGGCTCCTGCCTGACAGGGAATTATCACTTAGCTGCAGAGAGTGTATCAACATACACAAAACAGCTCACGCAGTGAGTACGGCAAGTATGATGACCGCACCTGGTAACTAGCTAATAAGTGCTCGATAACTAACTGTTCAAAGGATGAATATAAACAAAGCTGAAGCACCAATTAGTATGAAGACTTCACAGATGCAGTACCACTAAAAGTGTGCAGAAGTTGGCTGGAAGGAGGTCTGGAAAGTCATTGTTGTCACAGAAAATGACCAGAAGGCAAGTCGGACACGAAAACAAACCCTTGAACAATACGCTGAGACAAGGGGTAACCCTGGGCTGTCATGGGGACCAGGAGGAGGAAGAGCCTGATTTTTCCTGGGTGGAGTCAAAGGAGCCTTCTAGGAAGAATATTCCATGAGCAGGCGTAAATCAGGTGAATGACGTTGGGAGAAGGGGCGGAAGGAAGGAGTATACATTGCAGAATGGAGAACCAACATACACAGAGGTGTGCTGGCCTGAATCCACATGGCATCTTAGGCAATCATCCATGGGGCAGTCTCACCGAAGATGGAACAAGATGCCCTTCCATGGCCTTGCTACTAGGTTTCAGTCACCCAGATTCAGTTTTTATTTTTTAAGTTCCCGGTACATGCTCACTGTGCTTCCGAGGGCTGGTGTTCACCCCTCCTGGACACTTTCTTCCGGAACCTTTTGTCATTCAGATCTCAGTTCAAATGTCACTTCACAAAGCCTTCTCCGACCACACCTTTCTCTGTCAGGTTGTAGTTTCTTTTTTCCGCCCTGTTAATGTCACATGGCCTCGTTTCCTTTTCCATTATAGCATTTTCCATCGGTGGAAGTTATTACATTGATTAAGTAGTTGACTTGTTTATTGTGTTTATCTCCCTGTTCAAATGTAAACTTTATGCGAGCAGAGACCTTACCTGCCTTTTCAGTGATAGACCTTCCGACGACAAGAACGGTGCCTGGGACACCAATCGGAGTTGGATGAACGCACATGGACATTTAGTATTATAGTATAGAGTCAAGGCTAAGTCATACTTTTCATTCTGATCCAGTAAGATAAAACTGGGACAGCAGATTATGACATTAAAATCATTATTGAATATTATATTTAGACTTTTCCATAAGGATTATTGACGCTCTTAGTTGCAAGGAGCATTACATGGAATCTTACAGTTATGCTGTGCTCTCTCTTAGGACTCCACTCATGGATAACTGGTATTCTTTATCGTATCTATACTTCAGCACCCTTGGAACTTTGGTAACATTACTCGTGGGAATGTTTATCAGTTTATTAACAGGTAACCATATAAACACTAGTGTTGTTGTATTTTTTACCTCTATATCCATTTTTACTGTATCTGTTTTCTAGCTATTTATGTTATTTCACTATAGTCCTGTTAATAGCCAGTTTAATTGTTTACTCCATTTTACTCATGGGAAATTTGAGGGCAGAAGACTCATCTCTATTTGAATCTTTGTTCTGCCGTTTGCTAGCTGCATGAACTTGGACAAGTCTGTATAGCTACTCTGAGCCTTAGCTATCTTTTGTGTGAACTGAGAATAACAATAATTGACCTGCCTATCTCACCGGTTGCTTTAAGACAAAAATAAAATGCTTGAAAGAAATTGTATAATCCTACTACAATGCTAGGGATTTCCCATATATTGTTACAACAGCCCTGTGCTATTGTTCCGAACCAACCTTTTCGAATGTAAAGAAGTACAGACACACGTAAGGAGTGATGATTATAAACCTTGTAGTAAATAGTGTGTGAAAGCTATTTGCAGATGTTCATAAACGTTAAAAAATAATTTAAAAAATCAAATTGATAATACACATAGTGTACCCTGCTCTCTTGGACTGCTGTAGAACTGTTATCCTGGGACTTCAGTTTGTCCTCTCTCCCTGAATTCCCTCGGTCTCCCTCCTGGGTCAGATTCCCTGCCGTCTGCATCCTGCCACTCCTGACTGTCATTTACCCCCTTAATTGAGTGGAGCTCATGAGAAAGAGAAGAGGTTTTGGAAATGATGCATGCCTAAAGAAAAAGTCTTTAATTCTCCCTTATACTTGATTGTTTGGGTAGAGAATCTTAGGTTGAAAATAACTTTCTTGTCTGTGAGAGGATGTCTTCATTTTCTTCTAGCTTTCCTGTGTCTCTGTTGAGACTGCCAGTGTCGCGCTACGGGCCGACCCCTTCCAGGGGGCCTCTTTCACAGTGCTGCCCCGCTCAAGGCCTTCAGTAGGGCCTTGCAGTCTGAAGACCCCATGATCTTTAGTTCTAGGGCACTTTCTTATATTCTTTCTTTTGCAATTTCCTGCTTTCTCTTTCTGCACACTCCCTAAGTT
This sequence comes from Sturnira hondurensis, assembly GCF_014824575.4. NCBI lineage: Eukaryota > Metazoa > Chordata > Mammalia > Chiroptera > Phyllostomidae > Sturnira > Sturnira hondurensis. Next base: position 8,182,818 of record NW_028090067.1, on the reverse strand, counting down.
AAATGTTTCAGTCTTGGAGAGTTCTTCTCATTTTCTTACCTTTTCTCTCCTATTTTCCACCTCTGTGCCTATTAGGTCTACTACATGGGATATTTTCTTCAATTGCTTTTCCAATACTTCTCAAAGGAGCACTCTGATCCAGCCTTGAGAATAGTCTGTAAGGGAAGGAGGGCAGGCAGGAGGCTTTGCATTAATCAGGTGAGCGGTCACAGTGGCTCGGACCAGGCTAGTAGCGTGGGTTGGTGGAAAGTGCCGGGCTCTCTAGTTTCCTACATTCCCACACACCTATGCATCCGTAGCAGCCAAACTGGGGAGGCAGCTCTCCTGCCCTCCTTATCAGATGTGTAGTAGCCAGTTAGACATCCTGTACTTGGTCCATGTGTGTGGGATGCCTTTGCTTTATGCTACAAAGCTACCCGCACTGTGACACTTGAAGGAATCCTTCTCTCAGTCATTGTTTTTGGCTACCTGAATAGCACTGTCTTCCACACTTTTGACACTTGTGTTTATAATTAATAAATTATGTGAATAATTACTGGTAAAAGTAATATAATTGTATCTATATTAATTATAATATTATCTATTACAATGCATCATTATGACCCATTTATAATAAGGCTTGTAACTATTTATTAACCGTAAAATAATGGTTTTAAATTATTGTTTTTTTCAAAACAAACTGGGATTTCTCTCATAAATAAAATTCCCAACACAGTAGGCTTGTTCTCTTGTCTGTACACAGGGTGGGCAAAAGTACATTTACAGTTGTTTGTATGGAAAATAATACTATAATTAATAAATAATAAAAACAAGAATAAACTCTGTGTTTCTCATATAACTGCAAACCTACTTTTGCCCCTTCTTGAATATTAAGTCAGATTTTAAATTTTTCTCACCAGTAATCCAATTGTTTAGATCTGGAACACAGCTAACCTGCACCATCAGACTTTGGGTCCTTATTTAACCCATTTTTTTTTCCTTAAGAATGGGGCATTACAAGCCCTGGCTGGTGTAGCTCAGTGGATTGAGCGCGGGCCTGTGAACCACACGATCGCGGTTCGATTCCCAGTCAGGGCACATACCTGGGTTGCAGGCCAGTCCCCAGCGGGGGACTCACAAGAGGCAACCATACATTGATATTTCTCTCCTTCCCTTCCCCTCCTAAAGATAAATAAATTTAAAAAAAAAGAATGGGGCATTACAGAAATCTTTTTTTTACCCTTAAATACTTTGATTCTCCAACCCTACAAAACTATATGTTTTGTTTGAAAAAGAAAAGCTCTNGCCCGAGCTCAATCCACTGAGCTACACCAGCCAGGGCAGAAATCTTTTTTTTTACCCTTAAATACTTTGATTCTCCAACCCTACAAAACTATATGTTTTGTTTGAAAAAGAAAAGCTCTTTCCAGGAGAACAGCATCCAATTGGGTTAAAAACACTTCAACTTTATACATTTCATAAATGACATTCTCACTCCACAGCGGTGGGGAACTCCTTGGAAAAAATCTAGAAGCATAGACTTCTGATGCTCCTTGGGAATTATATTTCAGTTCTACTGTAGGATACTAGGAATCTGTAAGAACAGGCCAAACAGACTCGGTGGGTGTTGAAGCCTCACCTCACCAGGCGCTGTGCACCGGAAGCGTGTTTCTTCAGCGGTAAAGTCAGGTAAAGAGTAGGAGACCGCGAACTGCGAGTGCAGGGGATGGTTGTGTTCATCTCTGCCTCCCCAGCACCTGACAGTCTCTAGCGCGTGGGAGGCAGTGATGTTGAGTGGAGTAATCTAAAGCTGATCTCCTCTTGAGAACAGCAGAGGTTCCCCAAACTAAAAATCTAGTATTTTTACTAAAGTGGTGCTTCTGCAATATTTGAGGGAATAATGATCACTTTGAAAATGTGGTGAAAGTCAGACTTCAGTGCCCATCCCCCCAGAGATTCTAATTGGGCCTTTCCTTGTTGGAGTCCTGGGGTCTGCATTTTAAGTGGTTCTCCTAGGTGATTTATGTAGAGGTTCTTTGAGACACATGGTTTAAAAAGCATCTTCTTTGACCCACAAATAACAAATCAAAGCAAAACCTTCAGGAAGAGGAATTGGATCAAATACCAATCATCCTATTGGTTTTTATTTAAATAATTTACTCACCAGTTTATAATTTCCTGCATTTCTTCACACATATCCACATTCATAGCCACCGAATAGGGGAAAGGCAACTTTACCATCTGAGGTGGAGGCAAATGGTTTGATATTTTACTTGTAGATCGTGAAGGATGCTTTTAAACCAGTTTTCCTACCAGTATTAGGCCAGATGGCTTGTACTCTAGTTGAGTACCAGATGAAGCAGTTGGCTTGCATTTATCTTGAGACCCTGGACTCATACTGATCAGTGACACCTTGCAGAATGAGGCAAGGGAGATGGTGGGCTAAGTTTCCAGCACTAGTTAAAAGCCTTTTTTTTCTCTTTGTGTTTTATGTGTGTAGAGTTGAATGTGCACAAGTTAAATGCCTGCATGATGGTGGATGGTCCCTGGGTAGGTATAGGTATCCTTTTAATAATGTAAATAATGGATATGTTTTTCAGGAGGAAGAAAACAAAACTTAGACCGGAAATTTCTATTAACTAAAGAGGACGTTTTATCAAATTTTGACTTTTTAAAGAAAGTAAGTTGGCTTTCTTTTTCCTTCAAATTAGTACAACTGCTTTTATCACCTGAATAGATAACTAGTTGGTCTTCAGAGTCCTTTGAACTCTGACGGACAAGGAAGCTCTTTGCCCTATTTCATGACCTGATTTTTTCTCTCCCTTGGTAGACAACAAAGCTGATTTAGGAAGAGAAAAGTGACAGTGACTATTTAGAATTAAATGGATGAACAGTCCCTTTTTCTAATTACCATGTTAACATTTTCTTTCAGAAGGAACATGTTTTAAGCTATAAATCTCATCCAATAGAAGATGGCGGAACTGATAATCCTGCTTTCAACCACATAGAATTGAACTTCAGAGATCAAAGTTGCAAGATCAATGGGACTCATTTGTGAAACCGCTGTGATACTAGATGACCCTACACAGCGACCCAGTTTTCTGTGTTTTCTAAGATAATCCAATCAGGGTTAGGCATTTTTTTTGGTTCTATCCTGAGTGTTTTGGAGGAGGAAACTTTGGGGGGATAAACTTTTGTTGTTAAAGCCAAGTCTCGACTTTCCTCACTTGCTACACTCATTAATGATGCTGCTCTGGAATTCAGAGTGTGCGTGTCAGCATTGCCACATCTCACCGCTTCATTTCCATTAAGCTATCGTTGTGAAAGTCATGACTCCCTATGTGCCAAAAGGATAATACACACACATACACACATACTTGATGGTCAAAAGCATATTCTTAAATTCAGACATTAGAAATATTTTCCACAGTTTTGGTGCTAGCGTGTAAGTTTTGGGAGTTTGCCAGAATCATAACAGATATTGAAATGCACTTTTCTCCCTCCTCCTATATACTCTATCCTTAGGGAAAAATGAGGCCATGGGTCTGTGTTGTGTATATCTCTGCTTCTCATTGACCACGATCAGCCCAGGGCACACATTAGCCTTGAAACCAATTCTGGCTCAGGAAGGTAGTAATCAAGAAGCACGCAGTTTGGGATAGAATATGGGTCCAATTAGCATGGTCTTCTTGGTGCCAAGCATCTATTCTTACACCTTTTTGCTTGTTAGCTAGAGTTCCTGGCCACTGGCTGCTTGCATTGCCTTTCTTAGACTCTGGGTCTTATCTGCACTCCCAGTTTCTTTCACATCAACGTTGGTTTTCGTGTGCACTTCACCTTTGCTTGCCTTCCTAATTTCCTGGTTCACTAAGCCCTGGCCTATAAATTATAAACACCCATGTGCCAGCCTAGTACTGACTAAAGTACCTTCAGCATAGGTACTCATGGATTTGGTGATTCAGGGACATTCACATAATTAAAAATGGTTAAGCTCCTTGGAGTTCCCCTTGATTACAATGAAGGCTATTAAGTTGAACTTTTGAGTGTCAACTACTTTGTAATCAACTAAATTTAATGATACATATGCTTAGAAATCCTGAATTCTAGTATATTCTCTCAGTTAAAGAGCTAAATTACATAGGCAAACACTAGTTTTCTTTAATGTTCTGGAATTCCTAGATGGATGCTTTGTTCCATGTTTTACCATTTCAAGTAGGAGTCTTGAAGTCTGTTTATTTAGCTACATTTATCACTAAGAATTTGGTAAATATTAAGGCTTTCATCAATAACTTTTTTCTCTATAGTGCCCACATTAAATATATTGTTTAGAGGGTTTTTATTTTTTAGCTTTGCAATGTTTTAAAATAATTTCAAAAATATTTATGTACATTAATCTATTTTATAATTAAATATGTTTTTGCTTCTGATATTTAGGTAAGCATGCTCATTTATGGTTGCTAATTGAAAGCATTAAGAAATAAAAGAAACAGAGGGATTTATATAACACTTAAATAACAATGTATTCACATATTTTATATGTGTATAGATGTTATTTTTAAATCAGTATATTTGTAAGCACATATTGAATTTTGTAAATCTATACATTTTGATGAGTAGAAAGACAATCTTTTTTATTTTATGTGAGTGTGATTTGAACTGTTGTTATTTATTTGATAATTCTAAATGCACATGTGTGTAGAATTCTTCAATTTTGGAAATCAAAATCAAGTTATTTAAATATTTTCTTCTCTTATCTGACTGCCAAGGGGTTTTGCAGTGTATTTTTAATGAGAGAGAAGGTATTTCCATTGTTCTCCACTTTCTTTTACCACGGTATATATTTGTGATTAGGAACTGCTGACCTTTTACTTTGATAAATATCCTTGTTTCAGATATAAGTTGTTTTTTCTTTTCATTGAGTATGTTGGGGCGACACTGGTTAATGAAATTACACAGGTTTCAGGTGCACAGTCTCACAATGCACCATCTGCACACTGTTGATCTTTTACTTGTGTGGATATATGAGTGCCAGATATAATTCTTAAGAAATCAAAGTTTTATCATTATTAATTATTAAAATTATGTATTTAATCTAAATCTTTGGGGAAAATCAAAGAAATAATCTAATGTTCTTAATTACTTTTCATCACAACAACCCAAATGAGAGGGAAAATCCCACACCAGTTGTCTATTTTTATTTCGTTGCTGACATGTCGTATGACCTTGAATTTATTCTTTATTTCCTCTAATGATAGAACATAACACTAAACATCTACCTCACAGAAATAATGTGAGTATAGACGATCAGATAGCACTTTATTAGTGTTTATTAACACTCAAATAGTGTTACTTTGGACTGCAGTATGATTGGAAATCAAAATTTGAAACAAAGCTCATTTAATAATTTAAAATACCGAGCTGTTGCCCTGGCTGGTGTGGCTCAGTGGATTGAGTGCTGGCCTGCAAAGCAAGGGGTCAGTGGTTCAATTCCCAGTCAGGGCATGTGTCTGTGTTGCAGGCCAGGTCCCCAGTAGGGGGTACACATAGCAACCACACATCTGATGTTTCTCTCCTTCTCTTTCTTCCTCCATTCCCCCCCTCTCTAAAAATAAATAAATTAAATTTTAAAAAATACTGAGCTGTTAATAATTTGCAATGTAATGGTGTGGAGATTGTTTCTTCTCTGAAAAATACGTGTCATAGAAATGTCAAAATCCAGTTATTGGTCAGCAGGATTACTCTAACAAAGAGAATTCAAACTTTAAAGAAGGCTCTAGACCAGTCATCTTCACTCCACAGAGAAGTAAAATTTTATATGTAGGATGTAAAAAAGTATAAATCGTATTCATCTATGTAGGTGCTCATGCAATCATTTTCTCTTTAGACCAGTGGTTCTCAATTAGAAAATTTTGCACCTTAGGAGACACTTGGAAATATTTGGATTCGTTTTTGGTTGTTCGTAGCTGATAAGGATGCCGGATGCTACTGGCATTTCAGGGATGGTGTTCAACATCCTATGATGCGTACCTCTGCAACAAAAAATGGTCCTAACCCAGATATAATAGTGTTGAGTTTGAGAAATCCTGTCCTGGAGGCTAAGGTTGCAATCCTTTTTTTAACTTTATTGTTTCCACTATTATAGATGTCAGGATTGTAATCTTGATCTTCCTTAAGTTGCACACCCTGGTTATATGCCTTCAGGGAAATTGCCATGAGTCTTCTAACTGAGCTTACTCATCTACAGGTGGAGAGTAAATATCACTAGCATATGGAATGTTAAGATGTAGAAAGCCCTGCTGGTATAGCTCAGTGGATTGAGTGTGAGCCTGCGAACCACAAGATCTCGGTTCGATTCCCAGTCAGGGCACATGCCTGGGTTGCAGGCCAGTTCCCAGCGGGGGACTCATGAGAGGCAACCATACACTGATACTTCTCTCCTTCTCTCCTTCCCTTCCCCTCTAAAGATAAATAAATAAAATCTAAAAAATAAAAAAAGTAGAATAATGACCTGAATTTTCACAGCATTTTGAAAGCATTAAGGATAATAGAATTGTAAATAATTGTGAAAACAACAGAGTTTTGTCTCCCAACATGATTTTCAGAATTAACGCACATTAAGATGAAGGAGATATTTAACTATATGAATATGAAGATTTTATGATACTATTTTGTTTAGGAAAACTCCAGAAAGTATAGTTTATTGTTAACAATCGTGTGTCTGTCCAGGATGTACAATAGATACACGGGGGAACAGGGATGGAGTGGAGCAGGGGGAAGTTACCTACTCTCTGTGTTTGTTCTTACAGGAAATTCTGGTGTTTTTTCAATGACGATGTTGATATGAAGTCAACTGAGTGCATGACCATTTAGTTTCTGGAAAATCACTCTACCATTTAGTAGTGGTAAAATGTACTTTTAAAATGCATGCCCATTGTTTGTGAAAAAGCTTGAGAGACTTGAGGATTATCATGTAAAACATGGCTGTATTTCTGACTTTTCAACTAGTTGATTAGATGTCTTGGAAACTGTCTATTCTTGGGCGATTGAATATAATTAATTTTATCAGCTTTTACAAAGGTTATTTCCACTCTCTTTACCACATAATGGACTCTTCCTGTATACTATATATAGTTTATAAAAGTGTAAGCAAATACACATTCAGTTTTTTTGTCACTGAAGACTATATTATATATATTTTAATAGTTTTTTATTGTATTTTTCCATTACCATTCCTTTTATACCCTCTTCCACCTCCACCAACCCCCTCCCCCCTGTAGTCTCCGCCCTGTTGTTCACATCCATGAGTCCTTTTTCTTTTTCCCTTGATCACTCTACCCCTCACCCCCATCCCCATCCCGATCCCCATCCTCATCTCCATCCCCACAGCTGTCAGCCTGCTTCTCTATGAGTCTGTCTCTATTTTTCTTGTTAGTTCAGTTTGTTCATTGGATTCCACATATTAGTTAAATCAGAGTAATTAACACTATATTTGAAAATAGAAGGTAATGTCCTTAATACTGGACATATCTTAGCCACTATCTCTTTGAATATTCCCCCTTTTTCAGTTTCTCTATTCTGTAACTCTTTAACTCCTAGTGCATGAGCATTGCAAATTTTTATCTTCTCCATGTCTTCTAATCTGGATCATAACTTCTATCTTTTTATATTTATGTAATGCATCCTGAATGAGTACAAGGAAAAGTCATTGGAGAACTAAACAGAAGTAAAACATAATGTAATTTTGAAGTAGAGAAATAGGAAGCCTCCTATTCACACATTTAAGACAGAAAGAAACATCTCTCGGTAATGATGACATACAAAGTGCAGTGCAATTCAAAACAGGACCAGTTGTTGCAGTAGACGGAGGGACAAATAAAGGGGGTAAGGGAGAGAGGCGGAGAGACAAGAGATAGGAGACAGCAGAATACCTAGATTTATGTTCCTTCTGCAGCCACGCAAAGACAAGATTTCAAAAAATGAAGAGAGTCCAGAAATACCTTGTTTTACACAATGAAGAAGCAAGGGCCTGGCTCCAGGAGGCTGTCCACAGGGGCGGTAATCAAGCAGAGAAGAGAGGCAGGTGAGGAGCTTCAGAGGCAAGTTCAGTGCTGAAATAATTCAGAAAATATAAGCCATGACCTTTCCCTCTTCTGGAGTGTTCAGTTGCCCCCTAGGCTTTCTCACATGGCAATAACCAGGCCTTTGGTTTTATAACTCAGAAAAGAGATGCTTCAGCAAATACCAGAGAACAGAGGGATTTCTTTCAGGATTTTGAGTATCAAAAATCTGGCTTTTAGAGTAAAATATCTTGGAAGATAAGAGCTAGGTTTTCTACAGTAGAAATGGATTCCCTGTGCTGGGAAGGTAAGGGGGAAGCGATGAGAGCTAATATATTTGTGAGACTCAGAGGAAGGGTCTCTGTAGGTCACTCTCCAAGTGCTGAGCCCTCCGCTGGCAACAGCAAGTCATCCTATATTTGTGGGATTGGAAAATCAACAAAACTTTGTGTGCCTCTTCCTGGTTAAAGCATAGAGCATTAACTACTTAGCTGCGTGCTATGTGTGGGCAGGCATATGGCTTTGGAGTGTTAGAGAGACTTTACCATGTTTAACAAGTTCAGAAGCAGAAATTGCTGAATGAGGTGTCCAGGCAAATAGGAATTCATCCTCACAGTGTCCTACGACCTAGTGTAGCAAAGGGTAAGGAAGGAAACCCATACGGCAACTAAGGCTCAAATAGGCAGAGACCTGTTTAGACTTGACAATGAAGAATTTCATGGTTTTTGAACAGAACATGAATATTATAATCTTAGGCAATTTAAAAAATCTAGGCAGGTGGGGGAGTGGTGATGGAAGGAAGAAACTCTCTCTGTAGCAAATAATCAGTACTGCAGCTGAAAGTCCATCCCAGCCTCTTAATGCTGTTCGTGATCTCTTTGGTAAACGTCTGTGCTCACTGCTGCATGCTCAGCATCTATGACAGAGTCTGGCCCAATAAATGTTGCATGAACAAATTCACACAATTCCTGCCTCTTGGAGTTTTCATCCACTTTTTTGCTTGTTTGTTGGTTTCTAAATGTGTCACAAGTTTGATTCCCTAGGAAGCAGAGTCTGAAATGTAGTTTCATGTGCTTAATGTTTATTAAGGAGCGCCTTTAGGATCAACCCGTGTGGAAGGAAGAGGGCAGAGGCAGGCATGAGCAGAGGTGGAGTTTGAGCTGCAATGCAGATCCAAGGAGATCCCCCCTCCAGACTCTGACTACAGAGGAGCCCTTTGGAGTTATCCCAAACTGCGCCAAGATAGCCAAGCTTTCGTATTCCTGCATCAATTAGTTGTGGTTAAGGGCTGTCACGGGAAGCGGGGTGTCTCCGGCCAGGTGATCCTCCGCAGTGAGGGCTCGTGAAGGGGTGGAGAGACCAAGGCCCGCTGCCAAGAACCGCCCCCAAGCACAGGGGCCCGAAGTCCTTCGTTGAGCAGGGAGCTCTGCAGTCTACTACGGTGTCCACTTCCTGAGGTAACTGCATTTTAGAGAATTTAAATCAGGTATCCAAGGTCACACACCTTGGATCTGAACTTAGTTTTATCTCACTCCAGAGCCCATAATATTAATATTTTTGTTCCGTTGTACCTGTTGCCGTAAGCTCGTTTCTAAATTGGTGAGGGTGGGGGTTGGAGTTTGGAGGACTTGTTCTCAGGGTTCTGAGCTAATACAGTGCAGGCCAGGGTGCTGGACCTCGTGGGGCACTGACTCAGTCCTTTGAGAAATGCCCAGTGTTCCACGCAGCTAGGAACCTGCCATGATGGTGCCTTGTATCAAATGATATGATTAGCTAGCTGCTAACTGCCACGACTTGAAATTGCTACCCACCCACTTTCCCACCAGAATGATATTTTCCAAATATTATACAGTCGGATAAAACTAAGTTCAGCTTGAATTATAGAGCAAATTAAAGTAATTCAAATGGTGGCAACTATTGACTAGATCAGTTGTTTTCAAAACGTGGGCCCCACTAACAGGATCGACGCCACCTGGGTACTTGAGGCAGTTGAAATTCTCGTGCCCACCTTAGACTTACCAAATCAGGCGCTGGGATGTTGGGTGCAGGCGACTCTAAGGCAGGCTAGGGTGAATCTGGGAGCTACTGGACCTGATGGTAACGATAACTAGCAGGAAAAACAAACTGGGTTTATGATTAGCAAATAAACTAAATAGAAATTATTTCTTAAAAATTATTTTAGGGGAAGGGAGAAAGAGGGAGCGCAACATCCGTGTGAGAAACATTGATGGGTTTACCGCCCTGACCACACCTGCAGCTCAGGCACATGCCCTGCCGGAGAATTAAACCCGTGGCCTCCCTGCTTATTGATTGACGCCCCAAACAGCTGAGCCACACTGGCCAGGGCTAGAAATTATTTCTTTAAAACAGATTTGTTCACAGTATTTGCTTTGCTTCTTAGACTTCAGTCCTTTCAAATGAGCATAACTTCCTAATTAGTAAGGTCTTAATTAGTGAGGTTCATTCCTTCCCTGGGGACTGGCGAGGGAAGCCCAGGACAGCTCAGCACAGGCCTCCTAGTAACAGCTTTAGCATTTGCCTCTCCCTGCCGGGTAATTATGGGATCCAAACTTATTGCTAAGCAAAGCTTCCTTAATTTTTTTGTTGAAAATATTACAGGGTTGGTACCTAAATCCAGACGGTTAATTGGTGATCTGGGGAAATTCCTCTGTGTCCTCATTAGAAAGACAATATACTAGCCCTTAAATCTGAGTGACTTTCACTTTTTCACTAGAGGATTATATTAGAAAGTTGACGTCCTACCCTTGGTCCTTTTATGGTGAAATACATTTACGGGAAAATGAGTTCAAATTGATTGCATGCTATAAGCAAAAGTATGTCTCCCTTTTGACTCATTTAAGAAACACTGGGGCTTGACCTGCAGGCAGTACGCTCTGTTAGGCTCTGAAGAAGGGGAAGGTGGGGTTCTTGACTTCTATCACTTACTGTCTGAGGCCACGAGGCCGATATGCATGTACTAGTTAAGGAACGAGTCCAAGTGAGTGTGGCAGGTTGTGCAATGGGACGTCTAGGCAGAGGGAGCCCAGTGGACAGAACTTGCTGGGAACTGTGTCGGTACTTGCTGAGTAGTTAGAGTTTGACCTAGACCTTGAAACTAGAGATGATATGACTAGGCAAAGAAGAGAGGAAATATGTTTCACCAGGAAGGGTGGTGCATGAGGAAGAGGATGAGCAAAGCTGTGAAAGGGATGAGGGAGTCTGCTCTTCTGGAGAATGAGAGGAGAGGGACCTGGTCAGCATGGAGTTGAGACTGAGGTGGAGGAAGAGGGTGGAAGTAGAGTGGTCGGCTTCGAAGGCCAGGAAGTGGAGTCAGGACTTTCATCAGAACTTGCCCGAGAATCGTTCAAGGTTGGGGAGGGTTGAACCCTAGGCCTGCTGCTGGGTCAGCTAAAGTAAACATTTTTCCTGTTCCAAGACTAAGCTCCCTTGCTAACTATTTGGATAACTTTATGTGCAGAACCACTATTTTCCTGAGCGATTCAGACAGCCAAGGTTTTAATGACAATTACAGTGTTGAAGGAGGACATTTTTCCTATTCTAGTTTTATGAAGACTCATAACATGAGGTAGGTTAGAAAAATCCTCAAATTATGGCATTAACACTATGCACGATATTTAAAATATTCTGCCATCAAGACAGGGAAATAGCTCATAAACATGCTCATATTTTGATGGCTATATTACTTGTGCACACATTCATGCAATGAACACTTGATTTCTTTTTTTCTAGTTTTATTGAGATATAATGGGCACACAGTACTATATAAGTCTGAGGTGCACAGCAAATGATTCGACTTATATGTATTGTGAAATAAAATTGAGCTAATATCTACCATCTCATATATGTACAGAAAAGAAAAACTGTTTTTCCCTAATGATGAATACGGTTAGGATCTGCTCTGTTAACAACTTTTAAATATACCATAGAAAAGTGTTAACCATAGTCATCATAGTGCACACTCCATCCCTAGTGCTTATTTATCTCTTTAAAGTGAGACATAATTGGCATACGGCATTATACTAGTTTCAGGTGTTCTCCATAATGATTCGGTATTTATATATATTGCAAAACAATCACCCTAACACGTCTCATTAACATTCATTGCCAGTTAATTTTTTATGATGGAATTTTTAAGATCCATTGTCTTAGTAAATTTCGGATATACAATACAGTATTATTAACTGTAATCACCATGTTATACTCTACATTTCTAGGACTTATTTATTTTATCACTGGAAGTTTGTACCGTTTGAAGGCCTTTACCTGCATCTCCCACACCCCACCCCCTGCCTCTGACTCCAACCAGTTTGTTCCCTGTATCTATGAGGTTTTTTGTTTTGTTTTGCTTTTTCTTTAGATTCCACATACAAATGAGTTCATACATTATTTGTTCTTTTCTACTTGGCTTACCTCATTTAGCACACTGCTCTCAAGGTCCATGTTGTCACAAAGTGCAAGGTTTTCTTCTATTTTGTGGCTGAGGAATATTTCATTGTGTGTATACACCCACATCTTCTTTACCCCTCATCCACTGATGGACAGTGAGATTGCTTTTATGCCTCGGCCGTTGTAAACAATGCTGCAATGAACATGAGGGTGCAGATACATTTTTGCATCAGGGTTTTCACTTTGTTTGAATAAATACCCAGAAATGGAATTGCTGGTTCAAATCATAGTTCTATTTTTAGTTTTTTTTTTAAGACGCTCTATACTGCTTTCCATAATGGCTGTTCCAATTGACATTTCCACCAACAGCACAGGTGTTCCATTTTCTCCACATCCTCACCAACACTTTTCTCTCTCTTTTTTTTGATGACAGCTATTCTAACTGGTGTGAGGTCATAGCTTCCTGTGGTTTTAATTTGCATTTCTCTGATGATGTAGTGATGTGCATTTTTTTCATGTGCCTATAGGCATTTAATGCTATAAATTTCTCTCTTTGAAGTGCTTTTGCTGCAGCCCATAAATTCTGGTATGTTGTATGTTCATTTTCATTTATTTCAAGATACGTTTTAGTTTTTCCTCCAATTTCATTTTCGATCCATCGCTTGTTCAGAAGAGTGTTGTAATTTCCGAGTATACTTAGGCATACCTCTGAGACATTGCAGATTGAGTTCTAGGTCATTGGGTTCTAGGTAATAAAACAAGTCACATAATTTTTTTGGCTTCCCAGTGCACATAAAAGTTATGTTTATAGTATACTGTAGTCTATTAAGTGTACAATAGCATTATGTCTAACAAATGTACATATTTTAATTAAAAATACTTTTTTTGCTAAAATAAATGCTAACCATCACCTGAGACTTTCAGTGTTCATGATTTTTTGTTGTTGGAGAGTTTTACCTTCAATTTGTAAAGTATGCACTCTCTCTGAAGTGAGTAAGCAAAGCACAATAAAACTAGATATACCTGTACTGGTGAATTTTTCTTTTTTAAAAGATTTTATTTATTTTTTAGAGAGGGAAGGGAGGGAGGGAGATAGGGAAACATCAATGTGTGGTTGCCTGTCATGCACCCCCTTCTGGGGACCTGGCCCACAACCCAGACACGTGCCCTGACTGGGAATCAAACCAGCGACCTTTTGGTTTGTGGGCTGGCGCTCAATCCACTGAACCACACCAGGCAGGGCTGCTGAATTTTCAGTCTCCCTCCTGTTATTGATTTCCAGTTTCATACAACTATGGTCAGAGTAGATACTTGGTATAATTTTAATCTTTTAAATTTGCTAAAGACTGTTTTGTGACCTAGCATGTGATCTGTCCTAAAAAACGTTCCATGCACCCCTGAAAAGAATGTGTGTTCTGCTGTTGTCAAGTGGCAAATTCTGCATGTCTGTCGGCTCATTCAGTTTCTAGTCTTATTCAGATCTTCAGTTTCCTTATTGATTTTCTATTCGGATATCATTGTGGAGGGTTGGGGTCACCCGCTATTACTGTATGGCTGTTGTTTATTTCTCCCTTTAGCTCTATTAGTTTCTGCTTTAAATATGTAGGTGTTCTGACATTGGGTGAAAATATTTATAATTGCTACGTCTTCTAAATGGATTGAACCCTTTATTACAATGTAATGGCCTTCTTTGTCTTAACATTTTTGGTTGACTGTCTATACTGTCTGATAGAAGTATAGCTACCCCTGCTTTTTTTTTCCTGGTGACTATTTGCTTGCAACCCCTGGTTCTGTCTCCCACGTTCATTCCCACTGAGCACCTGTAGGGCCACAGCCACTCTCTGTCGGCATCGTGGTGTGCTGGATGCTGTTCCTTATCCATTTAGCCATTCTGTCTTTTTGGAGAATTTATGTTTAATTTAATTTTTGATAGGTAAGAGTTATTATTGCCATTTTATTATTTTTTTTCTGGCTGGGTCTTTGTTTCTTCTGCTGTTGCCTTTTGTGATTTGATGTCTTTTGGTATCAGTATGCTTTGACTTCTTTATTTTGTTCTTTGGTGTAATTACTACAGGCTTTTCCCTTGCGGCTACCACAAGGCTTACATATATCTTAAAACATTAATACCTTATTTTAAACTTTAATAGCATTCCTAAACTGTACACTTATACTTTTCCTCTCCCTCACATTTTAGGTTATTAATGTGATAGTTCACATTTTTATATTGCGTATGGATTCAGTACCGTAGTAAGTTTCAATAGGATTGTTTTTAACTTTTAAACCAGAGCTCTAAGTGAACTGTGAACCACCACTAATTCCTGTATGACAGAATCTAACTTTGTAAGTATCAGTGTTTTCTGCTACCTCCTGTGTATTTATGATGCTAATTAGTGCCCTTGAGCTTTGACTTAAAAAATTCTCTTCAGCACTTCTTATAGATTTAGTGGTAATAAAACTCCTTCAGCATTTGTTTGTTCAGGAAAACTTTCTCCATTTTCTGGTCCTAGAATTCTCAGTTGACTATTTTCTTTCAATATTTTGAATGTAATACCCCATTCTCCCCTGCCCTGAAAAGTTTCTGCTTTTTGAAATCCACTAGGAGGTTCCCTTGTATGTAATTTCTCTCATTTCTCTTGCTGCTCTAAAAATTCATCTTTGGCTTTGGCTTTTAGTGATTTAGTTATAATGTGTCTCAATGTAGCTGTGCTTGAATTCAACCTATTTTGGAACTTTGGGGCCTCATGGGTTTGGATTTCCATTTTTCCCCCCCAGGTTTGAGAATTTTTCAGCCATTAAATCTTTAAATATGCTTTCTGTCCCTTTCTCTTTCTATTCTCCTTCTGGAATAATCATAACATGAATATCTTTTTTTAAATTGTGTCCTATACACCCCGTTGTCTTTTTTACCCCTTTTCATTCTTTTTTTCTTTTCGCACATCTGCCTGGACAAGCTCAACAAAACAAAAAGGCAACTTACTGAATTGGAAAGGACATTTGCAAACAATACCTCTAATAAGGGGCTAGCATCCAAAATATATACAGAACTCAACAACGAAGCAAACAATCCCATTAAAACGGGCAGAGGGCCTGAACAGACCCTTTCCCCATGAAAACATATAAACGGCCAACAGATACGTGAAAGTGCTCAATTTTGAGTCTATTTCCAAAACTCTCTACTTAATTGTTTAGTTCAATTACGCACTTCAGTTCCAGGTTTCTGTTTGTTTATTTTTTACAGTTTCTATTGTGTGTTCCTGAGTGCACTGAATTTCCTTAAGAGGATTATTCTTTTCTGGCAGGCCTCAGATCTCTATTTCTATAGTGTCAGTTATTGAAACTTTATTCCTTTCTTTTGGTGGGGTCATGCTTACCTGACTCTCCCTGGTCCTGGGTTTCTCATGCTGGTACCTACACATCTGAGTGAGTAGAGGGGTCCTCTCCAGAGTTTTCAGTTTGCCTCGGCAGAGATGCTTCTTCACCAGCCAGCTTAGGTTGGAGTTTTGGGCATGTGTGCTGGTAATGATGTCCCAGGATGGGTGGGGCTTGCTATTAGGGTCTATTTGGGTGGGGGGCGGGGGGGCGGTGAGACGACTGCCCAAGCTCTGGGCTGGGGGAGGTGCTGCTGACTGAGAAAACTTGGACTGGTCTGCTGCCTTGGTTCCCTGCCCAAGCAAGGGAGCACAGCAGGGCTCCCTTGTGGTCTGGGTTCTCTGACTGAGTTGACTAGATGCTCCGGACGGGGTACTATACCCAGCAGTAGGTGGAGCAATGAATTAGCTTCCTGTCCAGGCAGGACAATAGGATAGGCCCAGGGTCTGTGTGACTCTTAGGTTGAGTCACACAGACTCAAATTAGGACCAAATTAGGCAAGACTGTGAATTTCCCTGGCCTGAGAAGGCCACTGGTTTTGCTCTGCAGATGGGAAAAGCCATGAGGCGTGTTCTCTGTCCAGGTGCCACTGTAAGCAGGGCTGTTGAGTGGGCTATGACAGCTTCCCGAGTTCTCTGGTTAGGTTCCCAGGTCAGGCGGTTTGCACCAGTGTTCCGCAGTAAGTGGGACTCGAATCCGTTTTCCTGCCTGGGCAGGACTGACTCTAAGCCTGGCCAGGCTCTTTGTGGTCTTGACTCAAGCCAACCAGCACCCGACGTTCTTTGGCCCAGCGGAGCCACGGGTTTTGCTCTGCAGGCAACCAGCTCAGCCCACAGTGTTCTCCCTGCATGAGCCCTGCTGGGTTACACAGCTTCTCCTGGTTGTGGCTAGGCTTTCTGGTTGGGAGGGGCTGGGAGCTACACTCCACATGGATGGGGCAATAGCACCCCTACTGGGTGGAAGGGGAAGGCCAGCTCCAAGCAGCCTCCCAGGTGTTCCCAGTCAATCCACACTCAGCGGTGGGTGTGGCTACGACTCACAGCTCCCCTATGTAGGTGGGAGCACAGCAGGCTCCAGGCCTGAGCAGGCTTATCCTTGGAGGACCCAAGTGCTGCAGACTTTCACCTTGTTGAGTTCCTTGGTCATGGCTCTGCAGATGAGCAAAGCTCTTGGTTGGGGCCACTCCTTGGGCTCTGCAGGCCGGAGCTCAGTCCCTGGGCTCTGGGTGCTAGTTGTTGCAAGCTCCTTCCCATTCCCCATCACAATCAAATACCTAGTGGTCAAATCTTGCAGATTCTCTTGCAATCCCTGTGCAGTGCGACCTAAGTGGGGGTTCCTGAAAAGTGACCCACAATTGTGGGGGAGCTGGATACCCACACTGGGCTCTTTCTACCCCCTGGAGAAACTGTAGACCCAGGGGAGACCTGTGTGGTGCTGCACCAGCTTAGGGAAGGCACAACTGACCAGTGTGTAGCCACTCCCCTCTGCCTTCTACGGAGGCCTGTTTTGGTCTCCACATGCAGTGGGGTACTTCAGCTTCACCCCGCGTCCTGGTTTCCTCTCAGTGGTATGCTGTCCATCAGTAGTTGTCTTCTACTTCTGAGGGGGGGCAAAGTCAGGAATGACCCATGGCATCATCTTGCCGATATTATTCCCTACACTTGATTCTTCAGAAATGTCCCTCCTATAACCTCCTTTGCCTTTCTTCCTAACAAACCTAAACATATCTTAAGATATTCACAAGTTCCTTCTACCCAAAGCAGGGAAGGTGAATAAGTGCCTTCATTGTGCCCCTAAAAAGAAATGAAGAAAGAGCAGGTGGGTATGAAGGAGGAAAGAGGAAGGGAGGGAGGGAGGGAGCAAGACAAGGGGGAAAGGAAGGAATCGAATGCTGGAAACACATCAGGAATTGTGATTGCCAGAGGCCCTTGAAATAGCAAAGGCAGAATTCCACCTGGTGCTCACTGTTCAGGGCCCATCTCAAACCCAAAGAGGAGCTCACAAATCCTTCGCCTGCCCCCACTTTGCCCTGAAGCTACACATCCATAGGCAAACAGCTATGGATGTGTCAAATTCAAGGACTTTTGGGGCCATGACGCTTGGAGTGGCACTTCAGGAGTAACAAGCAAAATGCTGACTCAGGAGAGCCAGTAGTTTTTTTGTTTTTTTTTTTATAACTGCTCTCTGTACTTTATCTCCTGAGACTTTCTTGGAAATTCCTCTTCCTGGGGCTGATGTGAAATAAGTATTTCACAGACTCGTTGAACAATGATTAAAAAGAAAACTCTGTCAGCAGCTTGCTGCCTTAGTTCCAATGGAGCGCCTCTCCCTGGTTCAGGCCCTGCTAGGGTATCTCACTCCCAGGAATGGCAGCTCAGGAGTACCAGGAAGAAGTGGCTGAAGTTCAGCTTGCCCAGAGCTACTGAGGGATGAGAATCAGTGAGCTAGCTGAACCATCAGCCCAAACGAGGCTGTGCGTGATAGGTGTGGTAATGGGAGCCCTGTCCTCTCCCCACCTGACCCAGGGGAGGCGATAACAGGGCTCAAGGGCAGGTTCTGTAATCTCTGGAAGAAGAGTAACTACACAGCAACAGGCATTGCTTAGAACCACACCTTTCTCCCCCCAGAGATGTTCCCTGTCCAGGGATTCATAGAGCATATTAGCAGGATAATCAAGAGCCCGATAAGGACCATTGGTCGTCTTTTCTCAACGTAGTACCTGAATGGCATTTGCTAAACTCTTTCTAATTAGTTGGCTCAGTACCATCAGAAGCAAGATGGAAGGGGTTGAGTTAGAAAGAAAAAAATGCTGCCTCCTTGCAGGGTAAAGGGATTTCTGAGGGGTGTTTGGGAGTGATAGACCTTTCTTTAAAGATTCCACTCTGTTCTGCTTCCTCTATTCCATAAGAAGGAAATACAACAGAATTTCAGAAGACTGAGCTGAAAAATATTTCATGTGCATAAATTTATTTTAAATTTTATTGCATCACAGTATACAAGCATTAAACATGGCTTCATGTTGATGACTATTTAATTGTGAAAATTCGTCATTCATGTCAGTACCTGTTGGCTATTTACAAGTAAGGAATTTTTATGTACTTTATATATCTCTGTACTTGTATGTACATATGTAAGAATACATGACTATACATATGTACACACAGAAATACATCTATGGCCATACACATAGCTATAGATATGTCATATATAATAATCTCCTCAGAAAGATCTGAAATTAAAAAAAAAGAAGTTGTAAACAGGGTCTTGTTTGTGTTGTTTGGGTAACATGGAATTAGGACCACGTGATGACATTCTAGGAATGTGTGTCCAGGTGTCCGAATACCCTTTTTAGCCCGGTGTCTGTAAAATTCCCATGGGGTAGAATGCAAAAAGGTAGCAAACAGGCTGAAAAACAGGCCCAGTATACAAGGTCCCCTTGGTTTTAAAAACTCGAGAAATGTGACTGCCCGTGACGCGCATGCTTGCTTGGTCAAGAATGGTCTATGGACACAGAGCGGCTGTGCGCCGGCCCGCACGGCGCCTTCTCTGGCAGTCCTGGCTGGGTGCTGGCTCCCCGGCCACTGCCGATGTCTGCGACATGCACTGCGCTTGCGTTTTAGTCATTCACCTGGATGTGCTCTTGCACAGCCAGAAGTAAACAGAGTTCGGGTCCTTGGCCGGGAGATGAACCATCACCTGGAAGGAGAAAAGCAGGCATTAAAATGCTGTGTGCACACACTGGTTTAGGAACACAAGCACAATGGTTTGTACGCACTGTGAATCAAAGGCATTCATGGGATTTGTAACCCCGAACAGGGGCATGTGTGGTATAAACGTCACTGTGCCTGCTTTAGAGAGGAATGGACGGAGTCAGTCTGCAGCAAGGTGACGTCCTGCCAGCCGTGAGGGGAGTAGACAGGCAAACACTGTGCTTTTAAGAAAAACTCAGAAATGGCTTTGTTAGGGAGAAAGCAGCACACAACAATAAGGCCAGAGGAGACCCACAGTTGGTTAGTGTCCCTGAGGTATGGAAAACACCACTGTTGTGCCTCAGTCTCTGGCCCCTGGAACTCGGGGGAGCAATGCTTTCCACCTCTGCTAAAGCTGCCCGACAGTCCACCTTTCTCCTCCGAGGCTGGGCAGAGCCAGAGAAGAGGCAATTCGAATGGGTGTGAGAGCCAGGGGCCTGGCCAAATTACAGAATCCCAGAAGGAGAAAGCAGAAAGGCTCTCGAAGTGTTGTTCAGTCCAACTTCTCTGCTTTTCCAAATGTGGCGGCAGTCAGTCTACTTCAGAGCCACTCCAGGTCATACGGCAGAAAAGCCAGGTCTAGAATCCGGGGGACTGCCACACAATGCTTAGCAACAATACAAATCCCTTTTCGTATTCGATAGCATTTTCTAATATAGTAAATGTCTCACATATGGGGACTATTTGAACTGCATATTAGTTCTACCAAATAAGCCAGCTCAGAAAAATTAATTTTCCCAAAGACACACAGCCAAATGGTGGATCTGGAAAATAGCAAAATTACTAAGCAAAACATTTCTTGCCTTCGGGGAGCCAAGGTCTACTTTGGGATTGAGGCAGGGCCTGTGTGCATCCTCTAGACCCCCCCGGGGGCCGAGGGGATGTCCTCCAAGTCCACACTCATCCAACCTACAATAACCTGGACTCATCACAGTTCTGGATTGATAAAAGTTCACTAGCTCAACAACAAACATCTTTCTTTACAGATAGCTGGTACCTCTTAATCTACATGAAAAGTGAAAAACATGCTTTTTTCCCTTGTATATCTCATTGTTTTTAGAGGCCAAATATTGGGAAAATGTTTTCAAAGTTGCCTTCAAACAAGTGGAGAGAGACATGAAGGGCAAGGAAGGCAAACAAAATGCTACAGTATTAGTTTCACAAAGTATCAAAACTGAGAGCTCATCTAATTATTCCATCACTGAAGAAACGGGCCCAGAGAAGTTAAGTGACTTGTCTTGGGACACACAGCTAGTGATCGACTTGCCAGAGAGAAGATTCAGAAAAACTTTTGTTAAGATATGTGAGAACATTATGGCACTTTCTTACAAAGTGTTTAGGCTTCACCTAGCCATCCAACCTTTACTAACGGAATGTGCCTTTAAGTGGGTGCCATGTGCTTAACACTGTGCTAACAAGCTGGAAGAATAAAATCACCATTCATAGAGTCTTTTGTACAAATGCTTACAATCATGCTGAAGAAGCTTGATCACTACTTGACAAATCATAAATTGGTAATACAGATCAATATCTGCCAATATATGTGATACTGATGCAACAACCTGAGACGTTTATAAGGAGTGAGTCTCAGTGGGCTCCTGAGTCTGGGGAAAACTTTTCCACGTCCATCATGGAACTTCCACATCCATCCAGAGGACATGGCTGGACGTGGATCAGCCTGGGAGGAAGCAATACATGGGTGATGGAGACGAGGTCATCTTGGGTGGGATGAAAAGGTGACTTGAATCAGAAGGGGCATATTGCCCTGGGGATCTTAAAGGGAACAGCCCTGCTGGAGGAGAAGGGAGCAGGCTGGTTTCAGGGAAGGTGCAGACCAATCACGAAGACTTTGACTGACAGGCCAGAGTGTGGCACGAAGGCAGAGAAGAGTTGCAGGTGTTGTGTGTAAAGGGAATAATGAGTTAAATTAATAATGATTGGAAGTGTCTGAGGAGTTATTCTGATCCTTCTCGGTGGAACAACAGCAAGCTTTGCCTCCGGGAGTGTAGCGCGCCCCGCCCCCCCCCATCGGAGGAGTGGCTTGGGACTCCGAGCGCGAGCGCATGCGCACCTACCTGTCACGGCCACTCGTTGTGGTGTGCTCTGCCATTTTTCTTCCTCTCCTTCCGTTCCTTCTGGAGACGCTCCAGTTCTGCTTCATACATCATCTCCTGGATCAAGTACTTCTCTCTTCTCATGCGATCCCTTAGATCTTTTGGGAGGTCTGGGATCAGATATGAAATGAGGTGCTTTATACAAAACACGAGGTGCTAAAAACACAGAGGAGAATGCAACAGAGTCAGGTCCACTGTCCGCCCCTCGCTGGAGAGAGCTCTGGGAGGGGGTTCAAGAACTCTTCTTGCTCCAGGGATGCGGGGCCCCTGGAGGGTCTGGAATGTGGGGTGAGGCCAGGCCGGGCGGGGGGGTGTGAGTAAAGACTGTCTCCGGGATAGGATGGCATCACACAGGGAATGAGGAGAGGAGTCAGGAAAGGAGGTGCAGAAGAAATGGTCAGAGAACGCGGAGGAGAGCCAGAGAAGGTATGCCGTGGAATCGGGAAACCCAGGTTTGAATCCCAACTCCATAGCTTTTACTGCTTAAGAGCTGTCTATCTGCTGGAGGGCAAGTCACTCTGAGCCTCAGTTTGCTCATCTAGAAATTTGATATTATTGTGACAATTATAAGAAAATGTTTAAAGATGAGTTGTAAATACTGTGCTAATTTAGACTGTAAGAATTACCAGTGGGTTTACAGTAGTGACCATTTTAGGAAGAAACTTTTTGGGGAGTTGAACTCTCACAAATTCTTTACCCGAGAGACTAACAGCCCAAACTCTCGAATCACCGTCACTTCATCTGTATAATGGTGACCAGTAAAGTACCAGGTGACAATTTTAACGGCCCTTACAATTCTAAAGTTGTAAATAAAGATTAAATCACATTCAAATTTGATGACTTATGGATGGCTTACAATTCTGCCAATTAAGATTTTCTGTATATTTCTAGTATTTAAAAATATTTCAATTATAAAATGTTGAGACAAAATGAAAAGTTCTAGATGAAAAGCCAAATTAAAATTTAAGGCAACTCTGTTTTTACTTTGAGAAATTTTAAGACAGTGATGGGCTAAAAAATTTTTGAGGAGGTACTGAGCCATTGATAAGCTAATTCCCAGGGAAAAACAGGTTAATACTGTCTTTTACTTTTGATTACCTGGAATGAAGAAAAAAAAAGAAAAACCAGTGAGGGAATAGTTTCAAAGAGCTATAGGAAGCTTCTAGTCCAGGTAAAAATGCACACTTGGCTTGTGTTAATTTGGCTTTAGTATCTGTGACAGGAGATGCAATATCTATTTACAAGTACAAGTTAAAGAAATGCCAACTATTTTTAGCAGCAATTTTCTTAAAGACTAAAAGAAAAGAGGTAATATATTTTTACTGACACATAATACATGCAATTACTAGGTGGATGATACTTTTGTATAATGATACTTTTCAAGTCTATTTTGAGTCCTAGGTAATGAACATTCATTTGTGTGCTTGGCCATAAGTAAGGCCATGACGCTACCCAACCCGAGGCTGCCCCTTGTAACACCCAGCTCAGTATTTTCCAAACAAAGTTCCTTGCACACGGGCATCAGGCTCATCCTGGAGGGCTTGTGAAAAGCAAACCGCAGACAGGATGTATCAGAATCTCTGGGGATGGATGGAAAAAAAAAAGAGGCAATTTTCCTAAAAGTTTAAGAACCATGACCCTCACATATTAAATTTAGCACCAATAATTCTTAACTTATTCATGAACAATCCACAAATGGACTTTCAAACATTTCTGGGAAAATTCAAGGACTTTCATTTAGGAGCAAGACAAGAAGATAAAGAGTATACTGCTTCTGGACATACATATTCACATTCTCCTAGTTACTCATTATGTCTAGTTCCTTCATTATTTCAAAGGGTAGGAAGGAACGGTGGAGAAAACTAACCTCGAACACAATGATGAAAGCCAGTCGAGCTGCTAGGACATGCCAGAACTGCAGCGTGTAGCCGTAGGGCACCAGGGAGTGAGGAGGGTCACGGTAGTCTCGGTATCTATAAATACACAGGAGAAAGTCACTGTCCAAAGCAGGATTTTCCTGACTCCCACGTCTCCTTCATTCCCACTCTGTAGTCCTTAGTTGTGGGAGAAGCGTTTTAAAGCCTTCTGTACCCTTGGCATCTGTTGCTTTGCTTCTCCCGCATTTCTTCTTCTGGTAAAAGAATAGCTCTTCTCCTCTGGGGAATCATCTGTGTGGGTTGGGCAGGGCTTGCACCCTCTCCTGACCCCAGCTCAGAGGATGAGCCAGACCTGATCAGTGAGACTCATCACCAGGATTTCGGTTAGAAGGGTCACTTAGTGAATTATCACCAAGCCCCCAGACAGCGAAAGCCTGGAGCTGCTGGTGGCCCTTACAGACTGTGGCGAGAGCCTGCTTGAGAATGAAGTCAACAGAACAAAGCAGAGCCTGTAGAGACGCAGTGTCTTGATGACTTGGGATCCAGCCACTACTTACGTTAACACCACCTCTCTCACCTCTCAGCACCTGAACAAATGAATTTCTAAGTCAGTTTATACTGGATTTCTGCCACTTGCCATTAAAAAGTCCTTCCTAGTAGATGGTGCCACGGTAACTTGTGAGTCGGCTGCAAATTCCACAAATGTTTGTTGAGCATCTTATTAGGGACAAAGCATTATCCACATGATTTCATTTTATTCTTACCATACCATTCCTACTATAACAGGTGGGTAACTTGAAAAATGACTCTCTCAACATCGTACAGTTTTTATATGTTTTGAATCCAGTATTCTTTCCATAAGCTCTAGAAATGTGAAAAGATCTGAAAATTCTGGTTATTCCAATAGTTCTGTTGTTGGACATGCCAAATTCCCTTATCTGAATAAAAATTATCATTATCCAATGTTGGGAACCACCCTGCCTCCTTTCAGAAGCTGTAATCCCCCTCATGGATAAGGCTGAGTAAAGGACTTTGGAATATAAGCCACTTAGGAAACAAAGCCTATCTTCCTTGTAGGGGCTTGACCTCTGCCCCCTTTCTCTTCTCTGCTTGGCCCTGGGGCAGATGACTGGTTAGCCAATGATGGGTAAGATTTCTCAAAAGAGGGATGAGCTAAGATGGGCACGGTTATGAAGGGACCCTCAGGGAAAAACTTGGGGAGATATAGAAAAAGGGGGTGATGGACCCTCGCCCCTTGGCTTTGAGTCCTCATTCTATCTGCAAAAAGTCTCCTAATCTCTTGGCTGCCTTACTTCCCCTGCCTGACTTAAGCCTGAATCAATGCCTTAAGCCTGAAACAACGCTGGAGGTGGGTGTGGCTCTGTGCTGGAAAGGGTGGGTTCCTAAGGGTGATCAGACCTAAGAGAGAATGCATAAAATCCTATGAAACCTACTTTGCTAAAACCCTCAATTTAAATAAGGGTCCAAGCATGAAAGGAGTTTGTTCCCTAAAGTTTTATGGCCCTTGAACTATCTGACCCTGACTCAGAATAAGCCCTCAGAGTTCTCTGAATGTTATCTATTGTTTAATCATTTCTGCCTGACAATGACTGATAAGCTTTACATATATATACCCCGCATTCTTGTGCAAATTGAACCCAATAAAACTTGTCAAGGCAAGGGTCGGGGCACTCTCCTCTTGAGAGAGTGGTCAAGGCCCTCTGAGGCTTTTTCTTCCTCTTGAGAGAGGCCAGGCTGTCCCTTTTCCTCCATAGGACTCAGTAGTCTGTGTGAATGTCTCGTTTCAACCATAACACCGAGGACCCCAGGAGCCGGGATCCAAGACAATCCAAATTCTCTTAATTAGTAGGGAACCTGAAGGTCAGCACTAATTTGCATAGGAGGACATAGGACAACTCCTTTGCAGAATATCTTTGAAAAGTATCAAAGACTAGGAAAATATTCGCTTTCACATTATTGCCATTACAATCATCTTTATTATCTTTATTATTATTAGTGTCTATAGAATGTGTTAATAATATACCACAACTGTTTTGTCAGTAAAGAGATATTTATGCTGAGTACCTGGTTGGAAATTAAAAATGAATCTGTTAGTACCTTCTGTTGGCTCTCTATATGATGATGAGGATTAGGTAACCATGTAACACTGTTCTTCCTACTATATAGTTATGCAATCTGTTCCTGCCATAGGTCCAATAATAATGCCTGGAATTTTAGGAAAAAAATTTTATTCAGGGCTAAAAGTTTGCTTGGACTATTCTAGCCTCATTTTAGTTTTTGCATAGAACAGCTAGTCACGATCCAGGGATTGGCCGGGGCTGGTGTGGCTCAGTGAGTCAGCCATTCTCCTACAAACCCAGAGGTCATCATGGGTTTGATTCCTGGTCAGGACACATGTCTGGGTTGTGGGCCAGGTCCCCAGTTAGGGGCGCGCAAGAGGCAACTAATTGATGTTTCTCTTGTGCATCAATGTTTCTCTCCCTTTTCCCCTTCCCGTCTCTCTAAAAAATAAATAAAAAATCTTTCAAAAAAAAAAAAGAACCAGAAATTGTTTTCTGCAATTAAGATAAGCCCTGGACAGGTAGCTCAGTTGGTTAGGTCATAGTTCTGATATACCAAGGTTATGGGTTTGATCCCCGGTCAGGGCACACAGAAGAATCAACCAATGAATGCATAAATAAGTAGAACAACAAAGTGATGCTTATTTCTGTCTCCCTTCCTCTAAGTCAATAAATTTTAAAAAAGATAACAAATATAACTCCTTTGTTCATCTTTAGCTATCTATATTTCAAACATGGGTAAGCAAATATTCTAGAAGAAAATACAGTGTGGTTTTAATGACACATGATTGATTATTAGACAAAAGTGTGTGTGTGTGTGTGTGTACACACACACTTCATTGATTCCTTAAACTTTTTACACAACAGTACTCACTAAAACAGGAAATTCTTCTCAGGACCTAGTGGTTGGTCCCGTCCTTATTTCTGTCTCTGCCGTCATCTTTTGCCCTTGGTTTTGACTGCTCCATCTCCTAGCTTCTTCGATCCTATTTGGCTTTTCACTTGAACAATTTTGACAAATCTCTGCCTCCCCAGATTCCTTCTAAGTTTACTGGGTGGAAAATGAATTGTCCTTGACCTTGCAGACCATTTTCCTTAACTATTTCCAAAAAATACAATTCAGATGTGTCATTCTTAAAGTTCTTAAAATTCTTAAGATTCCTGTTACAAATTCATAGCACATAAATTCATTTATTCAGCACAGCTGAGTAGATTTGAATATATCAAATTAAACAGCTATTAAGTATAACTAGGCAAACTAGAAAGTTTCTGTATAAAATTGTCCATGTATAATATGCAAAGTGAAAACAGTTGGTTTTAGGTGGTGATTTTCAATTTTAATTTATGGGTTTTTCATATTTAAAAAAATTAGTGTTCTTTACATTTTCTTTTTAATATTAGAAAACACTCATGGCTGTGGTGATTTGGCGACATTCTGGATCATGTCTAGGTGAGGATCCAATTGTTGAGACCATGCACCTATTTTTCAGCCTGTGTGGAACACACCCGTTGTGGGGTCTGTTGCAGAGAGCTGCTAACCTGTGCCCAGAGGGATACCACGGGCCTGTGCTGGCACTTAGGTTCTGAGGACAACTTGCTTGCAGAGGCATACATACATGCAGAGGCAAGCAAGTGCCCTGCAAGCCAGTTTGGGGTTTGCCTGATTAATATGATCTTGGTTAATACATGAAGCTAATCTGGAAATCAGTTTCCCTATCAATAAATTTAGGGTCTCCCTCTCACCCTGCCCTAAAATTCTGGACTCCCATTCTCGTATTAGTTTTCTGATTGCCGCCAGTGGAACTCTCAGTTCATGCTCCCGCTCTCGGCTGGGGCCCCAGCCCCATCTCGCCCCGCTGGCCTCTTCCACGAGGCAGAGGTCTGAGGGAGGGCCACACTCTGATGTCCTTTGTGCCCGCCCCCACCCCGCCCCGTCTGTTTTGGATGCAGTGCCATTTATTTGCATAATAAATGGCTACATGTTCCCTGGCACTTGTACAAAGAAAACACTTCCTTGTCCTGCTGTAAAAATAGTCAGGGAGCCAAGCTTCAAAGCTAATTAAATCAAAGTGTTACTCCTCTAATTTTTTAGCCTAGTTCCTTCAAAGTCACTAAGTATTCCGGCGTCATCAATCTTTGGAGGAATTTTTTCAAGTGAGTCAGAGTTGTTTTCAGAAAATAACACTCGTTTTTCTTGTTTTGTTTTTTTTAAGAAAATAACATACTCAATTTTGTGGTTTCAGTTTCACATGTGGGAAAGGTGGGATGTTCCCTTTTGACTTAAATTAGTACATTTTCTAAAGCTGCCTTTATTTCTCAAGAATTGGATGATGAGTTTACAAACATCACTTTTCTAGCACTGGGCATAGTTGATTTATTCCCATTTTTAAACTGTGAAAATAAAAGTGTATGTACATTTGAAAGAATGATTAAATGAACCGCATGCAACTACCATCCAAGTTAAGACCTAACACAGGGTCAGTGGCTTAGGAATGCCTCACTGGCCATCCCAGGTGGCCTGAAAGATAACTTTGTAGTAATTTTCTGCTTTTCTTTATAGTTATACTACTTACACAAGTGTCCCTAAATAAAACAGTGCTTACTTTTGTCTGCTTGGAACTCTATATAAATGGAATTATATTGTGTTATTTGTGATTACATCTTTGTTATGCAATTTATTTTTGCGTTCTCAATTCTATTCCATTTTCTATTTATCTGTTCCCTCTTGACAACACCACACTGATTAATTACTATTGTTAACTTTATCTTTATTGTTGAGATTATTACAGATGACCCTATCTCCCACAGGCGTTTGATCACTATAATGTTAAACTATGTCTAACGTAAGGCAAAATTTCTTGACTATACTTTGCATTCTGTATAACATTATTTGGGGCCCCAGCTGCTCAAAACTTGATCATAATTTTTAAATTTTTATAGTTAATCTATTTGGTCTATTTATGCTGTTTTTCCTCTAACTTTCACATTTATGTAATACTTTAATAATATAATAAGCTCTTGTGAATCCACCGTTCAACCCGAGAATTAACACATGATCAGGAACTTACTCAACCTTTGTGCTCCTCCATCTCTTTCCCTTAATATCCTTATCCGGAATTTCATTTTTATAATTAACACATATTTATGTATATATATATGTATATTAACCTGTCTGAATAATTTACTGTGTAGGTTTGTTTTCAAACTTTCTGGAAAGGATGTTACACTGTGTGTTGTTGGTAACTGCCCCATGGCTGAGGCTGAGTGAGCCACCTTCGGACCATAAGCCACTTAGGAGACAAAGCTTATCTCCCTGGCAGGGGCACTGCTTCTGCCCCTTTTTCTTTATCCTGCCTGACCCCCAGTGCTTGATTGGTTATCAGTGACAGGTAAGATTCCTCAAGGGAGGGATAACCTAAGACAGTCACAATCATGAGGCCCCCAGGGAAGGACTTTGGGGCTACAGAAAAAGGGGGTAATGGACCCTTGCCCCTCGGCTTTGACATAGCCAGAGTCCTCATTCTGTCTCCTAATCTCTTGGCTGCCTTACTTCCCCTGCCTGACTTAAGCCTGAAACAATACCTTAAGCCTGAAACAATGATGGAGGTGGGTTATCTGGGGTGATCAGGCCTAAGAAAGAATGCATAAAATCCTGTGAAGCCTACTTTGCTAATACCCTCAATTTAAATAATAAAAGACCAAGCAGGAAGTGAGTTTGTTCCCCAAAGTTTTATGGTCCTTGAACTTTCTGACCCTGCCTCAGAATAAGCCCTCAGATTTCTCCGAATGTTATCTATTCAATAATTTCTGCCTGACAATGATTAATGAGCTTTATTCCTGTGCAAATTGAACCTAATAAAACTTATCAAGGCAAGGGTCAGGGTGTTCTCCCCTTGAGAGAGTGGCTGGCCATCCCTTCTCCTCCACAGGACTTGATAATCCATGTGAATTTGTCTCATCCATAACATTTCAGACACTGTGAGCCAGTGTCTGCATCAGAATGTATTCTTCTGAGATTTGCTTTTTTTTTTTTTAGTATCATGCTACAATGGTAAGATTCATCCATGCTGTTGCACGTAGCTAATTTATTTCACTGCTATAAAATAGATCTTAGTATTTATATATTACTGTTTTATGTTTAGATTTATATCTGGGGCTGGTCATTTTTCTCTTTTCTTTCAACTTCCTTAACTATGTAAGGTCTTGAAATGCACAGCTCAAGTGTATTTGGGTCAGCAAATAACTTTTGGGTAAAAGTTGTGGCAAAGTCTGCTACC
Source organism: Sturnira hondurensis (assembly GCF_014824575.4). Taxonomy (NCBI): domain Eukaryota; kingdom Metazoa; phylum Chordata; class Mammalia; order Chiroptera; family Phyllostomidae; genus Sturnira; species Sturnira hondurensis. The sequence goes on along the minus strand of NW_028090067.1, from coordinate 8,152,908 downwards.
GCTCCGGGCTCTGCCTTAAGTTATTATTTAAGAAATTGTTTTTTCCTGTGATGAGAGCCTTTAAGATGTACTCCTTTAGCAAGTTTTAAGTATGTGATACAGTATCGTTAACTATAGTCGCCATTGCATCCCCAGGACTTCATTTTATAACTAGGAGTTTGTACATCTTTGAAACCTTCATACAGTTCCCCCATCCCCGACCCCAGCCATGGCTAATCCATTCTCTGAACCTATGAGTTTGAATTTTTTGTTCATATTCTGATACAAATATGGTTATTTTTTAGATTCCACCTATAAGTGAAATTATATATATTTTTTCTCTGTCTTATTTCACTTAGTGTAATGCCCTCAAGGTTATTCATGTTGTTGCAAATGGCAGGATATCCTTCTATTTTATGGCTGAGTAATCACACACACAAACACACACACTGTTTTATCCATTCATCCATCAATGGGCACTTAGGTTCTTTCTTCGGCCTGGATATCATAGCTAACACTGCAATAAACATGGAATGCAGATATTTTTTTGAGTTAGTGTTTTTGTTTTCCTTTGGATAAATACCCAGAAGCAGAATTGCTGAGTTATACAGTAGTTGTATTTTTAATTTTTTGAGGAACCTCCGTGCTGTCTCCACAGTGGCTGCACCAGATCACATGACCAACAACAGTGCACAAGGATCCCCTTGGCTCCACATCTTCACCAACACTTGTTCTCTCTCATCTTCTGTTATGATGGCCATGCTCACAGGTGTGGGGGGATATCTTGTGATTTGATTTGCATTTCCCTGATGATCAGTGATGCTGAGTTTCATGTACCCATTGAGCATCTGTGTGGCTTCTATGGGAAAAATTTATCTCTACAACATCTGCCCACTTTTCAATGGGACTGTTTATTTATTTATTTATTTGCCATTGAGTTGTATGAGTCCTTTACGTATATATGCTGCTAAAGTGAGCAGGAGTCGTATGACTCCTTTATGTACTTTGGATAGTAATGCCTTATTAAACATATAGTTTCCAAATAGTGTTTCCCATTTGTAGGTTGTGTTTCCATTTTTGTTGGTTTTCTTTGCTATGCAGGAACTTTTTACTCTGATGTGGTCCCACTTGTTTATATTTCTTTTTGTTGACTTTGCGTTTGGTGTCAGATTCAAGAAATTATCAAGACCAAAGTCAAGGAGCTTACTGCCTATTATTACTTGTAGGAGTTTTATGGTTTTAGGTCTTATATTTAAATCTTTAGTTCATTTGAGTTAATTTTTGTGTATTGGTCCAGTTTCATTCTTTTGCATGTGGCTGTTCTGACTATCCTTCCCCCACTGTATCTTCTTGGCTACTTTGGCATAACTTGACCATATATAAATTTATTACCATTTATTTATGGACTCTCTAGTCTCTTCCACTGATTTGTATGTCTGTTTTAATGCAAATACCATACTGTTTTTGATTACTACAGATTTGTAATATAGTTTGAAATAAGAAAGCTAATGCCTCCAGCTTTGTCCTTCTTTATCAAAAGTGCTTTGGCTATTTAGGGTCTTTTGTGGTTCTATACACATTTTAGGGTTGCTTGTTTTATACCTATAAAAAATGCCATTGGATTTTGATAGAGATTCCACTGAATCTGTAGATTTATTTTGGTAATATGGGCATTTAAGAAAAATGTCATTTCTTCTAATACATGAGCATGGGATATCTATTTGTCTTCAGTTTTGTTAATCAATGTCTTACAGTTTCCAGTATATAGGTCTTTCACTACTCAAATTTATTCCTAAGTATTTCATTTTTATGGTGCAATTGTAAATGAAATTTTTTTCTTAATTTCACTGATAGTTTATTATTAGTTATGGCAACACAACTAATTTTCGTATATTGATTTTATATCTGCAACTGAGTTTATTCTATCAGTTTTTTGTGGGGTCCTTAGAGTTTCCTATAAATAATGTCATCTGCAAATAGTGACAGTTTTACATCATCTTTTCTGATTTGCATGCCTTTTATTTCTTTTCCTTGCCTAACCGCTCTAATAGTTCCAATACTATGTTTAATAAAAGTGGCAAGAGTGGACCTTCTTGCCTTGTTCCTGATCTTGTTTCACCACTGTGTATGACATTAGTTGTAGCCTTGCTTGGTAACCAGAAGCAAAAACTGATAGTAGACTCACAAAAGATAAAGAGAAATTAATCTAGATATACCATAAAGAGAGTCATCAAACCACAAAGGAAGACAGCAAGAGAAGAAAGGAATAGAACTACAAAACATTCAAGGACAACTAACAAAATGACAATAAGTACACATTTATTAATAACTACTTTAAATGTAAGTGGACTAAATTCTCCAATCAAAAGACATAGAGTGTCTGAATGAATAAAAAAGAAGAACCATCTATATTCTTGTGGTTACCATGATGATTACCTATAACAGTCTACTTTAAGTTGAATAAAGTTCAGTTTTTGGTTTTTTTACAATATATTTTATTGATTATGCCATTACAGTTGTTCTATTTCTCCCCCTTCATTCCCCTCCACCCTGCACATCCCCTCCCCCACCATTCCCCCTCTCCTTTAGTTTATGACCACGAGTCTCAAGTTCATTAGATTCTATATTTCCCCTACTCTTCTTGCCCTCTACCCTATCTATTTTCTACCTACTGTCTATGCTACTTATTTTCTGTACCTTCTCCCCCTCCCATTTTCCTGTTGCTAACCCTCCATGTGATCTTCATTTCTATGGTTCCACTCCTGATCTAGCTGTCCTCTTAGTTTGCTTTTGTTTTAGGTGTGGTTGTTAACTGTGAGTTTGCTGTCCTTTCACTGTTCATATTTTTTACCTTCTTTTTCTTAGATAAGTCCCTTTAACATTTCATATAATAAGGGCTTGGTGATGATGAACTCCTTGAACTTGACCTTATCTGAGAAGCACTTTATCTGCCCTTCCATTCTAAATGAAAGCTTTGCTGGATAGAGCAATCTTGAGTGTAGGTCTTTGGATTTCATGACTTGGAATAATTCTTTCCAGCCTCTTCTTGCCTGTAAGGTCTCTTTTGAGAAATCCGATGACAGTCTGATGGGAACTCCTTTTTAGGTGACTGTCCCCTTCTCTCTTGCTGCTTCTAGGATTCTCTTCTTCATTTGAATTTTGGCTAACGTAATTATGATGTGCCTTGGTGTGTTCCTTCTTGGGTCCAACTTCTTTGGGACTCTCTGAGCTTCCTGGATTTCCTGGAAGTCTATTTCCTTTGCCAGGCTGGGGAAGTTCTCCTTTATTATTTGTTCAAATAAGTTTTCCACTTGTGGCTATTTCTTTTCCCCTTCTGGTGGCACCCCTATAATTCAGATGTTGGAACATTTAAAGATGTCCTGGAGGTTCCTAAGCTTCTCCTTATTTTTTTGAATTCTTGCTTCTTCATATTTTTCTGTTTGGTCATTTCTTTCTCCCTTCTGGCCCACTCCCTTGATTTGAGTCCCAGTTTCCTTTCCATCACTATTGGTTTCCTGCACATTTCCCTTCATTTCAATTAGTTTAGCCTTCATTTGTTCCTCTAATTTGTGACTAAAATCAACCAGTTCTGTGAGCATCTTGATCACCAGTATTTTGAACTGTGCATCTGAGAGGTTGGCTATTTCTTGGTCACTTAGAGTTATTGGCTCTGGGGCTTTGAGTTCTTCTTGAGCCATAATGTTTTGGTCTGTTTGCACCTGTTATGTATGATGCTCGAGCCCTAGGTGTTCACCAGGGCGGGGCAACTCAGTGGCTGGGTTGTGACGATGTGTGTGGGGGTGGGGTCAGAGAGGGGCAATGGCGGTCCCCTCTGCTGCTTCCTGCCACTGGGGCCTGCACGGTCTGTCTCACTGCTCGCTGCTCCTTCACTGGTTTATCTGCGCATGAAAGTGTGACCGCGGTCAGCCTGCCGCCTTGCGCCCTCACTGGGTCCACCCATTGCTACCCCATGCCTGGGATCTGCCCATGGCTGCCTGCACGCCTGGGTCAGGGAATCTTTCCTGCCTGACCCTGCTCTGCTGCTGGCTCTGCCCCTCTGCTGGTCTGGCTGAATGGGTCATTGTTTTCGGACTTCCGTACAGTTTAATTTTTTGTGTTTTGGCTGCGTTTTTGTTTACTAAAACTTTGTTGACTTTAAACTTGGTTGTGGGAGAAGGCACAGTGTTTCCACCTATGCTTCCATCTTGGCGGAAGTCCCTATTTTAAGTTCACAATAAAGTTAAGTTTGATTGCATTCTAAAGCTCTACATTTTTGCTCTCCTGCTTTGTTTTATGTTTTTGATGTCACAGTTTACATCTTTTTTTAAAATCTGGTGTATCTCTTAATTATTAATTTAGTTATAATTACTTTTACAACTTTTGTCTTTTAAGCTTCCTACTAACACTGTAAGTAACTACCATGTTTTCTATATATTTACCTTTACCAGTGAGATTTATAGTTTCAGATTTTTTCTTATTTGTCATTTGCACCTGTTTGTGTTGATTTCTAAAAGTCCCTTTAACATTTCTTGTAAATCTGGTTTAGAGATGCTGAGTTCCTTTGGCTTTGCTGGTCTAGAAATTTCTGTCTCCTTCAAGTCTGAAGGACAGTTGTGCTGGGTAGAGCATTCTTGGTTGGAGGTTTTTGTTTTTAGCACTTTGAATATATTGCGTTACTCCTGGCCTGCAAAGTTTCTGCTGACAAACTTGTTGATACTGTGATTATGGTTCCCTTGTATGTAACAATTTGTTTTTTTTCCTGCTTGTAATATTCTGTCCTTCTCTTTAACTTTTGATATTTTAATAATAATATCTTGGTGTGGGTCACCTATTTGGAAGTCTATGAGCTTCTGGGATCTAGATGTCAGATTTTAAAATTCTCCAGGGGATTTGAATGCATATTATTAAGGTTGAGACTACTGCTTCAAACCAACTCAGTCAGAAAGGGCTGTCTGAGCAGAACCCCCTCCCTGGAGCAGAGCCAGTGCATCCTAGGCTAAGAGTGCCCACCTGCAGTATTTGAGAGGAGTCCCCGAGAACTCACTGCCATCAGACTCCGGCTCAGATCGGTTCTCAAAGTCAGCAATTCGAAACACAGACAAGCTGGCATTCACATAGCCAACCATGCACCTAAAAGAGAAAGGAAATTCTGTAATTAGACCTCCTATCACCTCAGGATCCACTTCACTTAAGGCTCTTCTTCCTAGGATTTCCTCCAGTTGTGATTGCCTTTAGCTTGCCCTGCATTGTCATGAGCACTCAAGTTATGATACACTGAAAAAGCTAGGGCATTGAATCAAGAACAGTCATTTCTTTTGTTCATTTCTGTGTAGAGTCATACAAAACATCACTACCCCAATCAATGCCTCAGAGAAATAGGTGAAAGACAACACTGCGCCATCAGCATAAATTATAGGTGTCATGCTTCTTTCATTGATCACACACACACAGATAATACACATGCACATATAAATAATTTCTTCATTAATGAATATGCATGCTCTCACAATATCCTGAATATAACTAATGTAAATGTAGTTTCCCCTCTCCAACTCACATGTATGCCATAGTCATGACAGACCACACTTTCTGCATGTATCATATGCTTTCATGCCTCTATCCTGTACTTTCATGCCTCTGGCTCAGGTTTCCTTTTCTGTTGGGATTCCTACTCATTTCTTTAAAGGTGAAAGTAGTGCTCATCCTTCAATTGCCAACTGAAATGCTGCACCTTCTGGGAAGATGTCCTCATTGCTCCTGTCAGAAGACTCATTCCCTTCTCCCGATGGTGCTCCTACACTTCACAGTTGGCATACAGCTTGTACTAGGGCTGGCAGCATGCATGTATGTCTTCCCCTTGGCACTACAATTTTTCGATGCAAAACAGGTGTCCTGGATATTTTTGTATTCTTGGAGCTAGGACAGTCTTGTGCAGTGTAGGAATCTAGTAATGGTGATTTAATTGACTTGACTGGAGGAAAACTGAAGTACCAGAGATTCTATCAAGGTCTTGAAAATGGACCAGGAATTAAAACTATGGCCTAGACTGCCAGAGATGGTAAGGTTCTTGAGGGCATGGCTTTCATTCTTTATCTGGGGTCAGTATAATACTAAATATTTGGGTTTTGGGGTGAAACTGTGGCTCTGCTGTTTTTTAGACATATAATCTTGGAAAATTGTGTAACTTCTTTAAGTGACAAAAGTCCCCACCTCATAAGGTCATTGTGGGGACTAAATGATATATACAAAGTAAGTGACATAGCGCTTAGCTTACAGCAAGATTTTAATAAATGCGAGTGGCTATTATTGATTTTATTTATTTTTTTGGACCTAGTAGGAGGTCATTAGTAATTATTGGTAGATTGAGTAAGGCATGGTCTTCATATTCTCCTTATTAACATTACCCATGGGATTATCCCAAGTTGCTAACCACCGAACCAAAATGACGACATGCACAAAGTTCTGAGAGCACTTGGGTCCCATATGTTGTTGCTTGTCTTTTATTTTTTATTTCATTTGGGTCCTTTCTCTTTTTTTTCCCCCTTCATGAGTCTGGCTAAAGGTTTATCGACTTTATCCTTTCGAAGAACCAACTCTTGATTTCACTGATGTATTCTATTGCTTTTTTAGACTTTATTTCAATTATTTCTGCTCTGATCTTTATTATTTCCTCCTATCGCATCACTTTGGGCTTTGTTCTTTTTCCAGTTCCTTTTTCCAGGTATACAATTACATTTTTCATTCAATAGTTTTCTTGTTTCTTGAGGTAGGTCCGTATGCTATGAATTTCCATCTTAAAACTACTTTGGCTGTGTCCCATAGATTTGGGGTTGTTTTTTCATTTTCATTTATCTTGATTTATTTTTTATTTCTTTGTTGCTCTCACTGTCAACCCATTCATTGTCTAGTAGCATACTATTTGGCCTCCATGTGTTCATGTTTTTCAGTTTTCTTCTTATAATTGATTTATAGTTTCCCACTATTACAATTGGTGAAGATCATGATTTCAGTATTCTTAAGTTTATTAGGGCTTGTTTTGTGGCCCAACATGTGGTCTATATGGGAAATGTTCCATGTGTACTTAAAATTGTGTATTCTGTTGCTTTTGGGTGAAATACCCAAAAATATCAATTAAGTCCATCTGGCTTAATTTATTATTTAAAATAACTGTTTCCTTTTTTTAATTTTCTGTCTGGGTAATGTATCCATTGATGTCAATGGGTGTTAAAATCCCTACTATTATTGTATTACTGAAAACTTCTCCCTTTATGTCTGCCAGTGTTTGCTTATACATTTAGGTGCTCCTGTGTTGGGTGCGTAAATGTTTGGTCCAACATCCTCTTGTTGGACTGAGCCCTTTATGACCATGAAATGTCCTTTGTTTTGTTACAGCCTTTGTGCTCAAGTCTATTTTTATTTGATATAAGTGTTGCTACTCCAGTTTTTTTGTTTCCATTTGCAGGAAATTCCTTTTCTATCTCTTTACTTTTACTTTGTGTGTGTCTTTCAATCTGAAGTGGGTCTCTTATAGACAGTATATGTACAGGTCGCATTTTTTAAAGCCATCCAGTTGCCCTTTGTCTTGATTGGAGCATTTTAGATTTAAAGCAATTATTGATAGGTATGTAGTCATTGCAGTTTTATTTTTTCTACTTCTTTTGTTCTCATTAATGACTCTCTATGGAGTTATGTTTGGATTCCCTTCTATATTTCTTGAATATCTCTTTGAGATTTATGGTTTGTGTTTACAATGTGTCTCATATACACCAAGCTATGTTTACAGTGGTTTTAAGTTGAAAGTCACTTAAGTTCAAACACTTTCTACCATCACTACTGTACCCACCCCCTTCATGTTTGTGTTCTTGTCAGTGAACATGGCCTTCTTTCATATACTTTCTCATTCGTATTTTGGATCTTTTATTCTTAAAGAGATCCCATTCACATTTCCTGTGATACAGATTTAGTGGTGATGAACTCCTTTAGAATTAGAAGATTAAAGGTAGATATTTAAATCTTAAAAGTGGCAGAAGACTCTTAAGTCAAAGAGAAAGGTTATCAAAAAAGCCTGGAGAGCCCAATCAAACTGAAATAAGAAAGTTACTGGATAACATTTTTTAAGCACCATGAACATTGTCTGAAATCTAACGGGCTGTTAAAATTCTAAAGTTTTGATTTACTAGCAGCTGTGCATAATATTCCCACATTACTTTTTGGTTCTCTCCCAAACAAGACAGGTTTCACCATATTTGGAGCAGAGAAAGAGCTACAATTACCATTGCGATTTAACCCTCAGGTTATATGTTAGATGACCTTCGGAAGCACTTACTTGGCAAGTGCCCTGGGGGCTGCGTGGTTTAGGTTGGAGAGAACTGCATGAGTTCTCTCCACGAGAACAGGAGTTTAGGCTTAGGATATTCACGGGGTTACCCCACAGTCACACTGCCTTGTGATTATGGATTCACTTCCCTTAATCTCTGCGGTTCAAAGTAAGGGTAATAATGCATGACATATGTGAAGATGGCTTGAACAAAGTTAAGTTTTTTAAGGCTAAGTCAAGCAGAGAACGTTGACAACAGTAACAACTGGAAAAAAATGTGTGGCTAATACAATATAAGTCTTTAAATCTGTCATAAAGTGGGACGGTATACTCACTGAAAGCTGCTAGATAATTAGTGTTTAGTGGCTGCATGGTTATTGTTGTAAAGAACTTTATAAAACCCTCTTCAAATAGCTGGACTATGAGCCTTTTTGCATTCGATCATCTGTGCCCTAGAACATTTACATAGGATTAATGAACTTGGACCTAGGCCAAGTGTACATTAATTCAGTGTCATTTGACTCCTTGGGGCTCCTCGAACTACAATGGCTATAGAGAGGAACTCAATTTGGCTCAGACTGGTGAACCAGAAGGCAGAGCTGCTTGTATAAGTTGGTAGCAGCCCATGTGGGATGATTTCTGGGGCATTGAAAAGGCCTTGTGGTTCCAACACACACCCCACTTGGACCAGTAAACATGGTAAATGCCATAAACTGTATTAGATTATTTTGACATTACCAAGATAGGGACTTTTCTTCCGTGACAGTTAAGGTTTCTTGTCTTTTTTCCAAGGACATAGCAATGAAAACCGTGGGATATGTTATAATGTTGCCAAGGCTTTATCTGACTAAAAACACAGAGCTCTGGGAATCACTGAGGTGGTGCCACAGAACTGAGCTCCCAGGGAGTTCACCCAATTTGCCTGCAGCAATATAGACACCACTCAGGTCAATAGCCAGGAAACAGTCATTCAGATGCTTATTTCTCAAATATGTATCGAGTACCTTGTGGGTGCTCAGCACATGGTTACATATTTCCCATTGTAGAATTGGCAGAGTCTACATACAAAGATGCAAGGAGAATCAGATTGTAACTCTTCTGACAAACTCATAAAGATGGCATAACTGTACACGACACCATGTACCGCTGCTCTGCTGCACACACGACCACACCACCCGCTTATGAATTCATAGTGGTTAGGGGATGGGGGAAATGATCAACTGTCACCCTCTCGTTGGATTTCATTTAAAACCTGTCTGACTCCCACCCCCTCAGCTGATCAGGATGTGTTCACTTTGGCTGAACATGCTATATCGTAATTCCACCTCCCCACCACTGGCTCTCCTGTCCTGGTTCTGGGTCCCATGCATTCCGATGCAGAGGCTTCCGTCTGAGGGTCTAACACCACACAGTGACCAGGCAATTCCATGATGGATTCACAGCAAACTTACTTCTGCCCAGCTTCTCCTTGGCCTGCACAAGGTCCATACTTATAAGCGTACACCAAGCGAGGGATAAAGTCGGACGTTATCGCGATAACAAATGCATTTGTAATAACAGAGAGAATTCCAATGCCTTCAAGAATTCCATACCAAATTCCTATTCAAAGAGAAGTGGTGTATTAATTCCAGACACATGGCAGAGGTAATAAGCATGGCATTAACTGGGGTAACTAATTTCAAGAGTTCTTTCCAAGAGTCCTTTCATCTTCCCAAGAGTTGACACTTGCAAACACCTTGGCATTGAAGGAGTATGTGTGAAAGAGCCAGCACTCATGACTTAAAAACTCAATCAAGATCAGACATAAGCAGAGAATTCTGGCCAATGAAAAGGTACCCAAACCTGCTCAGTAAGACTGGCACATGCAATGTCTCGTTGCTACCAGTTCCCTGCGGGTAGAGAGAGGGGTCCCTCTGGTTCATCTTTGTGGGCCAGCTTCCTGTGCACTGACCCAGGGTTGGTGCTCACTGTGTATGTTTATGTCATAGAATGTTTAAAAGACCATTTTGAGCCCAGAACATCCACACTCCGTCCTCTTCCCCACACACTGGCTGAACACCTGTATGCCCTGTACGAAGAACTGGATGCAGAAATGAATGAAATATAGCCTCTGATCTCAGGCAGCTCTCAAGAGGCTGCACCTGACTCAACTCAGCATCTTTCGCCAAAGACCAAAGGCCATTTCTGCCTTTGGAAAAACTGGATCATGCTTCATGTGACTCAGGAAAACATTTAGGAAAGAGCAAAACAAAGTTAAGCTATGAAATATCTCCAAGTAAATAAGGGATAATCAAAATTTTGGATTCTAAACCCTTAAGATAGAAATAACTAACTTAAGAATCTATTTAAGTACACATTCTCTAACACTGGAAATTATAAATCTCCAACTAGGCAGTTTTACTTCTTATCTGAAATCACTTGAAGCTAACACATTTATTCTTTCGCAAGAGTTGGTTGAGCCGTCTCACATGGAAACTATAAGAAAAATCTCAAGTTGGGGGTCATTTTTATTTTATCTACCAAAAAGTTAATATCTTTTAAAACACATACCCCCAAAGACTTAACTTACCTATGTCTTTGGCCCTTGAAGCTAAAGGTCGCCTCCATTGTGTGACAAACTTGTAGGCGTCAAGTCGAATTTCAATGATGTTATTCAGTAAGGCCAGCAGTGGTGCTAGGGGGAAAGCTGCCACAAAGATAGTGGTGAATCCGAACTGAAGAACTGGAGTAAAAGAGACAAAGGTATATGGGTGCCCCGTGACTGTCTTCAAAAGGATAACGACGTGAACGTCTCACCGTGGTAGTCCACGTTTTCCCCCATACCGAAGCAAAGGGGATGGAAAGGTGGGCAGACACTGATAGAAAAGGCACTCCTGGCCCTGGAGCAGGGGCATCTAGAGGCCACGATCATACCCAGGGTCCAGCTCTTGGTTTCTAAATACCATTCTCTAATAAAGGGACCAGGGATTCTTGGAGAGATGTTTAATTCCAGAGGGAGGTAGGGGAAATGTGGCCTGATCCTGGAATAGCTTGTGATATCACAAAGTTAGGAAGTACTTGAAAGAGGATGGAACACAGCAATTAGGGCACAGGACAAACCTGAAGGAGTGCCTAATGACCAAAGCCGGAACAATGTGTGCAACAAAACGATGGTATTCAATTATAACCTGAAGACTAAGTATCTATATCCTCACTGATACAAATACATACTGATCTAAATAAAAAATCAAACACATGACTTCATCGGTGAGAAATGGCCTTTCTTTCCCATTATGGTAGAATTTTGTTGTTGTTCAAGTACAGTTGTCTCCATTTTCCTGCCACCACTTTCCCTCCCCCACCTCCCCTCCCCCCTCAATCTTATCTTATGGTAGAATTTTAATTAATAAATGTAGAAGGAATAATGAGAATAGAAAATCACCACTGATCAAGTATCATTGTAATGACCGCTGAAGGCAAGAACCATTATAGTATGTTGAAATTAGAGAGAAGCGTATTTGTATATAATATTAAAGTATTTCCCCACATGATACTTATTAATTACAAAGGAATTTAAATTAGTATCTTCACAATGGAGAAACCTGGTAGATATCACTTCAACCAAGCGATCAAAGTTAGTATCACCAGTGATGAGACATACATTACATACCCCTGATATGATATGTCAAAGAGGAGACAGCATCATTTCTGTGGTGCTCTTGCCAAAAATGCATATCCTCAACCTAATCATGAGACTAGATCATACAATCTCAAATTGAAGGACCTCCTATGTTGTGGACCGCTCTGCCTGGTTTTAGGAATTGTAACTCTCTACCCTCTGTGGCTTAAGGATGAGTGAGCGACTACCTCTGGAATTCGAGCCGGAGACAAGGCTTGTCTCCTGTAGCAAATGCTGCCTCAGTTTCTTCCTTGCCTCCAAAGCTTGGCTGGACAGGAAGGACCCCTCAGAGGAGGGGCAACCTAGTCCAGACATGACCACTTGGGAGGCCTTCATGGAAGGACTCGGGGGGCTGCAACAAAGAGCAATGGACTCTCGCCCCCCGGCTTTGACATAGCCCAAGTCCCCATGTCCTCTGGGAGAAGCGCTTCCTGCCTCTAATCCCTTTAAGTCTGAATACCTGATGGGGAGGGGTGCAGCTCCTTGCCTTGCTAGTGTGTGTCCTGGGGGAAAATCTGGCATCACTAAGACTTCCTGAAAAACCTGTGAAACCTGCTCTGCTAAGAGTGCTTTCATTCATATGCAAAGTTTCTGAGCAGGAAACTCTAAAATTCTGTTCCTGACAGACTCTAACTCAGACTAAGCCCTCAGATTTCTTTGAAATGTTATCTGTTTGATCCTTGCTGCCCTGTATTCCTTTTATTACAACCCAATAAAAGGCCCTGGAGGAAGGAGCTCGAGGCCTTTTTCCCCTCAGAGAAACTGGCCGCTGGTGGCCTTTTTCCCCTGAGAAAGTGGCCACTGCTCAAGGCCTTTTTCCTCTGGGGAAATGGCCACCTCTCCTCCCCAAGCAGATCACATCATGTCTCAGTTATGTTTACTTTCATCCATGGCACACAGGGGGACTTTTGAGGAAAGTCACCCCCACACTTCTACAGACCTACTGACAAGCAATCTTCTAATGTCAAGATCATGATCACATCAAGACAAAGACTGAAGAAAGTCTTAGACTGGAGTAACCTAAGGAGATTACAGCATCTAAACGCAACGTTGAATCCTGGATGGATCATGGACAAGAAATGATAGTGGAAAACTGGCATATAAGTGATATCATACAGAACTTGCCTTACTCTGACTTATCTCACTTAGCATAATATGTTCAAGGAGTATCCATGTTGTTGCCAATGGCAGGATGCCTTCCTTTTACATGGCTGAATAGTATTCCATTGAAGATATTACTTCTTTATCCATTCATCCATCGCTGGATACTTAGGTTGTTTCCCTATCTCACCTACGTGAACGGTGATGCACTAAATGTGGAAACTGGATATATCTCTCCAACATCCTGTTTTCATTTCCTTTTCAAGCAGCATAAAGTTGAAATTTCTATCCACTTAAATATACCATCAGGAGAGAAGTCAAGCCACCAACTGGGAAAGGATATTTGATTTACAGCATCTGACAAAGGACTCCTATCCAGAGTAGGTCAATAAATTCTATAAATCACTAAGAAAAAGAGGATATTCACAGTAGAGGATATCCAAAGGACCGGAAGCATATAAAAAGGTGCTCAGCATCATTCGTTGCCAGGAAATTTCAAATTCAGATCATGATGAGACACTACTACCTGTCACCCAGGATGGTGAAAATTTTTAAAAGGTGACACAAGTTTCAGTCAGTACGCGCAATAACTGAAGCTCTTCTACTGCCAGTTGGAGAGTAAATTGATACAATTCACTTTTGAAAATGTTGGAAGTGTCTGCTGAACATCAATAAATGCATATCTATGACCTAGTAACCACACTCCTACATAAGTTTCCTTCAGAAATCTGTACATATATTAACCAAAACACATACAAAAAAGGTTCACAGCTGTCAGAACCCACACACGTGTCTATCAAATAGAATGGATGGAGAATAGTGTGTTCCTATTTTCAGGTGCCTAGAAAATCTGCAAATGCAGATTGTCACTCTGATGCCTACACTCCCACAGGGAAAGTTACCTTTCTTCAACTCAACAGAGGCTTTGATTCCTATTAAAATGCTTCTATCTAGCATATTAACCTTTAGCCATGCTAAGAAGTACACTTCATGATATGGGACAGTTGAGGGATTGGTTAGTGGGAGGTTAGGAGGTCCTGGGAGGGGCAGAGGAGAAAGTTGGGAGTACCTCGGAGTGGAAATGCAAAAAAAAAAAAAAAAAAAAAAAAAAAAANACGAATTGTAAAACAACAAAAAAAAAAAAAAAAAAAAAAAAAAAGACCAAAGGAAAGATGGGAGTAGTAATCAAAAACAAACTGTACCTCTTTCATAACTTTGCTTCAAGTATTCATTCCAGGAATACTATACAGCAATGATAACGCAGTCCTACTACTTGTAATAATATGGAAGNCGTGTCTATCAAATAGAATGGATGGAGAATAGTGTGTTCCTATTTTCAGGTGCCTAGAAAATCTGCAAATGCAGATTGTCACTCTGATGCCTACACTCCCACAGGGAAAGTTACCTTTCTTCAACTCAACAGAGGCTTTGATTCCTATTAAAATGCTTCTATCTAGCATATTAACCTTTAGCCATGCTAAGAAGTATACTTCATGATATGGGACAGTTGAGGGATTGGTTAGTGGGAGGTCCTGGGAGGGGCAGAGGAGAAAGTTGGGAGTACCTCGGAGTGGAAATGCAAAAAAAAAAAAAAGACCAAAGGAAAGATGGGAGTAGTAATCAAAAACAAACTGTACCTCTTTCATAATTTTGCTTCAAGTATTCATTCTAGGAATACTATACAGCAATGATAACACAGTCCTACTACTTGTAATAATATGGAAGACTCTTAATAACCATTATATTGAATAAAAAAGGCTACAAAGAGTATGTATGTACAATTCCATATATAAAGAGATCAAAAGAAGGCAAAATTAACATATGGTGTTAGAAGTCAGGAAAGTGGTTAGGGAGGGTGTTATCATAAAGGGAGGGACAATAATGCCTCGTCAACCCTGGGAATATTCTATTTCCTGATCTAGCTCACAGGATGGCAAACATTTCCTGTAAAGAACCAGACAGTAAATATGTCTGGCTTTTCAGGACATACAGTCTTTGTCAAAACTACTCAACTGTGCTGTTGTGGTGCAAAAGCAACTACAGGTAATTCGTAAATAAATGGGTGTCTCTGTGTACCCATAAAACATTATTGACAGAAATGGGCAGTGGACTGGATTCAGCCTGTGGACAGTAGTTTGTCAACCCCTCTCCTACATAGATTGGTTACATTTTGTGAGGATTCATTGATCTGCACTTTTACCACTATAATATCAATGAATGAATGTTTTAAAATATAACAAAGCAACGAGAACATAAATAAGCAGGGTTCACTGAGACTTGCTCCTCACCCCAAAGACACTGCAGGGTTTGGAACACTCCAGTGCCAGCCACGTAAAAGCTTCCTTGTAAGCACTCAATACACCAACATTATTTGTTCATTTCCTTTATGGGAGAAGAGTCCATTAAGAGATATCAAAGTGGTTATTTCTCTTAATGAATTCTCTTTATTAAGCTTTATTATTAATGCCCAAATTGATTTCTTCTCCAAGTTACATTGCTCTGCCATTTTATAATTGAAACTGAAGAAATCAGTGGCTACTCAGGACACATGCGATCTAAGCATCGATCCTACTACTCCTTTAGTTTTCAGATTCCCCACAAAGAGCCGCCGCTTTCAGAAGTAATGCGTCTTGCCCATCCCTGCCTTTAACTTCCACCCCAATGTTACAAAACTTAAACATAATTTAGAATAGGAAAGGAACTCTATACACACTCAATTATTATGCTAAGGGATGTCATTAGCTTTCTCCCCTGGGAAATAAAATTAGGAAAATAAATAATAAGAGAATGCATACAGAGAGCACATCATGAGCCAGGCATTGTCCTAAGCCCATTCCAGGCATTAACCTGTTTAATCCACACAAAGACCATATGAAGTAGTTACTCCTATTGTCCCTAGTTTGGAAATGAGGAAATTAAGAAAGAGTAAGCAACTGCCCAAGCTTTCACAGTTAATAAGCGAGAGGGCTGAGACTTGAACTCAGGTAATCTGTTTGCAGACCCCATGGTCTTAGTTACATGATTCAAGAAATAGCCTGGGTTGATCACCCAGAAATCTGGGTTTTTAAATAAAAAGGTAGCATAGCTTAAGCAGTCTTAAGCTTCCTGGGATGTAGTCCCTGGGTTGTAGTCCACTTCCCTCTCCAAGGGAAATGACTGTCCCCACTGTACCAGGTACTGATTCATACTGCAGCATCTTAGGACAATTTATTACATTTACTCTTTATATCTCTGGCTTTGCCCCACTAGGCCATGGATTCTTTGAAAGTTGGGGCTCCTCCTTGGTCCTTCTCATATGTCTAAGTGCCAAGCATAGTGTCTGCCTGAATGTAGCACAGTTCAACAGATGTTTGCAGAGTGAATCAATTACACCACAAGGCATACCTCCTTTCTTGTTGTTTCATCAAATTTTCCAACTCATTTTTGCTCCCTGGTGATTTGGTACAACAGAGAGAACATGACGTCCTGACAAGTCTGATGTGGCCGTCGGCTTTTTGGGCTTTCAGCATTGTCCCTATGGGCTGGGCTTCTTACAGCAAGACCCTCACTGCGCTGCGTTTAGCTCAAGAATCCCCACACACCGATGGCCCCTAGGTGATAACTGATACATTTTTGGTTGAATGTAGCTAGAGAGCAAGAATTTGCATTTATATTGAACAGGATAAAAGGATAAAGTGGAACATTTCCATACTCATTTCTAAGTATTCATCAAAGAGTCCGTAGGCATTCATCGGCTGAAGGTTGTAGTCCTTTTCCCACTGCGGGAAACTTATTTTCCTTTCAGGCCCGTGCTCTTGTCGCACTTTTCTCCTGGTCCACCAGTTCTGGATTAACCTGCACAATGAGATCAGTTTCTTTAAAAAAAAGAAAAGGCGTAACTGTTTGTAAGACTTAAGTCATTAAGAAGTAGGAGCATTTAAATAGAGACTCATACTTTAAAAAAACTGAGGACAGGCTGCCAAGGAAATAAAGCCTTGGATTAGGGAGAAAATAACAACAGAGGCTGCAGTTCACGTGAGTAAGCAGAATGACCGATGAACTGATTTTAATCATTCACGAAACTGACTCATGCTCAGTGTTGCCTACGAGGATTTGATGAAGGACTGAGAACATCTATCACCACCCCCTCCCCAGGATGGAATCAGCACCCAGATATCTGAGAAGATGACGACTTGGCCGAACTGGCTTTCTGTCTCCCTGCATGGGTGCATGGGCATCTTCTGACTTGGGGGCCTAGATAGCCGGCAAACCCACAGAATGCCTCCTCCTTTGGCACACGGAAGGTTGCAGTTCCACAGCTGCACTTGCTTGCTTTGGGCTTGAGCTGGACAGGGGCTCCGACTCTCAATAAACTGCATCCCACCCTAGGGGGGTCAGCACATGAATCCTTAGCAGTGCTTGGGAGTGCATCTTAGGATGTGGAACAGGCTTGAGGAAATGGGGGTTGGGGGGATAGTACGGTGTGCTGCAGGGGACAAGGTAAAGGTTGAAGGGTTTCCAGGGGCAGACATGCCAAAAAACAAAAGCAAATGTGAAATAAAGAGACTAGAGGGATGCGTATCAAAGACAAACTCTGCCTACTTTCCCAGTCTTGCACTATGTCCACATTTCTAGAAGATATAGTTCTCTTGATGTCGATAGCATTTTGATAAATTAGGGTTTATAACTTAAAATAAAATGCTTCTGAAGTTTTAATTTTATGGTTTATTTTCTTAAAAGTTTTATAGGAAACATAAAACACTTGGAATAAGTTTTCTAAAATTAAATCCAGAAGAAAAGACTGCCAGTCATGGTTCTGATAGGGAGGTAAGGGATGCCTTTTCAAAGTGAACCAAGTTCTAGCTAATTTTTCTGGCTAAGTGGTCCTCCCTAGAACCTGGAGTTCTCTATGGAGATGCCAAGCTGACATGGAAATCAGGAGGTGTGGAATGAAAGCAGAATTAGAAGTATCACTCATGTCCCTTTAACACTTAAAGGACCAGAACTGAACAATCACAGCAGAATCCAAGGTTACCCTTGCAAAGGTGATGCAAGCTTTTGCCCATTTTCATGAACACAGTTAATAACATGTTTTCCTGGTTAAGATATGCTGACTTACAAATACTCTGGTTTCTTTTCCGAATCCCTAAACTTTTCTCTGTTCCATAAGTTTCTTTTCTGCACAGTCTAAATTTAAGGTAGTTAAAAAATTGCCACTCCTGATTTCTCTCAGGGACTGGGGAGTAGAGATCTTCTTAATATGTTATAGCGACTCATAGTTCTGGAGCTAAAAGGGTCAGACACATCACTGAAAGCAGCTCGCATGCAAGTATCCAATATTTGGGGGCCCAATCTTCTTTAAAAAATTCACTTTTGCTCATATGACTCATACTAAGTCTTCCAAAAGAGCCAACATTTATTATTTTCACGAGCTCCTTTGAACACTTGAGCATAAGCACTTTGCTCCAGGTACACACACTGGTTTAGCTGCTGAGCCTGCATGGCTTATCTTACTTGCCCCACTCAGAAAAGCCAAAAAAGAGCAACGCTGCCACTCAACTACAGACGCAAAGGTACTTACGGGTAGCCAAGTTCCATGAAATTATTCCAGGTCTGCTTTAGCACCATTATAATACCCATTTGCATACAGAGATCTATAAGGCATCCACTAGGGTGGCACTGTGAGGTAAGCAAACATAGAAATTCAGGAATCAATGGAGAGGAAGAAAGGATGTCTGGTTTCCAATCTGCACAAAGTTGCCCAAAGGCTGTTTAAGGCGGGGCTTTAGGAAACAAGGAATGATGGGAGAATACAGACCTCTTCTAGTCTCCACCTGTTTATCAGCCTCAAGTAGGCACCTGGGTGTCCTGCAAATCTTCAACACACACACAGAAAAACAGACCATTAGCATCTTGTAGGTCTAAGTCTTCAGTGACAGTTATACTCAGCACTTCTTCCAACAAAAATTACTGGTACAGTAAATGTCAGGTCTGAGGGAATTAGGAAACTTTCCAGAGCTGTCATGATGGCAGCTTCTGGAATTCTCCAGGGGGTGTGCCCTTTCTGGCCTTTCTGTCTGGCTGCTGAACACAAAGAGGCCAGTTCTCATTCCTTGCTGTGACTTGGAACATTTTCTACCAAATGTCAAGTGCTCTGGCCTGTGTAAGCAGCAGGTAGGATTGAAACATTCTGATCTTGAATAACAGTAATGCTGTTTTTTAAAATCAAATGATTTGACTAGAATTCCATTCCAAAGTTCCTAATACTGAGGCAGGACTGCTGAATTCATCTCACCAAAACCCCAATCCCTGGCCCATCCTGGTTCTCGTCTGCTCAGAAATGTGCCCTGGTATGATGAACTCACGGGACATGAATGAACGCAGATCCTTCCCCAGTCCTTATAACTGCTGGATTCTGAAGTTACCTAGTTAATTACCTAGTCTATGTCAGCCCCTTTCCATTGGATAGCCATCCCTCTTCTGTGAAGTCAGAGGTCTAGGACGTGCTGCATGTCGCCCTGCCCCTCAGGCCACCTGCTCCTACAGGTGTGAGACCCAGGGCCCCAATTCAGGGGCAGAGGCAGTCCACAAATTTTAAGTCCATCCTTCCTATGTGGAAATAATTTTCCTCCACATACCCTTAGCAAGAAAAGGTGCTTGGGTGCTTACTTGTGAGCGAAAACCATTCCCTGAGATGCGAGTGAAAAAGGAAAGGTGGAAGCCGGTCTATGTTTACACTTTGAATAAATCACACTAAAGGAGAGACTCCTCTGTCACCCCTGGTCAGTGACTTCCGAGTGTTCTGTCCCCTGCACAGGGGTGTGGAGAGACCAGGTTCTTACCTTCCGAGGAAGAAGGCAATGTAAAACGTGGAGCTGTTCAGATTGACAAACTGAAAAAGAAACATTTTCAGGGTGAAGCTGTTCTCCCACTCCGACTCTGTGCGAGGCTGTTCTGTGGATGAAAAGGAAGCAGAGTCTGAAAGGCTGCCTCCGATGCCCACTCGCCCCCTTCTGTCCTCTCCCCATAAACACAGGGTGGGAGCACAGGCAGGCTAAGGAGGCTGCGGGGGACCCAGTACTGGCCCGAGGCAAAGTGGGCCACCCATGGGATCTTCAAGCTTGCAGACCAGCTCCAATGAGGGTTTGGTGGGAAGCAGCTACTGACTTGTCTGAGGGGGTAGATTACACAGTTCATTCCACTGTTACAGGATGCATAGCGATCCCGGAGCAGCGGCAGCCCGGCTGCAGGGGCCTCGTGGCCAGTCTTGGCTTCCTGCAGGAGACTTTCCCTTTGCCCTTCGTTTTGGCCTGTGAGTAAGGCCTGTGTGGGGTCAGGTCTCCTCCCAGCTCCTAATAATTCCTTGGGCTCGACTTCTATTGCTGATGAAAGACCAGATGCTGCCAGGTGCGAGGGGGGCAGACCCCTATCTGAGAATGCTGAGGTATTTGACTTCCTTACCTGACGTCCTCTGCCATTGTGTTTCATTCTCACGGACAAACACCAAGATGACCTCACCTTTAGATCTTTGACTATATACTGTCATCTGTGTCCCATAATTTCCTCGGTTGCCAATCCTTATTTCCTTACACTCTGACTTTCACAAACCAAATGCTCTTTGAATACTCTGGTAGGACTGAAAATATGGACCAAGCCTCCAACATGACATCTCGTGTCCGATTGCACTCATCCATCCCCAGGAGCTGCATCGCTACCCCCAGCAATGCCAAAGAAAACGTTTTTAATGCAACAGCGCTGTCTCTGTCTCCACATTCCCTGAGCTTCTAATTGCTCATTTACCATTTCAACCCATTCATTCCTTTCCCCAAAATTACAACTCAAAATCCTTCCTAGGAGCCTATCAGAGAAGAAAGGGGAGAAAGAATCTGGTTTAAATGTGAGTTTCAGAACAAGGCCACACTTCTCTGGAGGGAAGAAAAGAAAAAGGATTCTTCAAAGGCTTTAGCTTTAGTTCACTCTGCTACTGAACTAATGGTTACATAGGAAGATCTTCTGGACTTTTCAGCTAACTGGGTGGGTCCCCAGGTGACCCCACCACGGGTGAACTGGGGCTAGATCTCCAGTGGCATCTTTGCCAGCCTGGATGAAGGTGCCACTGGGCACAGCCTACCAAGGCACAGTTACCTCTTCTGTGGACATAAACCTCTTTCTTTTTGGTGAGGGGTGGTGGTGATGGGAGATTTCAGTGGCATTGAAGGAGATAGGCCAAGTGTTCAGCTCTGATCTAGTACATAGAAGGGCTCAATAGATGGCATTATAATGCCTATTATAAACAAAAACACACGATTATTTCCCCTCTGGGCAAGCTACATGTGGGAATGCACTGAA
The DNA here is from genome assembly GCF_014824575.4 of Sturnira hondurensis. Taxonomy (NCBI): domain Eukaryota; kingdom Metazoa; phylum Chordata; class Mammalia; order Chiroptera; family Phyllostomidae; genus Sturnira; species Sturnira hondurensis. The sequence goes on along the minus strand of NW_028090067.1, from coordinate 8,131,525 downwards.
ACAGGTTATGTGTGGGAGCATGCAATTTCCTCAAACTGCACAGAATAAAAATGACTAATAAAATTAGGATGCTTTCTATGCCTTGAAAATGTGGAAAATGTTCAGTGCACAGCTGGCTACCAGATTGTTCTAGTGCTCTGTGGGGGAAGAGAAATGTTCTTAGGGATGACTTGTCCAGGTGTGTGCTATTTTCACAAAGGAAAGTGATGGGTAGCCTGCCTACATTCCTGGTAGAAGGCCTGCTGTGATCGAAGCAAAGAACTCTGCTGTGATTTAATATACCATGAAAACTGGATACATTTTTACATAAATAAAAAATGTGGGCAGTAGCTAATGAACACTTTTCTAAATGATTCTGGGCACTTTATACACATGCACTTTTGCGATACTTTATTTTTTTGTGCATGAGAAGAAAACCTACTTTACCTTAGCTCATGATAGATAGAGTTTGTGACAGGTTTTAAATCTTTAGCTAAAAAAGATTCCCCTAATGATCAGGCATATTTAATATGTCCTGTTGAGGGCAAAGGAACTGCTGTATGCAATTTAAAACAAAGGGAATATTTCTTTCCAGCAGTGTTTCAAAAATGAATCTTTGAAAAGGTACCTTTCAGACCACAACACTACCATGAAATAAAAAGGGTTTCACTTACCTAAATTGGTCAGAAAAAGTGCAACTCTTTCATAGAGCTGTAAAACAAATTTCATACATTTAACAAATGAGCTGTAGATGTTCTAACATCTGTAATTATAAAGGAGATAGGTCATCAAGTCACAAGTGAAAGGAATTTCATATCCATCCATTGAGCAAACAATAAAAATAACGTGAACCACAGTGTTCTTTCGGGGCAAGACGGAAGGCTGCAAGGTCCCGTTTCACTGCTTTTACACGCCCCCCCCCCTCCCCCACACCTTCTGGAGGGAGTAATTCTGTGCTGACAAGGTTGGCTGCCACTACTTACCCACCTGCTAAGCCAGGCTGGGCAAGTCATGACACTGCGGCCTTGGCATGCTCAGCGGACAGTCTCAAAGACTGATTTTGATGGAAAGATTCTGTAGCCTTACTGTTTATGGGCTGCTGGATTGTCTAGATTATGGCATTCATGAATCCCGAAGTGATCACACATCACTGGGAACTCCCACGTCTATGGCCCTCTGCTTTTCTGTTAGTGTACCGAGTACACCTCCATCCACCTAGCTGTCAGGTAAAGGGAGGGTCCTCAGAGGGGAGGGCGGAAGGGGGGCGTGTGCCTATGTGCGTGCAAGTGCAGGAGGGACGGGTCGTGCCGAACGCAGCTGCAGGCGATTCCTCAGAGAGGATATAAATTGAGAAAAAGAACAAGTGCTTTCTCTAAAATGAAAGATGATAAATAAAAATGAAGAAAAAAACTAGTCAAATGGATTTGAACAATATGAAAATTAAGACCGCGTGTAGACGACAGTAGAGAAAGCTCGCGGGTTAAAACTCCCGGGCTGTAGTTGTAACTTTAGCAGCCAGCAGGCTGCAGGGCTTGGGCGCACTCTCTCCCCTCTGCTCCAGGTTGTCTCCCTCGTATGTGGGTGGGCATCGGGCTCCTTGACCTCAGGGCACTTCCTAACTTTTGAATTCTTTTTTCAAGATTTCTGATAACTACAGAAATAGGTCAAATGTGCAGACTGCATGACTCTAAACTTTCAGCAATGACTATGGTTTGCTATGGTGATATATAATTAATATGACCATCATATCAAATTTTACTATTAGCAGTCTCAGACTTTGGAGTCCAATGTTCAGAGAGATTGGTGTAATTTTCAATAAGAAATCCTGTGGTATATAGATCTGTCATATATTTCAATTTTATCTGAAAAATAAAATACTGGTAAATAATAAGGCAGATGTTTTAACCAAATATATTTTACTATTCTAACTATACTCTATCTTTAAAGTTATTTAATAATTTAATTATCAAGGAATATTAGGGTTGACTGGTGAGACAAACTTTCTCTAAAATACAGTTATTGATTACCCAGCTTATCTTTCATGCTGGCATACATTTGTCAAAGTGTCTCACTTTACACACTTGTCCCAAAGGTCTTGGGGGCTGGTGACAGGCCATTATTTTGATTTGGACACTGATAAAATTTAAAAACACAATAGCACAAGAACTGAAATACGATCAATATTAAGCTTTTGAAAAGTAAGTGAATGGGAACAAAGTGGGGACCTATGGACACTTGATAGATATGTGGAAGCTACAAGGAGATGGACAGCGAGCCTGTGAGTGGGATGCGGAGGTAAAGGCACACAGAGAGACTGATGGTTGATGACGCGTCTTCAGTGGACTGGTTTCTGGAACAGGTCTGACTTCTCTTAGGCAGTTGAGGTGTAAACCAGGGATGATTCGCTCCGGTAAGAGCAGTGGAAAAGCTACGTGTCAAAACTCATTGCAACACTTTTGGAGTGTTAAAATCTGGAACTGATGGAAAGCTTTCTGATCTCCCAAAGAAGATCCGACAGAAGCATATTTCCAAAGAAGCTGTGAGTACTTCTAATTTGATCTTATCCACTTGATCAATATATGGGGGCTTGTTCTGACGCAAGCCATATTTGCTGGTGTACTTCTTTTTGGAGCAAGGCATTGTGGTTTTCACTGCTTACAGTGTAATGAAATATCTGGTTCACATGGGTAGGGCTGAATGAGAAGAATGGTGATAAATTTTAGGCTCCTCCTGGGACAGCCTCTGTTGGCATCGTTTGCTTGCAACCACCATATTGAGATGTTCTTGAATGACTAGTGAAGCTGAATGGAGTTGAAACAGCAAGAAAATCCATCCTATTCACTCCATCTTTGAAGTTTGCATTTTTAAAGAAAATAAACTGAAAACTAGTGAGTGCCCCTTAACCTGTCATTAAGGGACAAAATATTTTGTTAGGATCCAGAATGTTTCTGTAAAATAATATGAATTTTATTTTTAAAGTACACACTAAATAAGAGTAAACACGTATCATAAAATCTAAAAAATAGGCATTCTTGGTCCTGGCTGGCGTGCTTCAGTGGATTGAGTGCTGGCCTGCAAACCAAAGGGTTCACTGGTTAGATTCCCAGTCAGGGCACATGCCTGGGTTTCAGGCCAGGTCCCCAGTAGGGAATGCACGAGAAGCAACCACACAGTGATGTTACTCTTACTTTCTCCCTCCCTTCCCCACTGTCTAAAAATAAATAATAAAGCCTTTTTAAAAATTTAAAAAATAAAAATAGGCATTCTTTACAGGTACACTCCTTCAGTTATGATTGGACAACTCTAGCAAAATGTCAGAAACAGGTATGTGATCTATAACACTTATATTATTTTAAAATTATAGGTTTTAATTAAGTTTAAAAAAGCCATTTAGCTCTTAAGATTTTTATATTCAATTCATGAAAAAGTATTAATGATTAATGATTTTTTTCCCCCAAACCAGAATGGCTAAAATTTTAAGTAGTTGAAAGCAATTTATATGGTTATAAAAATCCATATTATTGGGCCATGAAAATTGAGTAATTTCAGAAGTCAGTAGTTTAGTTCTGAACCGGTCAAAGCTACATTATAGTCACTAGTCTGTCATCTGTCCTTTATGTGGTATTTGCTTCTTCTAAGGACTTAGGTTTTTAAGAACACTCTGATGAAAATGTCTCAAACTGTATTACACACTCGATTGCCTTCAAAAGGGAACCTGCGAAGTCTCAGGGCCTAAGGCAGGACTGTAAACGTGGAGTTGGGATGGGGATGTCAGTGGAGATGGGCAGGGCGGGGGTGCGGTGAGGGGACCGTTCCCGCCCAAGAGGACCCTGATGGCACTGCTTCCAGGGCTCCTACGTACACTTTTCCTTTTCCCTCCTTTCTCTCACTGTGGCTTCTCATATCCTGTCCTTGTCAATGTTCTTGCCTTGGTAACCTTCTGTTATTCTAGTTGGATGTTGACTGAGAAATCAGGACACAAATATCCACACTGTATCTAAAATACAGGAAAATACACTCAAAGGGCAATCACAGGAATAATAAACGTTGGCTTTAGTGTGTGGGCCCTGCATCATCCATTTTGATGACTCTGACACCCTTGGTTAGAGAAAACATAAAATGCCTACTAGTCTAGCACCCAGCACACAGTAGGTGCTTTGTAACAATGAAACACACTTTCAACTCCATAAGCCCCCATTCTCTGGACTGTGTCTCATGAAGGGCAGCCTGCTGGGTGGGTGATTTCCAGGTAAGTGAGGTGTCACTCTGACGGCCCTGGCGCCTGCTCAAAATTAACGAGCAAACGTGCATTTATAGACTCACTGCATGTAGACAGAAATTTATTTCTTAAGGGTATAAATTATGTTTCAATCAGACATTACAGAAAAGAGATGATCAAAATCCAGTAAGGTTTCATTGAGTGCATCCTACCTGGCTGCAGAATCTTTCACTGCCCTGGCTCTTTGGTTTACGTCCCTGTGAATCATTTGCCTTCCCAAAGGGCATCCCACCATCACCTTTGAGACCCGCGGAGCCATGCGGGGGGGCTGCCGGGCATCCACTTTCAATCTCCACCTGACTAGCAATGAATCACCCAGGCGTCATGTCAAAATGACCAGCATCTGTTCATTTCTCATTCGTGTAACTTCGGGATTTTGAAGTTTTTTTCTCAAATAACAAATTCCTGTGTATTTTAATAATAACAAATTACCTATATTTCATTAGCTCAGTGATTACTAGTTCACCAAAGAATCATAAATAAACTTCTTCATTATTGTAGGTTGAACCCTCTTAGGAATCACTCAGACTTCATTGGTTATAGAATTTAAGATTGTTTAAAGAGCTAGAATGACAGCCTGAATAGATAAAACTGTGCTGATAACAGTATTAAATTACTTGGCCTTTAGAAAGCCCTTTTCTAATAATGAGAACATTTGTCATGGCCCAGATTTAAGATGCAATATGAATGAGGGAGAGGGGAGCGATAATTACCTGAACATCTCCAGGCTTAACACTGTGCTTGGCCCTCCGCATACACTATCTTATGTATTACCTACTATGAACCTCTCATATCAGCATTTTTAGGCACAGGTTGATTTCAAGTCTAAGAACATCAGCCATTACCTTTTGTTCTGCAAATAATAACAACTTACTGAGTGCCTACTATGTGCCAGGCCCTGTTCCAGACCTTGGTAAAAAACAATAGTAATAAAAACAGAAGAAATGTCTGCCCTCCTGAGCCTACATTCCAATAGAGAAGATAGATACCGTATGTCTAAAAAACAGCCTATGGGATGCTGATAAATGTTATAGAGAAAAATAAAGCAGGCAAGGAGATAGAAAGTTGTCAGATGGTGGGAGTGAGTTGCAATTCTAAATTGAGTGACCAGGGAAGCCATTAGAAAGTCACCTTTGAACAAAGACCCGAGGGAGCCAAGGGTTCAGTTGCTATGCAGACCTGGTAGGGAAGAATATTCCAGGCAGAAAGAAGAGCAAGTAAAAAGTCCTAGGTTGAGAACCTTGCTGGCACCTCCAAGGAACCAAGGGAAGGCCAGCGAAGAGCAGGAGAAGCTGGTGAGCACGGAGGAGCCTGGGTGAGAGAAGTCACGGGGGCCAGTTGGCGGAGAGCCCCGAAGGCCACACAAAGATGTAAACTTTTATTCTGAGAAAAAAGCCACCAGGCATTGTGAACAGAGGAGTGACATGAGCTGACATCCAGATGAGAAGTTCGCTCTGTCTCCCGTGATGTGAGCAGAGGGAGGGCAACAAACATGGGAGCCAGGAGGCCCGTGAGGAGGGCAGAGCTGTAACCCATGTAGGAGTTGGGAATGTGTAAAAGGGGATCAAATTCTGGAAACATTTTGCCAGTGGAGGAAATGACAGAGGCAAAGATAGCAGCACGGTTTTTGGCCCGAGCAACTACAATGGGGGAGGCTGCAGGAGGAGCAGATTCTGGAGGGAACAGGGGGAGTCTGGCTTTGAACGTGTTAGGTGAGGATGGTTGAGAAGGCAGTCGACATATGAGTGTGGGGTTCAAGGGAGACATCCGGACTGAAAGATACATTTGAAAAAAGCCTGAAATCTACACAAGCCACACGTACCACCTTGAAATGTTCCTTGCAGGGTCCTCTCAAGGAATGCCGTGGATACTGACAACCTTCGCGTCATTTAGAATCCAAAGAAAATGGGAACCCATAGTGTTGAGCTATGTTAGAGATTCTGAGCTGGGCTTTTAAAATAAATTGATTTTAAGCCCTGGCTGGTGTAGCTCAGTGGATTGAGCGTGGGCCTGGGAACCACACAATCGCAGTTCGATTCCCAGCCAGGGCACATGCCTGGGTTGCAGGCCAGTTCCCTGCAGGCCAACTCCCAGCAGGGGATGCACAAAGGGCAACCATACATTGATGTTTCTCTCCTTCTCTCCTTCCCTTCCCCTCTAAAGATAAATAAATAAAATATTTAAAAAAATAAAATAAAATAAATTGATTTTACTAAATTTCCCCAAGAAGTATTCAGTGTTGTCTTGTTGGATAAATAAGAAAACTAAAGTTCGGAGAGGGCAAGTGCCTTGCCCCTAAATCTAACACTAGATTTGACTCAAGTCTTCAAGATGCCCAGACTGCAGTTAGTCTCATGCCAGGCACTTTGCTGCATGACTCTGAGGCCAGGTCCCTTCAGCAACAGAGGCAGCTACCACCTGCAGCCCACAGTTTGGTCCGCTGGGCTAGTTACCTGGCAGCTCACTCACCACATTCAGCAGCATGATGATGCAGAAGTTGATGCACACGGCGGTCCCTGTGGTTGCCACCTGAGAGTTATTCCTAATTAACGCCCACTTGAAGGCAGCAAAAGTGCTGACGGTCACGACCCGGTAAATGACGATCCCAAACACGGCAGCGATCACCACGCAGATCTGGCGGGAAGATGGAGGAGACCTGGTGAGCACCGTGCGGGTGTGTTGCAGGAATGTTCCACCACCTGGAAAACCCTCTGATGACCAAAGAAAATAAAGCAACCCTGGTCCTGACTGAAGAAGGCACAGTACAATGCACAGTTTCCATTGTGGTTGATACTTTCTCTCGTCTGTATGCAAGTGAAATAAGTCAGAGAAAGACAACTACCAGGTGACTGACTCATGGGTGGAAGCTAATGAACAAAATGAATAACAAGCAAAATAGAGACAGACTCACAGATAGAGAGCAGGCTGACAGCTGTAGGTGGGGGTGTTAGGGGCAGGGTGCGGGGAGTGAAGGGATTGAGCAAAAACAAAGGGGGGGGTGGGAAATGCATGTTTGTATTTTCTTATTCAAAGAGAAAAACCATAGTGTTGCAAGTTAATAAGTTCTGTAAGCTGTGGGGTAACATTTCATTAAGCAGAATATTAGATTGAGCAGATGAACAAATACTTATCATGGAAATCTTACAATGTCACTCTTCTGTTTAGAACTATTTACTGCTTTCCTTTTACTTAGGATAAAAGCAAAGCCCTTATGATGACCTGCAAGGCTCTTTCCAGCCCCACTGAGGACCATTTTTCCCTCAGTTCGGGGGACTCCAGACCTTCTCTCACTGTTTCCAATGGGCTGAGCACTCTCAATCCTCAAGACCATTTCTTTTGCCTAAAATGCTGATGTGCCCATCCCCCTGCCAAACACACTCTGGAAGCCCAGTTAACAATTCCCCAACCTTCACACTCAGCACAAAACTACTTCATAATTCAAGCTTTTCATGACTCCCTGGATTTTTTTGTTTGCTCTATGGCACCTCTACCCTTCTTTCCGCGTCCTCCTTAAAATGCCCGATAATTTGTCGGTTTGGTCATTGTCAGTCTCTCCATCAGGGCAGGGACAGTGTCCATGTGTCATATGGTTTCTGCAGCTCCTAAGCATCACCACGGGTGTCCTGCTACAGGTTGCCAAAGAAGCCAACTATGTGATAGGTGTACAGTCTCTTATTCATCAGCTATAAACACAGACTGAACGGAAGCATCTTTCTCTGCAGATTTCATAGTATTGGAGAAGACTACAGCCTGTGTTCTAGCTCTAGAAAATAATGAGAGTCTAAGACTCCAGAAAGTTTTGTGACTTTCATTAGGCGACTCACTTAATCTGTCAGAGGAGAGCGCTTAGCCTACTTAGTTATCAAACGTAAGATCTTAGAGCTGGGCCTTCAGAAGGCCGTGGCTGACTTAGAGATTTCTTTCTTCACAGAATGTAAAGCATTCCGTTGGACGCAAACTCTATTTCTGGCTCACTATGAGTGACGCTCTAAAACTTGAGCCTGAACCCTCACTGGAACTGGCCAAGTTATTATTCTATAGTAATAACAATCAACAAAGAAATGGAAAACTGCCCATGTCTTAATCCTGGAGCAGGATGGGGAGCTGGGTGAATCCTTAACCCTCTGATGGGGAGCTGGGTGAACCCACAGTGGATTTTAGACAGGGTGGCAATATGATAGAATGGACAGCTTGCTGGACTTGGAAGTCAGGCCGGAATTCTGGCTCAGCTCCCACCTAACAGTGCGACCTTGGACAAGTAGCCTGCCCTCTCCTTGGCTTCCGCCTCCCAAGTTCCAGGTTGCTCGTCTATGTCTGTAAGCCTTCTTGTGAGAAACAAAAGCCAGGACAGTAACTGCATGTACTTAGAGAAGGCACAGCATGATACAACTGCTTACAGACAGTCTGTAGGAGGGCACGGCTCCGAACGAACTGAGCAGAGGTACTCTTGGGCTCGCAGCCCACCCTTCCACCTCCCCAGTTCCTTTCTGGCTAAAGCGGGTGGGTTGTCTGGGTCTGCTGTAGACTTGTTCTCCCCACTCTACTGACCTAGGAGGCACACATATGTACACACTTGCCATTTGAAAAGACGAAAGGAGAATCCTAACTATTCCTTGTGGCTCTAAAGGAACATTTCTGATAAATTTGCATATGTTTTGTTCAGTAATTAGGGGTCCAAGTTCACCACCAAATGACTTCTTTTTAGGAAAAGCTAACAAACCAGCTTCAAATTAGTATTTTTCAAACTGATATAGCCACTAGTGAGTCTGGAAATCAACTTCAGGTGGTTATAAAAAAAGATTATGAGACAGAAAAACATCAGACTATATTAAACATTAAAAAAGACTATAGCCTGGATGGTATAGTGGATTGAGTGCAAGCCTGTGAACCAAAGGGTCACAGGTTTGATTCCCAGCGAAGGCACATGCCTGGGTTGCAGGCCAGGTCCCCAGTGGGGGCCATGTGAGAGGCAACCACACATTGTTGTTTCTCTCCCTCTCTTTCTCCCTCCCTTCCCCTCTCTAAAAATAAATAACTAAATAAAAATCTTTTAAAAAATAAAGACTATAATAAGGCATTAAAATGCACCTTATTACATACTATAAAGGTAAGCATTTTTCAGTTACTCTATTTAGGTTTATATATCTATTTGCTAAGCATACGCTGGGCCATGACAGAGAATGTCTTTCTTACATGGACATGGTAAAAGAAAAATGTTTGGGAAACACTGCGGCCAGCCTGTCTCATGTTTTTAGTTGCTTTCCGCATGGCATAGATAAATGGAAAGAACACCGGATTGAAGTCGAGCATCTGAGCTCTTGCCCATTCACGGGCTAGTTAGTGGCCACCTGGACAAGCCTGTAACCTTCTGGAGTCTCAGTTGCTCCATCTCTAATAGAGGGACAATGTCCCTGCGTTAGCTCACCGAGTTGTTGTGAGAATCACATAACACAGCATGAAAAAACATCTTTTGTAAAATTGTGCAAATGCCTGACATGATTATTGTTGCTACCACGCTCCAAGTTTGTACTTTGTAAAGCAATTCAGAGAGTTTTGTAAAAATTTTTCCAACCATAAAAAATATTCCTGATGCAGACACAATCAGTCGGCTGCATTTATCCGCAAATGCTTGATATGGTTCTGGCTTTCCCGAAATGGGGTTCATCCGCTCTTTCTTGGAATACTTGGCTTCGAACTGGGGCCGGATTTCTTCCTAAAAAACAAGCAGGCCCATTTTTTTATGCTCTGAACAGGAACACATACAATAAGAGAAATCATTCACCTCCCAGGAAAATTGAGTCAATGGTGCCATATTCCCCAGTCAACCAATGAGGTGGGCTTGAGGCCCGGGTATAAATGTTTGGAAATTGGCCACTTGAAGAAAAATCGAAAGAAAGATGATCTAGATTCATTATCATCAAGGCAGTGTAACTTAGTAAATGTCTGTTATTAAACTGTGCTTGAAGAAAGAAACTGAGGATGAGAGATTGGACCACCTGTCCCATCTCCAGTAATTTGAAACAACTAAAAATATTTTACTTTCACTACCAGGAAATGATTTGAACATAAGGACAAATCTAAACAGCAAAATGTTTAGAATTCATTTTGTGAGTTACAATGACAATATAATTCTTAGTATTCTTCAATCTTTTTTTTCTGTTTTGTTTTTTATTTAGGCAGCTGAAAACATACTGTCTTTATTTCTTTCCAATAAGCTCTTATAGGAATCATTCACGTTAACCACTAATTTTAAATGTTCTTAAGTGGTACTGAAGACAAAGTAAATACCTTTCAAATTCAGCTAAAATCGCAGCGCCTCCAACTCTAAACCAAGTTGAGATTTTACTTTAATTATTGGGGCTCCATCCAGTGTGAAAATCTTCTGAGTAAAAAAAGCAATTATTGGATTACGAAAAGGTAATCAGCCAGGGGGTGTGCTGAAGTGGTTCTGGCTAATTAAGTGTGCATGTATTTGACACTATTTGAGTGTCTTGGAAGAAGAGAAAAAATGAACGGAAACGCTGGAGAAGTGGAGACTGAGTTAATTTAGGCAGAACCACCCAAGACCTGGATGAAGGTCCTAGCAGACAGGGAAGCAGCCGCTGACAGAAGAAAGGCCGTGAAGAACGGCCACAGCCTGTGGAGCAGGAGGCGCACAGCCCGGCTCTGGCTGCAGGCTAAACCCAACGCTGGACTCCACTCGGGGGCTGGTAATGGGGAACGTCAGGGGAGGACACAGGTAGAAGCGGCTTCTGCCTCCTTTCCTTTATTTTAGGCAGCTACACTTGAGCATTTACATAGAACAGACCTGGAATCTTCTGCTTCTTTGGGAAACTTTTAATTTATGGGGCTGTGTCATCAAGCGTTGCTGAGTTAATCATCAAGGGACTGAGGCCAATCACGGAGCCAGGCCAGTCTTCCTAGGTCTTATGGGCTGAATTGTGTCCCCCACATCATTTTTATATTGAAGTCCTGATGCCTAATACATCAGAATGTGCTTGTATTTGGAGACAGGACCTTTGCAGAGGTAATTCAGTTACAAAGAGGTCATTAGGGGAGCCCCATAAACCTACATGACTAGTGTTCTTACAAGAAGAGGAAATTTAGACAGAGACACAAAGAGGGGACAGTGAGAAGACCCCAGGAGTAGATGGGCATCTACAAGCCAAGGGGAGGGGCCTGGAACAGATCCTTCCCTCACAGCCAGAAGAAACCAACTCTGTCAATACCTTGATCGCAGACCTCCAGCCTCTGGAACTGTGAGAAAACACATCTCTCTTGTTTAAGCCACCAGGACGGTGGTACTTTGTTATAGCAGCCCCAGCCCACTAATACCCTGGGTTACCCTGAAGGAGGCATGCAGCACGTCTGGGCATCTCTGCACCACAAGCAGAGAGGTGCAGGCTAGAAGAGGCACTTCTGCAATGACTCTCAGACTGAGAACTGGAACCTTGCAGGGCCACTGGGGCCAGCTCCTGCTGAGTGAAAGAACAGTCCAAGCTCTTTCACGGGGCTGGGAGACAGAGGGCTCCAAGGGGTGCCCTTGCAAACACTTACAAGCGGTGTTTACCCTAATGGTACCCACATCTTAGACCTCCCCAAAGTACCAACAGCCACTTTTAGGCTGCTTTTGTCAATGTTACTGAAATAATGCCACACTGTATAGCTGACAGAGGACAATTTAGAAACACCTCTTCTCTTTAGAAACGAAAAGAAGTCCAAAGGTGAAATAATTTGTCTCAGATGCCATACCTAATTGCTTAGTGGTGACTCAAATTCTCAGGGAAGAGCATTTTCCATCCCATTTGAAAGTCACTGACACGAACACATGTGACAAAAAGCTGGGCAGCTTCCCCCAGGAGGAAGTCCCAAACACGGCCTGGATGCTACCTGTAGGTGCCGGTCACCTGGGCCGTCGCTTCAAACCCAGGAACCCTCCTCTGGGGAGTGCCCATCGAAGCAGGACAGAGGCCTTATCAAAGGAACAGGGACTGCTGAAAATCCCAGCATTATTGCCAGATCTACAACTGCCCAATTTGTGTGCATGGGCATGAGGAGGAAAGGTGTGATTTGAAGAACAGACAGACAAAAATACCTCTCAAAATTAGCTCCCCCGCTAAACTGACACGGGGCTCAAATTCTCATTTGTTTCTAGAATATTCTTTTCAATGTATAAAAATATATCTGCATGAAGGGAAAACACCCATTAATGCCCATCGCCACATTAGATATGATTAGTTTATCTGATTTACTAGCGCAGCAAGGCTCTTAGGAAATGGGACTTGGGAGGTCAGAGACAATGAACGAGAGGAAGGAAAGAAGAGCTTAAGCCTGGATCGACTGACAAGGGAAGTAGGGTCCCTGCGTGGTGACCAAGATGAGCATGAGTACTTGAGAGACTTCTGACAAGACGAGGGCAAGAAGAGAGTACCAAGACCAGAGCCAGGTTAGGAGAGGGCACAGTGCCCTGCCCTAGAATGAGGGAGCGATGGCACCGGGAAATGCGTGAGACAGTGAAGTCTGAAGGATGGGGGTGACTTCTCCCTGAGAGCAGAGCTGGCCCTGCATTTAGCCACATCCACTGAGGCGGCTGCGTGAACCCTAGTTCCTCCAGCATTTCCCACCGGAGGTGATACTTCTGGGTTTGCGCACACCTAGGCACTGCCCAGGGTCCTGGAGAGCTCCGGACACATTTCCTGGGAGCAGTTCTCTTACGAGTTTTGCTTCCATGTGCAAAACTGTGCCCAGGGTTGTAAAACTATTACCCTCCTTCTAAGGTAAAGAAATGGATGATATTTAAGAAAATGAAACAAATCTCACAGCCAATCTTTTGGATGCTTCTACATAAAAGTAAAATGATTTACTTAGCTATGGATTTCATTGCACTAAGCAACCGAAATGTCTTTTTTTAAAAAAATCTACTAGTCGTTTTATACTGCTTGGAGTTTTCTGTAAAAACAGATACTAAAAATGCTTTATGAGTAAACTTGACTTCTGTCACAAAGCAGGGAGTGATAACGCAAGGGGATTGTGTATTTCTTGGTGATTTGCTTTTTAAAAATTCTGTAGTAAACAATACAAACCTCCTCTTCTTCCCAGTCTATCAAATCCCAGTCATAAGCAATGACTGCTCTTCGTCTTTTCCAAAACTCCAGGAAGACTGTTGCTGCAACAGACATAGAAAGACATGAACATTTTACAATCAAGCAATGCTATTCACTGAGTCACTAAATGACAAAGCCATTGCAAAAAAAAAAAAAATGACAGCTGTTTAGAAGCGTCCTTGAATGTTAGAACTTCCAGCTAAACTTAACAATGTGAGTAGGAATGTTTTCTGAGAAGTACTAAGCTAGCATCATGCATAATAAAAAATTAGAGATTTCATTTAGAACTAAATTAAGTTTATCGCCAGTTGAGGCAGAACAGACTCATAAGAATGACAAACCCCCCAGGGTGTCAGGACACAGAGAACTAGGTTACTAACAGCTCTCTAATTGACAGAGTATGTATTTTTAAAATCGAGAGGAAGGCAGGGGCAGAGGCAAAAATAAAACTTAACAGTATTTGATTGGCAGTGATTACTTGTCCACCCAACCCCCTCACAGCAAATATCTATGTAAAATGTAGGTAATTTTTTTTTTACCATTTCACTGAAGGAAGCTATTTTATTGGAGGAAGAAATCCTACTGCTTCTGTTTTGCTACAAACCATCTCTATATTGTCACGTCGAAGGCAAATGTGTATAAAGTCTTTAAGAACCTTTTCCAACAGGGGCTGGCCTCCCCACCCATGGAAATAGGAAGGTTACCCTCACCCAGAGGAAGTAACTTTCTACTCAGTTATATTTAGAACATCTATCCGAATGAATTACTGAGCACTATACAATGACACAGAGAGAAGAAAATATGATTGAGACACAGTCTCGCTGCCTTGGAAGTCACAGGCAAATGGGGGATGCACACACATGGACACGCACACTTGGAGGACCACTGTAGCCGAGGACGTCACGGGGACACCACAGGAGACAGAATCAGTGCGTCTCTCTCTGCTGGGCCTTGCTGTGTACTTAGACTTACAGAGGCAAAAAACGTGTCATGTATTTGGGATTAGTTTCATGAGCGAAGGTAGACATCCAAATGCCCGTTCCAAAGAAAGAAAATTGCTTTCTTCTTTTCCATGCTGCCCTGTTTTCATACCATCTCTTCATTCATCACATTCAGACATAGAACATATATTTTTATTTTTTAAAAAGACCTTATTTATTTACTTTTAGAGAGTGGGGAAAGGGGAGAAAGAGAGGGAGAGAAACATCAATGTGTGGTTGCCTCTTGCACACCCCATACTGGGGGCCTGGCCCGCAACCCAGGCATGTGCCCTGACTGGGAATTGAACTGGTGACCCTTTCNAAACTGTGCCCAGGGTTGTAAAACTATTACCCTCCTTCTAAGGTAAAGAAATGGATGATATTTAAGAAAATGAAACAAATCTCACAGCCAATCTTTTGGATGCTTCTACATAAAAGTAAAATGATTTACTTAGCTATGGATTTCATTGCACTAAGCAACCGAAATGTCTTTTTTTAAAAAAATCTACTAGTCGTTTTATACTGCTTGGAGTTTTCTGTAAAAACAGATACTAAAAATGCTTTATGAGTAAACTTGACTTCTGTCACAAAGCAGGGAGTGATAACGCAAGGGGATTGTGTATTTCTTGGTGATTTGCTTTTAAAAAATTCTGTAGTAAACAATACAAACCTCCTCTTCTTCCCAGTCTATCAAATCCCAGTCATAAGCAATGACTGCTCTTCGTCTTTTCCAAAACTCCAGGAAGACTGTTGCTGCAACAGACATAGAAAGACATGAACATTTTACAATCAAGCAATGCCATTAACTGAGTCACTAAATGACAAAGCCATTGCAAAAAAAAAAAAATGACAGCTGTTTAGAAGCGTCTTTGAATGTTAGAATTTCCAGCTAAACTTAACAATGTGAGTAGGAATGTTTTCTGAGAATTACTAAGCTAGTATCATGCATAATAAAAAATTAGAGATTTCATTTAGAACTAAATTAAGTTTATCACCAGTTGAGGCAGAAGAGATTCATAAGAATGACAAACCTCCCAGGGTGTCAGGACACAGAGAACTAGGTTACTAACAGCTCTCTAATTGACAGAGTATGTATTTTTAAAATTGAGAGGCAGGCAGAGGCAAAAATAAAACTTAACAGTATTTGATTGGCAGTGATTACTTGTCCACCCAACCCCCTCACAGCAAATATCTATGTAAAATGTAGGTAATTTTTTTTTTTACCATTTCACTGAAGGAAGCTATTTTATTGGAGGAAGAAATCCTACTGCTTCTGTTTTGCTACAAACCATCTCTATATTGTCACATCGAAGGTGAATGTGTATAAATTCTTCAAGAACCTTTTCCAACAGGTGCTGGCCTCCCCACCCATGGAAATAGGAAGGTTACCCTCACCCAGAGGAAGTAACTTTCTACTCAGTTATATTTAGAACATCTATCCAAATGAGTTACTGAGCACTATACAATGACACAGAGAGAAGAAAATATGATTGAGACACAGTCTCGCTGCCTTGGAAGTCACAGGCAAATGGGGGATGCACACACATGGACACGCACACTTGGAGGACCACTGTAGCCGAGGACGTCACGGGGACACCACAGGAGACAGAATCAGTGCGTCTCTCTCTGCTGGGCCTTGCTGTGTACTTAGACTTACAGAGGCAAAAAACGTGTCATGTATTTGGGATTAGTTTCATGAGCGAAGGTAGACATCCAAATGCCCGTTCCAAAGAAAGAAAATTGCTTTCTTCTTTTCCATGCTGTCCTGTTTTCATACCATCTCTTCATTCATCACATTCAGACATAGAACATATATTTTTATTTTATTTTTTAAAAGATCTTATTTACTTTTAGAGAGTGGGGAAAGGGGAGAAAGAGAGGGAGAGACACATCAATGTGTGGTTGCCTCTTGCACACCCCATACTGGGGGCCTGGCCCGCAACCCAGGCATGTGCCCTGACTGGGAATTGAACTGGTGACCCTTTCATTCGCAGCCCACGTTCAGTCCACTGAGCTACACCAGCCAGGGCCAGAACATATATTTTTTAAACACGTAACTAGAAAGATAAACAAGGGTAACAATTAAGAGCTCACTGGCACGTGACCTAAACATTCATTCCTAGATCTCAAATCTAGTTCAGTCTGATATAAGCTGTGCAACTGCTGGCCAGTCAATGTGCTTCTCTAACTCTGTGTCCTGCTAAGCAAAAGAGAAACGGAAGTATAGGTCTGTGATCCCTATCTGCAATGCCAACGTTCACAATGGTCTCAACATTCTAAGTTTCCCCTCCAAAGTTTAGAATAAACTCCTCTTGTGGCAAGCTCTGACCTGGGCTGACATTAGATGACCTGCTTTGCAGGCTGGCACTCAGTCCACTGAGCCACAGCAGCCAGGGATAACATTAGGTTACTAATAGTCTGCATTATCTCTCTAGGTGAGCACAGTCATACACTGAAAGTGGCTACATCAATGTATTTGAATCTGGGGTCATTCTCAGACCTCTTGGGGTGTTATATGGTACATATACCATAAAGCCTTTCTAAAATCTTAAAAATTCAGAGTAGTTATAGTTGTTAAGAAAGCCATACCTAAAAAATAATCAAGTGCTTAATTACTTTTTAAAATATCCTTACCTGTGGATGTTTTTTTATTGATTTTTAGAGAGAGGGGAAGAGAGAGAGGGAGATGTGAGGAACACTGACTAGTGGCCTCCTGCACATGCCCTGACCACAGATCACACCTGCAACCCAGGAATGTGCCCTGACCGGGAATTCAACCCATAGCACGGTGTATAGGACCATGCTCCAACCAACTGAGCCATGGGGCCAGGGCAAGCGCTTATTTCCTGAAGAGGGAAATTAAAATAATGGATGTCTGCAGAGGTTAATCGAAGTGCCAACACTAAGAAGCCATTTATCATTGGAGTCCTTCCTGCGAGTCTTCTTGTGTCATGGGTCCCCAAGACCACCGCCAGGTTTGACAATTTATGAGGAGGACTCACTCAGAGTATGGTGGTACTTGTGGCTAAGATTTATTACAGCGAAAGAACATAAAGTAAAATAAGCAAAGAAAAAAGGCAAGTCCTATCCCTCAACATGCACTCTGTTACGGGTTGAATTGTGTCCCCCACCTCCCAAAAGATATGCTGATGTCCTAAGCTCCAACCTCAGAATGTGACCTTTCTTGGTAATAAAGTAACTGTAGATTTACTAGTTAAAATGAGTTTATAATGAGTGGGGTGGGCCCATAGTATGATAGGATTAGTGTCCTTAAAAGAAGACAGCCACGTGAAGGCAGGGATGCACAGGGAGAATGCAGGGGAAGATGGGAGTGGAGATTGGAGTGGTGCATCTGGGATTGCTGGCTGTCACAAGAAGCTGGGAGAGAGGCATGGAAGAGAGTCCCCCTCCGAGCCGTCCAACCCTGTTGACACCTTGAGGTTGGACTTCTTCCCTCCAGAACTACGAAAGAACAAATTTCAGTTGTTTCAAGCTACCCAGTTTGTAATGTTTCGTTACGGTGCCCTTACGAGACTAACGCAGATTCTGTGTCTCTACTGCACTGAACAGCCTTCCTTTTCAGAACTGTGTCCACATTCTTCTCAACTCTGAATGTTATCTGCACCTTTCTCTATCCCACTCCTTTTCCTAGAAGATTTAGCACTTGGTTTCAATGTCTTGTCTGGTCTGCTTTTCTGGTTTTTTTTTTTTTTTTTTTTTTTTACAATAAAGTGCTTTTTTTTTTTTTAAGATTTATTTATTTATATATTTTTAGAGGGGAAGGAGAGAGGGAGGGAAACATCAATGTATGGTTGCCTTTTGTGCATCCCCTGCTGGTAGTTAGCCTGCAAGGAACCGGCCTGCAACCCAGGCATGTGCCCTGACTGGGAATCGAACCGCGATCGTCTGGTTCGCAGGCCCGGGCTCATTCACTGAGCTATGCCTCTGCTTTTCTTTTTTGACTCAGGAAGTTGGCACATAGACCCTCATTGTCCTGTTGTAAATAGGACTAACACCCATATTATAATTACTGTATTATAAAACTAATTACATTCTAAAAAATAAAGTCTACTTAAAAAAAAGATAAAAATAGTATAAATATCTAGAAATAAAGGGCCAATTATTATAAAAGTTATTTTAAAAACATGAGTCATACTTCATTCACAAATGACTGACAGGGCCATATACAGAATCTTTGAATTTGCATCATAGTCTTGTAATTGATTAGAGAGCTCTGAGAGCCTTGGTGTGTTTGTTTCCTAGGGGGAATTTAATTTCGGGCAACAATGAAAGTGTGAAAAAAACAGAGGAAAGAGAAAAATACCTCACAAATGAAGAACTGAGGGAAATAATCTGCTTTCTGATAAGTCTCTACTAACATCTAGTTCTCTAATGACTTTTTTTTTTGCCTAGGAAGAAAAGCTAATGTAGGTCAGAATTGCATTGTCCTTTGAATCTTTCTGAGCAAAAACGAGCACTGAGGAGAGTCACACTGTGGTTCCAGCCCAGAGCCCAAGGCTCACAGTGGACCTCGAGGGTCCCCCGGAGGCTCTGCCATCACAGGCGTGTGGACGTGAACAGAGGTAGGGACCCCACACTAAGGCTCCCCCCATCTGCTACAGATGGGTTCCAAATGGAGCCTTATTTTTCCCTCTGGTGAACTCATAAAACAAAAGGCAACAAAACAAACACTGGAACCCATTTCTTCCGAGGTCCCGTAAACCACTTATATNAGTCTCTACTAACATCTAGTTCTCTAATGACTTTTTTTTTTTTTTTTTTGCCTAGGAAGAAAAGCTAATTTAGGTCATAATTGCATGGTCCTTTGAATCTTTCTGAGCAAAAATGAGCACTGAGGAGAGAGTCACACTGTGGTTCCAGCCCAGAGCCCAAGGCTCACAGTGGACCTGGAGGGTCCCCCGGAGGCTCTGCCATCACAGGCGTGTGGACGTGAACAGAGGTAGGGGACCCCACACTAAGGCTCCCCCCATCTGCTACAGATGGGTTCCAAATGGAGCCTTATTTTTCCCTCTGGTGAACTCATAAAACAAAAGGCAACAAAACAAACACTGGAACCCATTTCTTCCGAGGTCCCGTAAACCACTTATATCTGTTCTCAACATCTCCGTATCTAGCAGTTTCTCAAAAATAAAGTTTGTTTTTCTAAATGTTGCAACTTGTCAATCATGAAGGATGACCCTGAGACCATTAAATTGGACTCCACTAGGACTGACATACTTTCACAGAACACCGTTGCAAAGCAGTTTGCATGGGGCTCAAAATGAGCCTAAGAGTCCTTTATCTGCAAGTTCAGATCTCTAAGCAGAAACAGGGTGGCAAACAGTATCTGAACCCAGGAGTAGAGTATAGGAGCTGAGACTTGCCCGTTTAACTCTTGGCTTAGTCACTTTCCAGCTACTGCCTCAGTTTCCTCATCTATCACGTGGAGGTCATAACAGTACTTAGTGCCTTCTTCAAAGGTTGCTGTAAAAGGAAACTCAGATGATCCTATACAATGTTTATCACAGTTCCAACACATAGTCACCTCTCAATCAGTGTATGCTGTTATTATAACATTATTACTGGTCACTCCAGATTTCTGCAGAAGGCATAGCCCTATCTACAAAGAAACACTTGGGGTAAATCATTCCCTTTCTCATTCTTTTCCTGGGAACAATATAAGATTTCAGCAGTAAGTTGTCAACGAAAACAAAGCAATTCAGAGGACAAACTATTCTAGGCTTGCATTGCCTGGAGTGAACCTAAAATGTCCCACTGTGCCCAAAGGTTATTACAGAGCATCTGTCAGAGTCTTACTGAGTACCCTCCAAGGTACGAGAACTGTCGGACATCCAACCCACCTACTTGCAACCTCGGCAG
Source organism: Sturnira hondurensis (assembly GCF_014824575.4). Classification (NCBI taxonomy): domain Eukaryota; kingdom Metazoa; phylum Chordata; class Mammalia; order Chiroptera; family Phyllostomidae; genus Sturnira; species Sturnira hondurensis. The sequence goes on along the minus strand of NW_028090067.1, from coordinate 8,111,303 downwards.
CTTCGCAACTCCATCCTACAGCAGCCACCACCTATCCATCAGCTGAGGTTGGCAGGGATAAAATAAAACCTATTTATTATGCCCAGCATAAGACGTGCCGGCTTGCAAGGAAGGGATGCTATCCCCTTTGTGACAGTGGTACTGCGTGAGAGGTGCAGGGGATGACAGCCTCTGGCTTATAGGCAATTGTCACTGCCCCAGAACTTTACTCCTGTATGTACTCTCAGAGCGAAGACTGCGGGAGAAGAAAACATTGCTTCAGTTAAAGTATATCTAAAATGGGTGAAGTATTAAAGTGGGTAAAGGGAGTTTTGTATGTTAATTCTTCTAGGATACAATTCTCTCTACGGAAGCATTAACTCATTACACAGCAGACTAGTAGCCCAAAGCAGAGCTTCCCAGTGAGATGGCAGGTCTAGGCTACAGGTCTGCAAGAGGCAATACTCGCTTCCACCCTTGGGGTGGCTGGGACTGGGGTCCTTTAGCAGTCTCACCCCAGGCCCTGAGCAGGCTCCTTCATGTGCACCAGTACACTGTGCAAATATTATCATTCTCTATGTGTGTTATGGCTTGAAAAGGTTGGAGAACCACTGGTTTAAGAAGTAAATATATTTTTAAAAGTCTCCTCACTCGTAACCATGGCAAAGTTTAAGCACTGGATGGCTTATTATACTAACAATACTAACTGATTACCAATACTAATGTGGTCTAGAAAAACTAAATACATATTCATGATCTAAGAGCTCAACCCAGTAACCAGAACTCTGTTAATAATTAGCTTCCTTTGTCTACAAGGGAAAGAGATGCACGAATAGTGAGGGCTTTCTGCAAGGCCCACCATGGAAGGCAGGAACTGCATGGGAATGAAGACTAGGCCTCTTCAGAGACGGTGTCTGGGAGCCAGAAGCTGGAGAGACCTTAGTCATAAGAGATGCTAGTTTTCACGCTGACACCCCCTAAATAGCATGGCTTGGCTACACTCTCCCTTTGCTTCTCTTTGGGGCACTGTCCCACCTTTTCTACCAGTTGTCTTCTGCCCCCAGTATTCCATATCTTCTCCACTAGTTCTGTGTTTCTGCTTATTTGTAGGTTTTGATTTCTTATCACTTCCGCCTTCTCATAATTCTTCCTGGTCCCTACCTCTATCTGATTATCAATCTCAACCTCTCTCTTCCTCCCTCACACCCTCTGCGTCTTTCTCGGTCAGCTCCTACTGCCAATTCTCTGTCTTTGTCCTCGTTTTCCAATCCGTATTCTTTTTTTTTTTTAACATTTTATTTATCTTTAGAGGGGAAGGGAAGGAGAGAGGAAGGAAACATCAATGTATGGTTGCTTCTCGTGCATCCCCTGCAGGGAACTGGCCCCTGCCGGAAACTGGCCTGCAACCCAAGCATGTGCCCTGACTGGGAATCAAACCGCGATCGTCTGGTTCGCAGGCCCGCGATCAATCCACTGAGCTACACCAGCCAGGGCTCCAATCCGCATTTTTAAAAATGCAAAATCTCAGGTTTTGTCCCAGGCCCTTCACTAACCTACAGTTTAACTGATCTTGGGTCAAATACCCACTGGCTGAAAGGAGCCAGAGTCACAGAAATCAGAACACACTCCCTTTAACAGAGCTGGGATGGGTGGGACAATTTTCCTTTGACGATCTCTAGGTAAGTCAGCCTCCTCAAGAGAACAATGTTTTATATTGCCACTTGTCAAAGAGCATTTAAACACATTTATCTCATAAACAAGTCTTTTTGGTAATTTCCTTTTCCCATCCATCCATCCATGCATTCATCCGTCCACCCACCAAATATGAATCTCTGTGTCTTTAGAAGAAATGCATAAGGTCTCCAGTAACAATAATGGTCCTTGAGGACCATGAACCTCCAGGGAAACATAAATTATATATACATGTCATTATAACTTCCCCCCAAATGATATAAACCAAGTGCTATGAAAGTTCAAAGAAGAAAGACATCTTCTAGGTAAGAGCAGAGACCACCTCAGCTGGGCCCTGAAAGACGGGGAACACTCTGACATTTATCCCACACTGAAGGAACAACATGAGCCTAAGCCGCAAATTAGTAGATCTTGGTAACATCAGAATTCAGATTTGGTATTTTAAATTCTAGAAAAAATACATAATCATTGAAAAAATTTCAAATCAAAGTGAAAAGTGTAAAAAATGCGTCCCTTGTCACTATTCATACTTACCCCTCTACGAATTCTCCCCTCCACAGATAACCAGCATTAGCTGTTCACTATGAGTTACCCCAGACTCTTCTCTATACCATTAAATTAAAGTTTTATCATTATCTTACAAAGAAGTGGGTTTAGTAATTCTTTAAGTGAAACTTCCATCGCCCCTTGTTATTATGGGGCTGTTAGCTTGAACTTATGTAAAAGGACTCGATTCAGCCTTTGAAGCAGCTCTTGTTTATAGCGGGTCATTTTCACCAGAATTGGAAGAACGTCAGAGGTGGGTACTCATACACTGGCCTGAGGAAAAGATCCCATTGCACCACAGAAAGTCCTATGTATACTGAGATGGGTATTCAGATCTCATCATACCTTTCAGTGTACCACGTAAGCTTTATGTTTGTCTCTACCAGAAGGTAAATTTTATTCTAATAATAGAATGCTGATAAAATTGTTGAAGGCTTAAGAAGAGAAATTAGAAATCTCTCTGTTCTACAGCATCGCTTTTTAAACAAGCCAAGTGAATTAGTTATCAGCTTGTGTCTAATAGCATAGGCTCTTGAACTGACTTGAGCTTCTTCCTTTCACACCCAAAGTCAGATTTCTAAAGGAACCTATCACAGAGCATACGAGGCGAACGCAAGTTATATGGATGTTGCACACTTACCCCAGACTGCCATGAAAACAGCGAAGAAGACAGTGGCTCCGTTGTCAAAAAGGTGGGTGACCTGGGAACGTGATGAGTCACAGTTAAATAACTTCTTATATGCTAGATGATAATTCGCAATTTTTTTCAAGTTCTACAAAAATAGATGTGATGATACAATACATTTTCCTGGGTTTCTTTGGAAGATATTCCTTTTGTATCATAATCAAGAAGTGAATTTCTCTAAATGTGAAGTAGTTTGGATATGGAAGAGAGACTTTTCTCCGTTTATGTGGGTGTCGGCTAGCTAGCAGCAGCCCCAATAGTGCTACTAAGAATTTCCATTTGTGTATGAAAGACACATGGACAATAACTAAGACGGGGGGCGGAGAGGGGAGGGGGGTGGGGAGCACTGGGGGGGTGCAGGGCTGGGAATACAAGAAAGAAAACTGTACTTGAACAAAAGTTAAATAAATTAAAATATATATATATAAAAAAAAGAATTTCCATTTGTGCACTAGAAAACGTGCTGTACGTTCACATGTACATATGGAGATATTTAATACTAGGTAGGTATTATTGTTGCTGCTTTAAAAGTTTCTGATTTCCCAAGCACTCTTCTTAATGCCTCATTTATTCACTTTGAAAACACCACCACTGTGCTTGCATAGTTTTGAGCAAACATTTCCTGGGCTACCCTCTGGCTTTCAGCATTATAAAGAGGAGAGAGCAGACCATTAACATAATCTACTTCCACCTGAATTAAATCCTTGGGTAATCACTATTTTACCCACTACACATAACACAAAGACAGCCAGCAACTATTCTGCTGTTAGAATAATATATTCTATCTCAAACTCTACAGCAGAAAGCAAAGATAATCTTGCTGCAAAACTGCCAGGCTCATTCCTGCCTCCAGGGTAAATCACACCAATATTGTGCCAAATTGAAATGATGACGGATATGTTCATAAAGCATAATTTGGGGGGGATGCTTTATAGTTCGCTATAAAGTATACTTTACTGTCCTTTGGAGAATGTGCCAAGCCTAAACAGATCTTTTCCTGCTATATCAGAGTGTGCAATACTTCAAAATTTTCCAACGGTTTATACTTTCTTTTTCATGAACACAGGAGAGAAGGCATCATTCAAACATCTAACGTGAGACGTAAGTCTTAAAGCCCATTACTTCATATGCCGAGGGAGTGTTAAGCGGTACTCAGCATCCAAGCAAGCCTGACAGTCCCAGTGGCTTGCGGTTGGTGTGGGCTCTCCTTTAGGGTATTCACCGGGAGTTGGTAGGAGCTGTAGCCAGTGCCGCCAGGGTAGACTCTGGAATGGGTTGTAGGTCATTACTGTGAGTTGCTCAGATCAGCTTTCCTCCCTACTCCAAGTTATAGATCTTGCTCACGCAGGTCACCAGGGAGAACATCGCTCAAAGAGAACCACTATGAGTCCTTCCCTGAAGCTGGTAAGCCAGCATTTGGAGAGAGACATTTTTCTGCTGCAGTTAGCAATTTGAGAACTCCTGAATCAGGAGGGTAGTGAGTTAACAGGGACTTCCGGTTCCTACTTAGATGGTGAGGTAGCATAAGCTCCTCCTGCCAAAGTCAACCCTAGAGAAGCAAGATAGTGGATTCTGGAAACTACGAAAACACAAAAACAAACACCTGGAGAAACTCCAGGAGAGATGGAAGGTTGTCTTGAACTGGAGGTGGGTGTGTGTGTGTGAGAGAGAGAGAGATGGTAGGGTATAGGGACAGTTAAGTAGCAGTTCCTAAGCAGAGTGAGAGCACAGGTTTGAGAAATACCCAAGTTCTATTTCAGTCTCTCCCTCAAGGGTCACTGCATAATTAATTTTCCAGCCCTCAGAAATCTGCTGTAGTAGGCCAAACTGGCGTTCTTGGGATAATGTCGGGGTCGCTCAGAGCCCTGCCTGGCTGAGCAGATGATGACAGTAGGTGCTGCCTGGATGGCTCCCCTCAGGTCTTCACTTCTCAGGGCGTTCCCTCTCAAACCCCAGGCCTGTGCTGTGTGGTCACGGGTGAGTAGTAATTTTTTGCCTCTCTGTACAAAATGGGAATAACAACATCAAGGTTTAAAATCGCTATGAGAATTAGAAAGAATAAATGTAGGTTGCCTAGCTGTATTGATAGCTAGAGCCTAGCTGTTATCATATAATTATTGTTCTAGATGTTATATCCAGTAGGGTAACTGCCCAAAGAAGCCCCTGTAAGATCTGATGATCCTTTTAAGGAATGATCCTGGATCTCCTAAAGAGAGAACTTCACTCAAGGCATGTTTTTCCAGGTAAAAAACAAAGAAACAAATACCCCTCCTCACCCCCACTCCACCACCCCACCACCCACCAACTGTGTCTCTGAGAGTCCCCAGAAGTAGAATTTTTGCACCTGAATCCTCCAGGCTTAACACGTGATCTATAAACAGAAATTAAATTGCTGACCGAACTCTTTTGATCCTTACTAAAATCTATTTTTCCCTAGCTCACTCTGTTTGTCCTCATCTACTCAGGTCTATTTGTCCATTCTTCAAAGGTAGGGAGAGTATTTTGTGCTCTTTTGGTTCCTTGCTGCATATAAAAAGACCCCAAATCTTTTTAAAATCCCAGCTGGCTGCTGCGGTTTGGGCTCTGCACAGACTGGCCACCTGCAGTGTGAAAGACATCGCGGATGGGCGGGCTCCTGGGCTGCCTGTCAAACGTTCCCTCATTTATAAGGAACAAAACTCTGGCATGCCAGCAGCATAATTGGGTAACTCCACACTGCAGTGATCACAGAGGTTCGAGGAAATGTGCCAACCCCTTTCATATCTGGGATCTGGAAAGGTTAACAGGCAGTAGGTCTTGGAAGAGTCTTCACCAACCCATACTTCAGCCATTGCTATGCATTAGTGACAATGCGCCTAAGTAAAACACCACAGGAATTTGATTAAAATGCCTAAAATTTTAGTAAAGAAAGGCACAGAATGAGAAAGGGAGATGCAATAACCCATCATAGACATAATGGTGCTCTATGTTTCTTTGTTTCAAAACACCTTCACATGTACTATCTTTGGTCCTCAGGACCTGTCACGGGGCAGAGAGGGCAGGTGTGCGTTTCGGAGATGAGAAAGCTTAGCCTCAGAGAGGCTGTACCTGTGCAGGGTCTAGGAGGTCAAAGCAGCTGAATGAGCCTTGAATCTAAGTCTTTTTTGCCAATAATGGTGATGAAAGAGGAGGAAAATGATGGCAGCTCTTATCTACTGATACCTTACGTACCTCAGTATACGTCTTATAACAATTACGTGAAACAAGCGTCATGTTCTCCATTTTGCAAATGAGAAAACTGAAGCTCAGGGAGGTTAAATAACTTGTTCCTTAAACTGACAAGTGGTGAAGAGCAGAGTCAAGATATGAACCTTTCTCTGACCTCTAGCAACTGTGATTTTTGCACTCTGCAAGCTGCAGCTTCTTGTGATGACAGTTAGAGCCAATATATTTAACATACATATACAGTAAAAAAGATACTTGAATTAGAATATTGAGTGATGGGGGTAAGTCTATCCTACAATGTGAACTTGAGAATCAAAGACCAGAAATGACAGAGAGAGTATGCTTAGCCTCTGTTCCTCAGGAAGGTGTATGTAAAAGTCAAGCAACCTTTAATGCTGCCTATTAGAAATTACCTTGGCATAAACGCAGCTGTCTGACAGCCTCATGAATGGACAGTATTTATCGCACACAGGACACATGATGATATCTGTAGCTTGGCAGACTTCTTTACTGGAAAAGAGAACAGGGATGGACATTTTTGACGACATAAGACCATTCTCCCCTGCCCCACCAATGACATGAAAATATTCAACCAGTTAATAAGATTCAGTAGATTTCATTTTTGTCCTCCAAAGAGTCTTAGCCTCATCTGTTATTAATATAAACAAGATCCTGCATAATTTAATAATTGGATAAGCCTCCTTATTTATGGGGCTATTTTCTTGGCCTTACATATTAATAAATACATGAAGCAAAACATCGATTTTCATACCCCAAATGATACAAAAGTCATTCATAACATTGCACAGGTTTGAAGCAATGTCACACTGAATTATGGGAACAATGAGATACCTAAAAGTGCCTGCCTTCATTTCTATATGTATAAATTACAACTAGTAATGGAGGAATACATAAAAATATTAGGAATTAGTTCTGGGAGAAAGTTACACCTCGTTAACAATGTCACCAGAAAGTAAAATATGTTTGCAGGCAGGATGATCAATCATTTTTATCTTCGCAATCACTTCTAAAAGGTGCATTTATTATTTAAGAGCACTGGCCAGCCTTGCAATAAGATCTCTGTGAATACCTTAAACTCTGTCTTAGTAAGAGAGCCAACACTGACGAGTCATCAACACTGACTCGTTTGAAAGGCCCCAGCACATGGGCGGGATGTCTTTCTGGTTTAGGTTTAAGTGTCCTTGTAAAAGCACAGAATTCATAAGAAATGACTGTTAACCCATGATTTTGCAGTATTAGCAGAAAGAAAAAAGCGAGAAAGTCAGAAAGAGCAAATTTTATGGTGACTGAAAGTGATTTGTTCTGTGGACATATTATGGTTTTTAGGTCCAGAAATGCAAATTCTGCTCCCTTGGTAGCTGAAGACGATGCAGCAAGAGCAGTCAATGAAGACACTTAGTAATTTGAGTCTTTTAATTTTTTCCAGAAGAGACTGAGAGGGAAGTTACAGGGAAAAGCTAAGTGACCCATGCTCTGTGAATACCCCCAAAGCACACACAGCCATCATTAAATAATAGCAAGCTCACCCACACCCGCCCCCCCCAACCCCCGTACCTGACTTGGCAGTGATCCAGAGTAATGACTCCATACAAAAAGACAAACAGTCCAATGAAGGCAGCTGGGAAGAGCATGCCGGTGTACCAGCCTAACCAGGCAAAATACAACCCAATCTTCTCTCCAAAGTACCGCCTGTGTGAGACACAACAGCCTTACAAGTTACAGTGAAGAGTTTAGAGGCAGGTATTGTAACACTTTTCTCAGTGTTTTACTTTTCAGTGGCTTTGCAGCCACAGATGTGCAGACAAAGTAAGCAAAGAGAATGGAACATTTGACTAAATTTAGGCTCTTTATCAGGAATGGAATGAACCCTTTTATAAAACAACATTTACAAGCTTACTCTGAGAAAATGGAATAAACCCAAGCCTGTTCAGGAAGCTATAATACTTTTGTTAATATAAAACCAGGATTTGAAGACCTGGTGCCAACATCTCATTTTTGCCATTTCTGAGTGTATATTTGTTTGTAACATATGTATTATCATTATGTATTTCTTTAAAAAATAAGAAACCAAGTTACTGTGAAAAACTTTAAATATCCCTTTCAGAAGGTGAAGGGATTATTCAGAGAACATGTATGAATGACCCATGGACATGGACAACAGTGTGGGGATGGACTATGGGGGTGGGGGGCTAGATGGAGAAGGGCAAGTGGGGGAAATTGGGGCAACCATAATAGCATAAACAATAAAATATTTTAAAAAATAAATATCTCTTTCAGGAATTTGTAGCTTTACCAGATGTTTACAGTGCTAGAATCACAAGATACTACGAAGAAAAAAACCTCTAATTACTGAGATTCAACATGAATATGAAGTATGTCTGGAAAAAGTCCATCCACTGTTAATATAACAAGAATGGTTTGCACAACATCAATGTAACCTGGCAGCCAAGGAGAGTGGACTGGAATGTACATGCACGAATAATGATGACTTCCTGTACTAGTCATTGGGGGCAGGAGACCCCAGTTGAGTGAGCATGTGCACTGTATGGCTATCACATTCAAAATGACTGAGGAAATAGGACAATGAATCTGCGTCAAATTTTGCATTAAGCTTGAACATTCCTCCATGGAAACTATTTGGATGACTGAGAAGGACACAGCTATGGGCAACTGGTGATCAGCAGCTTCATCACGACAATGTGCCTGCTCATGCATTTCGTCTTGTGCAGAGTTTTTTGGCAAAATGTCCAATTACCCAGGTGACTCAGACCCCCTCAAGCCCAGTGACTTGAGGTGCCCTGTGACTTCTGGCTTTTCCCCAAACTAAAATCACCTTTGAGAGGGAGGGGATTTCAGATTGTCAATGAGATTCAGGAAAATACAATGGAGCAGTTACGGAGACGGGGAGAACTGTGTGAGATTCCAAAGTGCCTAGTTTGAAGGGGACTAAGGCATCATTGTCCTATGCATAATGTTTCTTTATCTTGTATGTTCTTCAGTAGATGTCTATTTCATGTTACATCACTGGACACCTTCTGGACAGACCTCCTAGACACTTAGAACAACTTTCTCTTTTAAGGGATAACTTATAACAGGCTTCAATATCTACCTGTATCATTTTTTTTTCTGAGGCTAACCAGGCTGCCTAGTGCCCTGTGGTCTGTGAAGTTTGAAAGCGTCTAGGACATTCCTTGGTCTTTCTTTTCTTTTTTAAATATCACTAATACAATCAACGCGTTGATACAAGAATACAAACCAAATTGTGCTTTCTGTGCCTTTCCACTGCTACATTTCATGAGTCAGAAGGTAATTATTTCCTAGCCCATTGTAAGAATATTCTAATTAGCTTTTTCATTCCCGTTCTAAACACCTGTTGTTGACCATTTGTTTCTATATACCAGCTACTTCTTTCCTCTCAGAATGTCCAATGGCTCGTAGGAACACGCAGTTATTTATCTCTCATCCATTGTCTCAATGGAAACTTTTCTCTCCCAGAAGACTTTTCCAACATGCCTTTATATACCCATATAGCTATTTATTCATTCAACAGATAAAAAATATCTACTATGTACCAAATACTGTGCTGGGTGCTGAGAATACATTGGTGAGAAAGATAAGGTTGGTCCCTGCTCTTATGAAGCTTGCTAGGCAACAGAGGGGACTCACGTAGATCAATTAAGGAGGAAAATGTATAATTATAATGCAAAACTGAGAAAAGAGCTAAAAAAGGAGAGGAATACAATTCAATCAGCATATATAACAAGGCTATTTGGCCACCCAGGCCAGGGAAGCCTTCTTTGAGAAGGTAACTATTGTGCTAGTGTGTGAAAGTTAGCCAGGTGGGGTTGGTGCCAAGATAGAGAGTTTTCAGCAAAGAAAACAGTTTCCGGCAAAGAAAACAGTTTGGACAAAGATCCTGGGGTAGGAGGCACCAACCGCAATGAGGATAGTGTGACTGCAGCATTGAGAACAATAGGTGGGTGTGAAGTAGGTTGGAGCTGGGCCTCCATGGATCTTGTAGAACATGCTAAGTGCACTGATCTTTGTCCCAAGAGAAATGGAAACTCACAAGAGGGTTTTAATGATCAAGGGACAGGATCAGATTCACATTCCAAAACGATCACTCTGCCTGCAGGGAAGAGTATGGGTTTGGGATGGGCCCAAGTGGGGAAAGGGAGACCAAGTAGGGGAGAACAGTGTTAGTCTAGGTGACAGAGGGAGGAAGCAGTATAGCGGAGGAGATGCCAGGTATGGCCAGATCGGAGAGAGATGGAGGAAGCAAAGTCTCTAGGACAAGAACTATTCTAGAGACCCGATTCCCTAGACGCTCCACTGTTTCTACTCAAACCTTGCCTGTGCTTCTCCTCTCCCTTCCCTTTGGCCAACACCAGCCCCACTGCCCTTCCAGGACTCAGCCCTGCAGAGCCTTCCACAGGGGCACTACCCCCTACCCATCCTCCCCATGTTTCTGAGTTACTGTAAAACTCACCACCTCCACCAGACATTTGACCTAATTGTGCATGGTCTTGTATTATTTTATACTCGTCTCAAGTATGCAGGGTCTGTTTCCCTGAGGACATGAAGAGGTTCTCAAAGCCAGAGGCTGTAGCCTTAGTGTGTCTTTGCCAATAGTACTTAGCATCGTACTAGAAACACAATGGGCAGTTAATTAATACTCACTGACAAACTGCAAAGTCTTAATCAAAACACCGTCATGAATGAGATGTTCTGCCTGCAGCAATTTCCTGTAATATTTAATCAATATAATACTATAATATGAAACTGAGGCTGGGAAGAGAATTTGCTTTTATTTCGCTCCCCCTGCTGTTTTGTCATGTATCGGAACTAGTCAAAGGAAAATAATTTCCTCTCAGAAAATATTTTCCACTCACACAAATCACCTGGATCATTTATTTTACCAATACAAAGGATGGAACACAATTCATCAACGCCCTTGAGTCAATAGGAATAAACACTTTGAAACAAGGACTCTGGCAGGAAGAATGACTACTCAGGGAGATGAAACAAAGTGAGTTGTCTCATTTCATTTTCCTCTGGGTTCATGTTTTGAGAGCCTCTGTAAAAGTGAAACAAATCCAGCTGGTCTAGGAAATGAGACATGACTTTCTCTTTAATAAGAAATCTGTGAGGTGTGGATTGTTGCTACAAGTCCTAATAACCAGTCTTTAAATAAATAATGAGATGCCAGGGTAGAATCCTGCCATGGCAGAAAGTTGGGCATACATAGACCCTTAAAATACATTTTCACTTCACAATTGTCATCAGCTACTGCTGGGATTATATCCTAAGAATCCTGAAACACCAATCCAAAAGAACCTATGCACCCCAATGTTCACAGCATCAGAATTTATAATAGCCAAGTGCAGTAAGCAACCTAAGTGCCCATCAGTAAATGAATGGATCAAAAAAACTGTGGTTCATTTACACAATGGAATTCTACACAGCAGAAAGAAAGAAGGAGCTCCTGCCCTTTGCAACAACATGGATGGAACTGGAGAGCATTACGCTAAGTGAAATAAGCCAGGCAATGAGGAACAAATACCATATGATCTCACCTTTAAGTGGAATCTAATCACCAAAACAAACAAGCAAGCAAAATATAATCAGAGACACTGAAATTAAGAACAATCTGACAGTAACCAGAGGGGAGGTGGAAGGGGATAATGGGAGGGAAGGGAGGAAGAATTTTCAGGAACTATAAAGGACACATGTACAAAACCAAGGATGGGGCATAGAAGCAGGGGAGGGAGGTGGGGATGGCTGGGGTGTGGGGGGAGCGATGGAGGGGTAAATGCAGACAACTGTACTTAAATAACAATAAAATAATTTTTAAAAAAATCTTCAAAACAAAAAAAAAGCTGATATACTTACTCTTTTACCTGTAGTATTAAAACAATCTTTAAAGGTTATTGGTTTCAAATGAAAACTAAAATAAACCTGAAATGTATTAGAATGACAGCTCCTCATATATCTTACTAAAACATCATAGTAACTAATGTTCCATTTGTCACTAATATGCGTAAGCAGTGTCACCTCTCTACAATTGTCACTGATGATAAGTCATATAGGTGACCTGCTCCATATGGAGTTCCATGGAGACCTGGCTAATCTCACAGGCCCCTTCCTGAGGCCTTTTTGGAGGAAACAGCATCCTCATCAGATGGAGTTCGGGTTGCCCTGAGAGCTGCCCTCTTGGGAGGAAGCCAGATTCCAGCGAGAACTGTGCACCTCCGACCGTTTTCTCTTGTCCCAGCAGACACTCTGCCCTAATCACTCTGTGCAAGCTTTTTATATGCACAGCAGGGCACAAACTCACCTTACGAGATCCAAAGGCTGGTATTTATACCACACACCCCAGGAGGCCCAGCACTCATAGAGCAGGTGTCGGTGGTTTTCGGCTCCGTGGGTTCTAATGGAGTTTTTGCTTCTGTAACTTCCCTGGAATAAAAACACCAGTGAGGTAACACCCACACAAGCCACAAGGAAAGTTACTAGTTATACAAGTCTCCTATGGCAAGAGTAGCAACAGAGGTGATATGAGACAAAAATGGATCCATACTATGGAGGGGAAAGAAGTTTGATCCGTTACTCTGGTCATTATCTCGTTGGTGATCCTGTGTGGGAAGAAGCACGTGGCTGCTAGAATCAGGCAGGTTCCAGCTGAGTTCAGATTCAGTTCTGCTGCTTCTTGGCTGGGAGACCATAAACTCTCCGAGCCTTGGACTCCTAGTTCATAACGGAACTGATAATGCCCATCTCAGTGGGTTTCTTCTGAGGTTTAAGTGAATAGCATATCTTGTTAGGAGGCCATGCCCCACACAGACCAGTTCACTTTCCCAGTTGTGTCAAGAGCACTTGGTAAACTGCCATAGAGGTGACATTGCCACATGGCCTTATCTATGAGAAAACACTGGAATGTGAAAGCTGGCAGTCACCTCAAAATCTGAAAAACTCGAAATTAATTTGACCTCCTCACTGAGAAAAGGAGGAGACCAAGGCCAGAAGGGTGGTGTTTTTCTGAGCCCAGCTAATGGCAGCTGGTTTCACAAACAGAAAACGTACTTCCTCCAGGTGAAGTGATCACTGAAAAGTCCTTTCAACCTGAGAAGCCCTTTTTTAGTGGAGAGTAAACAGGACCGAGAGACGAGAAACTCGGGGTCAAGTCTCAGATGAACCACCAACTGTGTGTGTGGTGAGAGGTCGGCCAACCTTTCCCTAAACCCCTATATTCCTTTAAATTTCAAACATCAAGCAAGGACACTAGTATCTGCCCTCCTTGCCCCCGAACATTGCTGTGAGGTTAAATAATACAATCAAGTTAACTTGAGACTAAAAAAGTAAAAAGAACAATTATGTCATTTCAGCTACTATTATTAATTTGGATGTTCCCTTATAAAATACAGGGCTTTATCAAGATATGAAAACCACAGAGAAACCCTTGTGTTACTCTGTAAGGTTTCATAAGTGATCTCCCCCGACACCCTCATGCCCACCACCCACTCACCCGCGCATCTGCCCATCTGCTGCTGACCTTACCCTGGGGAAGGGCTGGGCAGTGGGAGGGCGCAGTACTCACTGACACTTTTGGGGGGCAATGTCAACTAATAACTACAGGAAGCCATGTGATATTCTGGTAAAAAATTTCTCTTTAGAGTTAAGAAACAGCCGTGTGTGGCTCAGGAAGGCAGGAGGGAATGAGGGGACGGGATGAAAGAAGGTGGAAAGATTCGTCAAAGAGCATACATGAAGGGGAACCCTCAAAACCCAGAATTTATTTATAAAAAATGTGTTTATTCTTACATGTTGAAACCTCAGTCATCTTCAAAGTACTCTCTGTCTGATGCAAAACACCTATCGAGGTTTTTCCCACTGCTCAAAACAGTTTTTGAACTTGCTGATTCTGATGCCTTTTAGTGCTTCTGTGGTTTTTTTGTTTTACTTCTTCCACATCAGCAAAATGTTTCCCTTTGGGGACTTTTTTAATCCAGGGAAACAAAAAAGGTCACTTGGGGTGATATTGGGTGAATAGCATGGGTGGGGTACAGGGATCATGTGCTATTGGTGAAAAACTGCTGAACACTCAATGTGGTCGGCAGGTGTGCTTGTAAATCGCCCATCATGAAATGGGGAATACACTGAAAGTCTTCAAAAAAAATTCACTGAAGCCAAATGCAGCCTCTCACAACAATGCCAGCTGGTACACTGATACAGATGGGTTCCTGGAACACTCACCTAGCAGGGGAAGCCTGCACTAGAAGGGGCCCATCCGCCAGGAGAACATTTCGTGGGGGTTTTTTTTGGTCCCTCCTTGTATGCATGACCCATAGACACAGACAACAGTAAGGTCATAGCCAGAGGGAAGGAGGTGAAGGTGGATAAAGGGGAGGAATGGGGACATCTATAACAGTGTCAACAATAAAAATAAAATTAAAAAATAACCAAACACAAATATATATTTAACATAAATACAGAAAGCCATAAGAGAGAAAATAAAAACCTTTGTGTCACAATGTTTGCTTCTGTGATACTAAAAGGATCATTCCCAAATTGTTTCATGGCAGACTGTAAATAGGGCCTCACATCAAAGCTACCAGTTTTGTTAATGAATAGAGGTTTTTAAAAAATATTTTATATATTTATTTTCAGAGAGAGGGGAAGGGAAGGAGAGAGGGGGAGAAATATCAATGTGTGGTTGCCTCTCATGTGTCCGCTACTGGGAACTGGCCTGCAACCCAGGCATGTGCCCCTACTGGGAATCGAACCGCGATCCTTTAATGAATAGAGTTTTAGAAATTCTAAATCACCTCTCACATCCTCATGGAGTTTGCAGTCAAGGGAAGAAACATTGTTAGCCAAATGAAAAGACTGGCCATCTGATGACGGTTGGAATTCTCCTCTGAAGTTTATCAGTGAACTGTTAACATTACCTCTAGTAGAAGATGGTTCCAAAAATCACTACGAGTAGCTTTCCCCTGGCTAGTCTGTGATGTTCTAGAGGGCATACACCATGATGTTTATTCCCATACTCTCTTTCATGCGGTGACCAGTACTGAGTAGGGGCACAATACCATAAAAAGACAATAATCTCTTGCCAATAATGAAAAATCCATATGTAAAGAGAACTCTGGGTGAAATAACCCAAGATCTACTGGGGAACTGGATTTAAGAGTAATTACAGTTACATTTACAAAAGCCCTGAAATAAGACAAAGAGCATGTAGTAAATAAAATAAAAAAGGAAAAAAAGATAAATGCATTTAAAAAAATCAGAATGTATGTATCTTAAAAGAGCAACGATAAGTACAACACTTTTAATTTCCATTTGTCACCCTTTGGTTACCAGAGACTTTGCAAAATGGCTTCCTCCCACTCTTCAAAGAATAACTATACATTTCCATGTTGCAGAAACTATATCCTCCAGGAACATTTTCCCCCTGGGTCTACTGCCTCATGCAAATTTTCAATGCCTCAATAATTTTATGACTTGGAGTCCCTCAGCTATTCCTCTGAAATCACGCTGAGTGACTCCTGGTTTCAAGTATTCTGGCAATTACACAAAAAGACACACAGCGATAAACCGTCCTACGCTGGGTCACACAGCGAGTAGGCCTAATCATCTACTGCACACGTTAAATTCATTCTGAAAAGATGTCATATCAACAAACTCAATTAATGACAACCCCCAGAAGCTGATTTAAGGACCAGAAATTGGCCCAGAAGGAGAAAAGGCAGGACAATACCTCGTGCAGAGGGAAGGCAGCTTCATAGGAGCCATTGGTAAGCAAGCGATTCAGGCCTGAAAAAGCAGAAAGTCCAGTTGGAATTAATACAGAGTTTCAACCCTGACACTGTTCACGGCGGATGTAAGGGTAGTTCTTGCTAGGGAAGACCATCTAGGTTTTCAAAAGCCAAGGAAACCCACTTGGGAACAACACCAACAGTTTAGAAAGACGGTCGCTATCTGCTAGGAAGCTGGAATCAAGAGCGGGGAATTTTCAAAGAGAAAACAAGACAGCACACCCAGTACAGTGCTTGGCTTGCAGACTGGAACATGCTGAGAGCCGCGGGCACGTTAATCATATCAAAATAAAACCCTGACAAGATTTTCTACCAGGAACACCTCTATTTTTATCCAGAAGCTTCAAAGATGGACCGATCTAATTCCTCTACATTGGACGAGTGGTGTGACTTTGGAAAAGTCCTCTTGTCCTCAGGCCTCAATTTCCTCATCTACGATATGGGGGAGGGGCATTGAAATCTGTGGATATATATTTTTAAAACAGCTTTATTGAGATACCTGACCTATAATAAATGGCATATGTTTAACACATGTAATTTGAGGAGTTCTGATTTGCATACACTCCGGAAACCATCAGCACAATCAAGAGAGTACACATCCAACACCCCCAAAGTTTTGTCATCCCACTCTGTAACTGCCCTCTCCTCCCTGCGCCCACTCCAAGGCAAACAGTCATCTGTCACTGTTAGCTTGCATTACTAGAGATTTACATACATAGAAGCACAGTACTTCTTTAACTCAGCATGATTATTTTGAGGTTCATTTCTTTTTATTGCTGAGCACTATTACATCATATGGATATATAATTATTTGTTTATCTAGTCCCCTCATGAGAGACATTTGGGTTGTTTCCAGTCTTGAGCTATTACCAAAAAATGCAGCTCTGAGCATCTGTGTACAAGTCTTTGTATGGATACCCACTTCCGCGTCTTTTGGGTAAATAGACGTAGAACGACTAGATGACATGATAGATGTCCATTTTAACTTTTTGAGGAAATGCCAAACTGTTTTCTGATGTGTTTGTACAATTTTACACTTTCATCGGCAGCATACGAGAATTCAAGTCCCTCCACGTCCTTGCCAATACTTGGTAGGGTCAATCTTTAATTTCAGCCATTCTAGTAGGTGTGCAGCGGTAGCCTGTGGTTTTAGTTTGCATTTCTGTAATGAATAATGATGTTAAAATCTTCTCATGCACTAATTTATCATCACTATATCTTCTCTTGTAAAATGTCTGTCTAAACCTTATGCTCATTAAATTGCTATTATTGAGTTATAAGTGTTCTTTACATGTAAGAGAAGAGAAGCCTAATATATAAGAGAAGCCTAATAGCTTCTCTTTTCATTTTCTTAAAAATATATTTCAAAAAGCAGAAGTTTTAATTTTGTGAACTCCAGTTTATCCATAATTTTCTTTTATGAATGTGCTTTTCATATTATATTCAAGAATTCCATAGCTCAAGGTCACAAAAATGTCCTCCTAGAATTTTTAGAGTTTTAGGTTTTCATTTAGATCTATGATCCATTTTTATGATTAGTTTTAATATATGGGCTCAGGTACATTACATGGGTATAAATTGTTCTGGCACCATTTGTTGAAAAGATGATCTTCATCCACTGAAATTCCTTTGAGCCTTCATCAAAAATCAGTTGTCCACCTGTGTGGCTTCACTTCTTGTTTATCTATTCTGTTCCACTTACCTATCTTCACACCAACATAATACACTCTCTATTACTGTAGATTTGTAATAATTCTTGAAATCAGGTAGCTAACTAACAATTTGTGTTCTTTTTCAAAGTTATTTTGACTCTCCTAGGTTTCTTCACTTCCTTAGTAATTTTTAAATCAGTTTTCGAATTCCCCACTCCCCCATCACACACTCTGGGAGTTTGACTGAGATTGTGCTGAATCCATAGATTAAATTAGGGATAATTGACATGTTAACAATATTATGTTTTCTGATCCATGAACAGGATATATGTCTGAAATTATTTAGGTCTTAGGTTTACAATTACTCAGTGTAAATTGTAGTTTTTAATGTACATGTCTTACGTATCTCTTGTCAGTTAAGTATTTCATGTTTTTGATGCTATTGTAAATGGTATTGTCTTTAAAATTTCAGTTCCTTGCTGTTTGTTGTTGATTTGTAGACATAATACTGAGTTTTATATATCAATCTTGTTTCTTGCAACAAGGCTAAACTCATTAATTCTACTAGCCTTTCAGTGGATTCCACTGGAGTTTCTATATAGATGGTCAAATCATCTGAGAATAAAGGTAGTTGTATGTACTTCTTTTCCAATTTGGATGTTTCATTCCTTTTCTTGTCTTACTGCACAGGCTAGTAGAATGATGAATACAAGAGTAGACATACTTGAACTGTTCCTTATCTAAAGGGGAGAGCATTCAGTCTTTTACTGTGAAGTATAATATTAACTATAAGCATTTTACAGATTCACTTTATAAGGTTTAGGGAGTTCCTTTCCATTTGTAGTTTGTAGGATTCTGTCAAATGCTTTTTCTGTTCTGTAGAGATGATCAAATAGTTTTCCTTTTTTTTTTAACTTTGCTAATATGGTAAATCATATCAGTTGATTTTCAAATACTAAGTCAACCTTTTAGTCCTGGATAAACCCTACTTGGTCATGATGTACTATACTTTTTAATATATAGTTGGATTTTATTTGCCAAACATTGTTTCTAATGTTTGCATCCATATTCACAGAGGCTATAAATTTATAATTTTTAATTATTGTCTTTGCCTGGTCTTGGGACCTGAGTAGTACTACCCCCATAGAATAAGATGAGAAGTAGTTTCTACTCCTGAATTTGTGAAAGGCTCTTGTAGAACTGGTATTACTTCTTTCCTGAATGCCTGATAGAGTTCACCAGTGAAATAACCTGGACCTGAAGTTTTCTTTGTGAGAAGTTTTAAAAAATACAAACTTAATTTCTAATTATATGTACAGAGACAGAGAGAGAGCTAGACAAGTTACTTAACACTTTTCTTGCATTTTTCCTGTTTTGATTATTTCAGGTGGGACAGGAAATCTTGTGTTTGTTACTCCATCTTGGCCAGAAGTGGAAGTTTAATGTGTTGACCTTTAAAGTTTTTTTTCAAATAGAGATTTATGATACTCCCTGAAATGTACCTCAGAGAGGATAATTGGATGTCTCTCAAGTGGTTTATAATAAAGAAATGGTCTCTATGATTAGATCATTATTAAGAGTCCAGAGTCTGAGCCCCACTGGAAAAAGAAACATGCACTGATCTACTTTGTATTGATGGAGCGTCGATGTTTAGGTACTTTTAATCACATTAACACAGTAATGTGATTTATGGTGCTTGACATTAACACTAAGTGTCTAAGGAAAGCATTTGGAATAACAATATCCACAGGGCTTTGTATTTTGTCTAGCACACGGCAGACCCTTCATAAATACTTGTGAAATGAGTGGATAAATGATTGCGTAGAAAGCTTTGAGTTCCTGGAGTTTCTATTGAGAATTCCCCATATCTCATCAATGATTTTCAAACATCTCAGATAGTATATATATTTTAAAAAGGATTCACATGGACCTAAGAAGAGACCCTGATGATGACCTTTGTAAGTTTATCATAATGTATCCAAGTCCTACAAAGTAAGAAAGTAGTTAATGTTTGAAGTCTATCAGTTTACTAACCTCCCCTCTGAGCACCAATCTGGAAAACACAAATCAACTTTAAGACTTCTTTTATGTGTTTATATAAATCTCTGTTGCTCTATCAATTGCTGTATTTTGAAGATGAATTTCAATAGGCTTGATTTTCACAGCTGTAATAAATTCAGAGTGAAGGTGAAAAACTTACACAGTGGTAGTTTGCACTCCACTGAAATTCTCTTATGAATCATTTTTATAAATCAGTATTTTTTGTTACCTAATCAATACTGGCTTATGCAAGATTCCACTTTCAGAAAGAGGTTCAGGCAGAAAATAACATTGGGCAGATATTAATTCTATCAATAAATTATTTTTCTACTAAGTTGTTTCTTTTATTTATGAAACCAAAGATGACAATGAAACATCAGATTAATAGCATCTGTATGTAGTTTTACTTGATATTTTGTTAGCATAATTCCTGATCCTGGGTTAATAGTTCATTCTGTAATTAGTTATTGCTAATTTTCCAGTTCAGCATTACTTATTTTCAAAACACTGGGAGTACTTAAATAGAATCCTCCGTTTTTCATCAAATGAGAGAACTAGTAAGAAAAAAATCCATTTTTACTAGAGATAAGATTACACGTCCTGTGTTCCTTCAGAGCATTTAAAATTCCCTGTCTCTGCCCTTCTTTTGTCTCCATGTTAACTAGTTGTAAAAATAGCCCACATTTTGAGGTGGAAAATTAAGCACAGTAATTGCTAGGTAGCCTCATTATACGCAGTTTTTGACTGTAGAAGGATGCTATGGCTAGACAGACACTGATGATGTTAAAACATTTTCACTTCAGTTCAACAGCACTTCTGCCATAAGCCAGAGACTGTGCTAGGCGATGATGATACAGACCAATAAGGCAACTTACATACAACTAAGGAGCTTATTATCTAGACTAGCAATTTTCAGCTGAAGATTCTCAACACACTAGTATGTCACAGTGAGTTGTAAGGTGTGCTGCATGTTATAACACCAATATTAGAAAAGGTGACATTTAAAAAAAACTATTTGTGTTTTATGAGATAACCAGAATAACACTGCCATAATCATTTCTCTCCCACTCACTCGTTTTATAGTATGCTCACGAAACAATGTTAACTGAAAAAAAAAAGTATGATAAAAATTAAGTGGAGCATACCCTAAGTTTGTTTTAAAAATTACATGGGCAAATAGGGGATAAACCTGAAAAAGTATTAACATAAAATTTAAAGTATTTAATACACCATAGTGTTAATATTTGTTCATGTTAGGTGGTAGAATTTTCATAATGTCATTGAAAATAAACAAAGATAATAAGAGTTGTAAATGATTAATTATGAAATAAACACACAGAGAACAATGGCCAGATGAATTCAGAGGAGGGACCCCTTCCTTTAAGCTGGAACGGGCATGAGGACTCTGCAGAAGACGTGTCTCAAGGACGGATGACTGCCGCAGAGAGTGTGGGCGTGTGTGGCCCCACCGCACTGCTGAAGTTGAGACAGATCTAAAGCAAGTTCACTTCGCCATTCCCACCTACGCCGACTCTCACTGGAAGGGCCACTCCAGGTACATTCAGATCTGGACTAAGTAACTGTCTACTTCTGCCTATCGTATTTCAGTTCATACAGCTTGGGATCAAAGTTGTCTTGGTAGCTTCACCATGCTCATGACTCACACGGAGCTGCACTCAAGTAAACCTCTCAAGTCTGTTCCTCTTCTGATGTTGAGCGACATTTCTCCCACGGGGCCAGGGAAGTTGCTTTGCTGAATTCGAGTGTAAGACTCTATTTACAAATTACCAAATGTCATCTTGTTGGATTTGGCCGAGATTCCCAGATCCCTGAGATCAGTTAGGCTCTTGACTCCAGTGACTAACATATTTAATACCTTCTTCCAGTCTCCACGCCACCTGAAAGCTTGCTGAGCAGGCTGTTTAGGCTAAGTGCCAGTTATCAGTGTATTGTCCCTTCGCTCCAAATGTACTTAATTGCCTGCTTTGCAATAATGGAGCTGGACATTGTAAATGATTTCTCCCCTACCAGATGGTACAACATGAAGCAATGTTAGCAGAAGGCACGGAAGGACACTGAAGGAGGAAGGAGTTGGTCTTCCTGGTACCAGTATGCTCCCCTCTGCAGGCTTCTGCAATACATGGCTTCTAGGGTACCCAGCTCCAGCAGTGCATTGGGGCCAGTGACACATGGCACCTCCCCAGGGGCAGGAGTCCCTTGAACAGCTTCAGAATAGTGCTGTTGATGTAACACCTCCAAACAAATGGCTTCCCTGGAACCCTCCAGACAGCTTCTGTAATACTTCACTACAGTACTGGGGAGGGCAGATTCCCAGAGAACGCTGCTCGCCCAGCACACCCAGCCAACGGCTCTGCTGCCCAGTGAACCCCAGCTGCATCCTGTCCAACAGGGCCTGAGTCTCAGCTTTGTTGGGGGAGTCTTTCTAGGGGTAGAGGCTGCTCCTAATTACTTGTTCTTCCTCTGTTCTTTGGAGGCCCTCTTACTCTTTACTAGCCAACCCTCCATGACCCCAATCCCCTGCCCCAGTTCATTTTTTCTGTTGAACTTTCCCTCTTCAATTATGGGGTCCTTTTGTCTCTTGATTAGACCCTGACTGATAGAGGTCATTAATCACGCTATTGATAAAAATCTTGCTGGGACAGAGATAAGGACAAAGCCACCCAACTGTTCCTGATAATATAATAGTCTGTCTAATAAGGCAGGAAATTTGGTAATCCAATACGGGAACATTCTCGCAAAAATGGCCAGTCTAACTTGTGGAGGTTGTTTAATGGGGGAGGTGATTATCTGCAGAATTTACTTTCATGTGACAGCTCACATGTCTGCACTTGGAGTGTCCTCTGCCTGGAATGTCCACCGTCCAACCCTCCATCCATCCACACTGGCTCCCTCTTGTTATGTCTCAAATTTCAGCTTCTCAGTGAAGCTTTCACTGACAATTCCATCTCAGCTTTATTGCACCCCCAGCCTTTCCCAGTCTATCTCTGAAACACCATCCATTTCAATTTCTTCATGTTACGTATTATATTGATCTCTTTATTGCCTGCTTTTAGCTCTTTCAACATAAGGTCCGGGAGAGACCTGAGCTCATCTCCCAACATCGAGTCCAGTGCCGGGCACATAGTGGGCATTCCACAGATATTTGCTGAATTGAGAATTGAGAGCATTTCTCCATGGCCTTACAGAAATGAAACAACATGCTATTTTAAAAAGACACTGAGGATGCCATTACGGTAAGATTTTACACTTGTGAGAGATCCTTCAAGGGAACCGTTAGAAGTTTCACAAATGACAAGCCTTTCTACAATGGATTATTAACTTAATGGAACCAAAGGAAAAAAGTTTGTAATCCCCCCAAATCAAATGTAGACTTTTATACTTAGACATCACTTACCAATTTTGTTCTTTCCTTCTTCATACTTTATTCTCTGTAAAATATGATGTACGATTCTACTCCTTGTGGCGTTGTTGAAGAACGTGTCTTTGTTGTGGATGATGAAGCTGCACACATATATTAGAAACACAAGTTGAGGGTTAACTGGAGCTGAGGAGTCGAACCTTTGGCATAATTTGGTGTTCCTCATACGGAGGTGTCCCCAGTCAGCCACAGACAGGCTATGTCTAGAGCAGCGTGAGAGCGCCCAGAGGTCACACCAGGGGCGGGAGGCTCACAAGTCCCCGCAGTTTGGATCCTCAGGCTCATCAGCATTAACATCATCGTGTCAGAAAGGAGTTAGAGCTGTACAAAAATGAGGAACCTTGAAAGAAACTCATAGCGAGTCTAGGCCTCATATACTGTTTTTTCTCAGTATGGTCATTAGGTAAATTCAACTAAAAATGCATTTTGTCTTTATCTCCTATTCTCTTTTCCCCCATCCCGATTTTTCCAGGAACTGTATTATCTGAAACCGGCATGGGCGGTGGATATAGGAGTTAGGTAATGATCTCTTGTCTGGCTCAAGAGTGAGGTGAGCATCTAAAAATCACCTCTGTCCGTTACTTTCCCATAGACCTTTCTGGATGAGACCCTTCTTCTAAAGCATATCCTTAAGATTGCTTTCTCTCTTGGCCAGCAGCCCACCCAGCCCCCACAGTTCACACACAGGATACATACATACAGACCCCAACCATGACCTTGGGTTTTCCAGGTAATGGATAGAGCTTCCTGGACCAAAAAAATCAGCATGAAGTAGCCATGTCTTCCTTTCTGAGGAATGTGCGATGGAATAAGCGATGGAATATTAAAGATACTCTGAGTATTATATAATTATTTCATAAATTGTAAAACACTCAACAAACTTTTATCGGGTATTTTGTATAGCTGGATACCGTGCAAGGCACATCAAAGTTGGCGGCAATCACCCTCAAACTACAACTTGGAAGTCACCTCTCCCAGCAAGTCTCCCCACTCCTGCCTTAAAAGAATTCAGCACTGTCTCCTCTGAGCTTTTTCTTATCTTGCAAACACACTAATTTACCGATCACTCTGTACTGTCACTCGTTTTCATCCATTTGCTTGGCATATGTTTATTGAGGGCACTCTGTAAGGCACTGATTATGCAGGGGTGAGTAAAACAGACAAAATCTCTACCCCTGAGAGGCTTACAGGGTGGTGAGGAAGACACTCCGCACAGGAAAGGAACCGGATCCCAGGGCAAAGAGGGGCGGAGCCAACCTCCTTCTGTGCCTTTCTCTCCCCCAAGACGGAGAGCTCATTCAGGACAAAAGGCTGAATCATCATAATTTCTGTAGCCCAAGGATGTAGTGAGTGCCTAGTACACCAGGCGGGTACAGGTTTTTGAGTAGTATATGTGAGGGGCATGGGGATTTATGTTGGGAAATATTTCTACTAAGTGTTTTCCTTCCAGAAGATGGATTCTGAAGAATTGTTCAAATGATGGGAGGAAGAGCTAAAACCAGCTTGGAGAAAGGGTGGTTAGGAACGGAGTTTGATCTGGGAACAGAATGGGACGGTGAGTTTGGGATGACATATAAAGGAGAGGAAGGCCAGGGGGCATGAAGACAAAAAATGTATGAAAACAAAATATGAAGAAGACACATGAACTGACTCCTCAGAGAAGCATTTCCTCCTCACTTTTACTTTTATCCTGTTACAGTATATTGTTCTCAGAAGGAGGTACCCTGACTTGATGAATGAGCGAGAGATGCTACACGGGTAAGTGAGGGAGTCACAGCATTTATCTTTCTTTTGCTTGAGGATTTTCTGAAAACATTTTATGTCCTCAGAGAGCAAGAGAGGAAAACCAAGAGTTACCTCAAATGTGGTTCCTTTTTATTTTATCCTCCTCTGCTTTTTCACCTTGAGATAGACCACTACATTTTAACACTAAATAAAGATGTCAGGAAGAAATAGATGATAGAGGAAAAAAAGCCCCTTCCACTCACAATTTCAGAAGATAACTAAAAGTTGATAAACACAGCTATGCCTGACAAGATACCCAAGGCTAGAGCATGTACCCCTCCTCCAGGATAATGGTTTTCTGCTTCTTTCTCCTGCTTAGCACATTACATTTTGTAGCTCATGTAATAGTTCTCTAAAGTAAGCACAATAGACAAGCTTCAAAACTGAGTTTCCTCTTCCTCACATATACATTGTACTGGGGGCCTGGACATTCACAGTGGGAACAAACACACAGAGCCCAGGCCAGGTACTGTCTAAGCCTCCCAGATACGTTAACTCGTTCAATCATTACAACAACTCTGGCGTTAGGGACCTGAAAGTCTGGTCTTACAGGTGAAGAATCAGAGACGTTAAGGAATGTGCCCCAAATCACTCAACTAATAAGAGGCAGAGCCAGGATTTGAACTCAAGCAGTCTGGCCCTATAGAATGCCTGCTTATCCATACCACCCACCCGCCTCCCTGGGACAGAACACCTCCTGGAGGCTGGCTCTTCTTGGGATCCACCCAGGAGTGATTCTGCTTGGAATGCTCTCCTTGCTTCCAATCATCCTTTGAACCTCAGCTCAGGGTGCATCCCCCTTGCCCCAAGGGTCTTCCTGACCCTACCAGTCTCACCCTAAAACATGATGCGGGGGAGCTCTAAACATGCAGGAAGTGGCTTTTCACCCCAATATTACTCCTGCTTTCCCTTAAGACTTAGAAGTGAGATGGCCTCCATTTAAACCCTGGCTTTGCCATGTACTGTGTGGTGTCAGGACTGCCCCTCGCTTCTCTGGGTGTCAGTTTCTTTGTCTCTGAAAGCAGGGATGGCACTGTAATCACTCGTAAGGTTTCTGTAGAATCAGAGGAGACGACAAGCACTGCTGAGCCCACTGTCTGGCAGTCACTAAGCTCTCTTAGCTGTCCTCACTGCTGTCGCTCCTATGACATTCTACAGACCATCAGCCTACGTGTCTGACTTCTCAGTCTGAGCTTCCTGAGGCAGGGGCCAGCCACACTCCTCTCTGTAGCCCAGCACTAATACAGGGCGTGGCATACGATACGTCCTTAAAGTTGGCCCCGATGAGCAGACCTTTTGGAGAACACTAGCTAACACTGGAGGTTATGGGATAATCTCATCTCCTTATACCTTGGCCTCTGCTCCTGCTTCCTGGACATCCTTCCATTCACTCCATCTTTCCAGATACCATTTGAACCATTCTCTGGCTCCAATCTTCTATAGGGTATGGAGCATCTCATTTTCCCTGTCACTCCTTCAAACTGGAGGGCAAGAGAATAGTGATGATTTCCTACACATGGTTCTCAAGCTTTTCTCCAGGGGTGTCAAGCTCATTTTCACCAGGGGCCACATCAGCCTTGTGGTTGCCTTCGAAGGGCCGGATGTAATTTCAGCTCCTTAACAGTAGTTACGTTTATACAGTCCTAAAATTATCTGGCATGATAGACAAAAGAGCCACTTAGCCAAAAGAGCTTTCTTCAACTGAAATCACACACACACACACACACACACACACACACACACACACACACACACACACACACAGGAAGCTGAGCCATTCTGGCAGACACAAGACTTGGTGCTTAGTCTCTGAGGTACCCAGGCTCCGCACAGGCTTAGACACACGGTTCTGTTCCCACTCATTGCCCATGGGGCGGCAAATCTGCACAAATTCTCTGAGGGCTCCTTGACAGGGTCTATCAGAATTACGTATATACCCTCATCACATATCTTCTGACCCAGCAATTTCTCTTTCTGAAATTTATTCTATGAGTGCACTCACCCCCATGCAGAGTGACAGCTGTCCAAGAATGTTCATTATGGCATGTGTTACAGTGGCAAAGGCCTGGAAATGACCTAAATAATTCACCAGTGGGGGATAAGATAAATAAATTATGGCACAGATTTCACTGAAATATTCTGCAGCTGCAAAATGATTCAGGGTGCTCACTGTAGACATAAAAAATCTCCAAGATACTACGGAGAAGAAAACAGGGCTCAAAACACAGAGCTACTCACGTAGAGGAAAACATGCACAGTTATAGCTACTCACGTAGAGGAAAACATGCACAGTTATAGCTATACACAGGCTGGCGTGTATTTGCTTGTGCACCCAGAGTGACGGCGGAAGGGCCCACACACACATCTGGAAACACGGGTTGCTTCTGGCTGAGAAGGTAGGAAGACGTTTCACTATAAACACACAAGACATTTTTATCACATGTACCACCTATAAAAATGAAAATGTTTTTTCAAAAGGGAAATTTTAAAAGGGAAATTTCTCTTCCAGGTCTTGTTTTTACCTTCCCGCTGAGGGGTGAGGAGGGCAAAACTGCTGAACTGGGAGAGACGGATCAGCTCCATGATCAAGGCTCTAAACACACATCTTCTCCAGCCCCTGGGAGGGCTTGGTACTGTGCACCAAGTCACACAAGCAGCAGGTGGTGAGGAGGGACTCAAAAGCCATCTGTCCTGTTCCAAATCTTCCCATTTGTTTGCAAAACCAACTGCTGGGAACACAGGTCTGCCTGTGTGTGTGTGTGTGTGTGTGTGTGTGTGTGTGTGTGAAGGGGACTTTCTAGATGCTTCCATCTGGCTCTGTGAAGAAGGCCTTTTTCCCCTCATAGAATGCAGGCGCTATGAGGACAGGGTGGGACTGCCTTGTTCCCGACTCTAGGGCCTGAGGGAACAAGCAGACCATGTGTTCCCCATTACCCCAGAGGCCCACTGAATGTTCCAGAAATTGTCAGATTATATTACAGATAAGTTTTATAGTTTTCCTTCCTTGATCATTCTAAAAATCAGTTTATCTTATCATTATGTTTTCTGGGTGATACTGCTTTGGGGAAAATAAAGGCAATGAAGAGGCTTTTAAAACTTGGTTTAATACCCATTTCATGGAATTCCTGAGATTGATAAAACAAACAAGTATCCTCAAAGGTATGAAAATCTCCATTGTTTGAGCACCTACTTCTGTTAATCTGTCTTGTAAACCTCCGTGGTTTAAATCCATATTTTTCAGACTATAAGGTGCACCCCCTAAATTTGGGAGGAATAATGGTTGTTAATGCTGCTCTTGAGTTCTGTTTACATTTACATTGGTGAAATATTATGTTATTTATGTTATTAAATATTTTACCACATTTTCTGCCTCAAAAATTTTTTTTCCTATTTTCTTCCTTTAAAGCCCAGGTGTGTCTATGGTCCAAAAAAATATGGCAGTATCTTTCTCAAGAGGAATCTAGCTACCTATAGATGGCGCTGTACAGTTATTTTAGACATAGTCACACTGTTGACCTCTATCCATTTAAAAACCTTAGGCATATGGCAAGTAGGAAACAGAACCAGATAACTAATCAAGGCATGTTTCTTGGCCTTACAGTACAGGAGTTTGAAGAATTGCTCTGTATCTGTGACTACTATATGCTTCCTGCTCTCCATGATGAATAGAAACATTGTAATTATCCGATGCCCATTTCCCCACTGTCTGTTGGAAATGTCGGGGGCAGTTAACTGGCCTTTTCATCAACAGGTCTCTGGGTCAAGAAGAATCATATCTAAAGAACTGCTTCCAAGGATCCTCATCCCCAGTTAAACCTAATGTTGGAACATGAGATCCTGGATGTTGAGCCTGGTGCCATATTGGATGAGACCACCAGGGATCCTGTAATGGGAAGGACTATATTTTCTGTGTGGGATAAATGTGAGTAAATTATGGCCAGAAGGGAGGCTGTGGTGGATCGCCCAAATGGCCACAATTCTTCCTGTCCCTGTACACACAGTCCTTTGTGAATTTCTTAACTTCCTCTATCAACTATTAGAGTCTATCTCTCCACTTCTTGAATCTGCATGGGATTTGTGATGGGCGTTAATCAACACAATGTGGCAGAAGTGTGGTTTGTGAGAGTCTGGAGCCTAGGCCCAGGTTCCATAGCTCACTCTTGCCTGCTTGAAATTCTGTCTCAAGACCACCGATGTAAAGAAGCCTGTAAATAAATATTTCAGGAAACTTTCTTAATTAGATTTTAAATAGGGATTTTTTTTTAATATGGAGAAGAGAAGCTGATACAGTTAACTGTCACTTAAATTATGTCCTCAAGTTAATAAAAATCTAAGTAGGAACAAAGCAACCAATTATTTTTTTTAAGTGACAAGACCTATTTTGAGAGTTTTTGGCTTTTGGTAACTGCAGTGCAATAACTAACTTCTTATCTCAAGTATACTTGACTGTTCAGTAAAGATTTTCAAGTCTCATTTTAGGATTAAGGTGATAAGCTCCTGGGATATAAAGAAATATAAGGCTTTTTTCTTATTTCAATGGTCACTTCTAATTGTACTTCATAATATCATCTCTGCTATTTGAATGTTAAATACAAACTAAGAAATACTTGCTCTTGAGACTTCCAGGTAAAGATGGAAAATTAAACACTTGTATTCAATTTTCCTCTCTCTCAAAACCCCATGAAAGTAATAGTAAAGTGTGTCTGTGTTTAAATAAAAGTATAAATCCTCAAGGAAGAAAGATAGCAAAGAACAACAGCAATCAAATGTTGAAATGTGAAAAAGCAGACAGATAAGTGATAACAGAATTAGGAGACCAGAAAAAGCTGAATCCTAAACCAGTTTGAGGGGAAACTAAGCACAATCATACTTATTCTGTAAAACTGTCATAAAATTTTAGAACTGGGGCACCAGTGACCTCCAGAAGTAGGATAAATGGGATGCTAAAATGGGTCCTGGTTAAAAGCTGTTTAGGAAGATGCCAGGTGCCCATACCCTTACCTGGACTCTACCAGACAAGTGGAGGTTTTGTTTTGTTTTGTTTTTAATGGGGTAATGCAGTTTCTGAACTGAAAGACAGCAGGCATGGTTATGGGTAGAGGTACCATAAAGAAAACTGAAGGATCAATTGCATCCCGGAAGCTGAGACTCCCAGCTGTCTTCATCCCCTTAGACTCCAAACATTGGCAGCCAGACCTTGACTGTCCAGGCAGAAGACGAGCAAATTTCTCTCTGGGGAATCTGAGCAGCCTAAGATGAAGGATCTGAAGATAGTGACATCGGAGACACCAAAAAGAAAAAAAAATCCCACCTAGCTATTTTCCTACAATGAAGCCCACCATGGGAAACCCTACCTATTACTCTGAATTCATACTCATTTTGCATTTCCTATTCTTAAGTATATGTCAATCAAAGCTTACTAGGTATCTGAAGACATCCATTAAAACACATTAGAAAATCATGATGAATAATGCCATATATGATAAGCCTCCAGCTAACATCATATTCAATGGTGAAAAGCTGAAAGCTATTCCTCTAATGATCAGGAACAAGTCAAAGATGCCCATTCTCACCACTTTTATGCAACATAGTATTAAATATTTTGAGCCAGCACAGTAAGACAAGGAAAGAAAAAAAGGCACCCAAATTGAAAAGAAAGAAGTAAAATGGCACACCCCTGTTTCACAGCAGTGCTGTTTACAATAGCCATGTTCTGTAATAGCCTGAGTGTCCATCAGTAAATGAGTGGATCAAAAAATTGTGGTACATTTCCACAATGGAATACTACACAGCAGAAAGAAAGGAGGAACTCCTACCATTTGCAAGAGCATGGATGAAACTGGAGAATATTATACTAAGTGAAATAAGCCAGTCAGTGAAAGACAAATACCGTATTTGAAAGACAAATACCGTATTTGAAAGACAAATACCGTATTTGAAAGACAAATCCATATCTCACCAGGAAGAGAAATCTAATAAACAAAATAAACTAATGAACAAAATAAAACCATAGGCATGGAAACATGGAACAGATTGATAGTGAGCAGCAGGGAGGGGGTAATGGTGGAAAGAAAGGGGAGGGACTAGACAAAAAACATGTATGAATGACCCCTGGGCATGGACAACACTGAGGGAATTGACTGGGGGAGTGGAGGTTGGGGTGGGTGGAGGAGAGCAAAGGGGAAAAAATTGGGGCAATTGTAATAGAATAACAATAAAAAGAAGTAAAACTATCATTATTTTAAGATGACATAATATATACATAGAAATTCCTAAAAACTCTACCAAAAGACTCTTAGAACTAATAAACAAATTCACTGAAGTTGCAAAATACAAAACCAATATACATGAAGCTGTTGTACTTACATACACTAATGATAAACTATTAGAAAGAAAATTAAGAAAAATACCCCATTTATAATTACATCAAAAAGAATATCTAGGAATAAATTCAACCAAAGAGGCAAAAGACCCATATAATGAAAACTATTAGACACTGATAAAACAAAATGAAGAAGATACAAATAAATAAATAGATATTGTATCCTCATGGTTTAGAAGAATATTGTTAAAATGAGCATGCTATCCAAAGTAATCTACAGATTCAATGTAATCTCTGTAAAGTTCCAATAGCATTTGTCACAGAAATAGAATAATTCTGAAATTTGTGTGGAACCAAAAAAGACCCTGAATAGCCAAAGCAATCTTGAGAGAGAACAAAGCTAGAGGCCTCATGCTCCCTGATGTCAAACTATATTGCAAACCTACAGTAATCAAAAACAGTATGGTATGGGCCTAAAAATAGAATAACTGATCAGAATAGGGAGCCCAGAAATAAATCTACACATATATGGTCAGTGAATTTATGACAAGGGAGACAAGTATATACACTGAGAAAAGGACAGTTTTTTCAGTAAACAGTGTTGAGAAAAACTGGACAGCCATATATATGCAAAAGTATAAAACTGGATTTTATACCATATATAAAAATTAACTCAAAGTGGATTAAAAATTTGAACATAGGACCTGAAAAAAACATAAGTACTAAGCTCCTTGACATTGCTTTTGGCAATGAATTTTTTGGATATTATACCAAAAGCAATGGCAACAAAATAAAAAAGAATAAATTAGTGGAACATCATCACACTAAAAAGCTTATGCACAGCAAAAAAACAAAACCATCAACAAAATGAAAAGGCAGCCTCTACAATGGGAGAAAATAGTTGCAAATCATATATCTGATAAGGGGTTAATACAAAAAATATACAAAGAACTCATACAACTTCATAGCAAGAAACAATCTGATTTTTTAAAGTGGGCAGAGAATCCAAATAGACATTTTTCCTAAGATGACACACAGAGGGGCAATGGGTTCATACAAAGGTTCTCAACATCACTAATCATTAGAGAAATACACATCAAAACCACCATGAGATATCATTTTACCAAAAGACAAAGAATAACAAATATTGGAGAAGATGTGGAAACAATAGAAGGCATGTGCCCTATTGGTAGGGTTGTGAATTGGTAGAGCCACTATGGAAAATGGTATGGAATTTGTCTTTCACCGCCTGGCTTATTTCACAGAGCATAATGCTCTCCAGTTCCATATGACCTCATCTACAAAGTGGAACCTAATCAACAAAACAAACAAGCAAGCAAAATATAACCAGAGACACTGAAATTAAAAACAAACTAACAGTAATCAGAGGGGAGGTGGGAGGAGGTAATGGGGGGGGAGGGGGAAGGGTTTTCAGGAACATATCTATAAAGGTCACTTGGACAAAACCAAAGCAGGGGTAGGATTGAGGGTGGGAGGTGGGGATGGCTGGGGTTCGGGGAGTTGTGGGGGGAAATGGAGAGAACTGTACTTGAATGACAAGAAAAAATAAAAATAAAAAAAAATTTAAGGTCAAGAAGTTTAAAAAATAAGAAAGAAAATGGTATGGAGGTTCTTCAAATTTCAGACAGAACTACCATATAATCAACAATTATACTTCTGTGTGCTTACTGAAGGAAATGTAAACACTAACTTGAAAAGATACACGAATCCCCATGTTTACTGCAACACTATTTACCATAGCCAAGATATGGAAGCAACCTACCCAGTCCACTGATGAACTATAAAGAAAACATGGTATACTATTCCATTATATATATATATATATACAGATATACACACATACACTATTCATATATATACACACTAGTCATATATATGTAAATAGATGCATATACTATTTCATTGTATAGGTATATATACATATAGTATTCATATGAAGTCAGCCCAGAAAGTATCCAACCATGTAATATGAAAAACAGAGACAGTTATTGAAGATACAAGATACAAGAAACATTGCACATAGAAAAATGATGCCCCAGTTCCCTTCAAAGTAGGCACCTTGGGACGTCACACAGTTCTCCCAGTCGCTATCAGCTGCCCCATAGTATTTTCATGAATCACATGGAGGGTCTGAAAGCTCTTCTCTTTCAAAGGTGATTTTGAAAGAGTGGGGCTGACTGGTCACCTGGGTTATTTGATATTTCTCCAAAAAACTGCACAAGATGTGATACATGAGTGGACATACTGTCATGATGAAACTGCCAGTCACCCATTTCCCATAGCTGCAGCCTTCTGAATCACCTGAATAGTTTCCACGGAGGAATGTTCAAGCTTAATGCAAAATCTGATGCAGATTCGTTGCTCTACTCACTCATTTTGTTTTTTTTTCCAATTTTTTAATTTAATTATTTTTCAAATACAGTTTTCTGTCTATTACTCCCATCCCACCCCCCATGCTCCCCCCTCCCTCCCATTTGTGATGGCCACACAGCACACATGCTCACTCAATGGTGTCTCCCGCTTCACTGACTAGTTAGTACAGTGAAGTTGTCATTGTTCACACATGCGCATTTCAGTCGACTCTTCTTGGCTGCCAGGTTACATCAATGTTGTGCAAACCGTTCTCATTATATTAACAATGGTTGGATTTTTTCTTGGCCAGGCCTCATGTATATACACATTATTTATACACACACACACACATACACTAGTCATATATATGTAAATATAGACATAGACTATTTCATTATATATATATAGGAATAGTATTCAGACACAAAAACACTGAAATCTTGCCACTTGGAACTACATGTATAGACCTTGGGGACATTATGCTAAGTGAAATGTCAGATAAATGAAGACAAATACTATATTACCTCACTAATATGTAGAATCTTAAAAAAAAAAACAAGCTCACAGACACAGAGAATAGACTGATGGTCGCCAGAGGTAGAGGATTGTGGGGAAAATGAGAGAAGGGGTCAAAAGGTACAAACTTACTGTTACAAAGTAAATGAGTGCTGGGGATGTAACGCACAGCATGGTTTCTTCAGTTAATAACACTGCATTGCATATTTAAGATTTTCTAAAAGAGTAAATGTGAAAAGTTCTCATCATGATAAAAAAGTCTAACTGTGTATGATGACAAGTGTTAAGTAGATATATTGTGGGGATCATTTTTCACTATTTACAAAGAGAATCATTATGGTGTACACCTGAAACTAATATGTTATATATCAATTAGATCTCAATTAAAAAATCATTATGCTCAGAGAATTAAGATAATGGGATTGTGCAAAAAACTCAAAACATGATTTTAAAAAGTCCAAACATTATAAAAATATAACAGTTCTTAGAAACTAAAACAAAATCAGAAGAATTAAAAATAAGTTGAGGAAGTCTTCCAGGAGATAAATTGAGAAAATCTTTTGGTTCTAGATAACAAAACAGAGAGAAAAGATAAGGACCGGAGAGAATCAGCTTTGGAAGTTCAATATCTGAGAAATAGGAATTCCAGAAAGAGAAAAAGAACAAATCTTCCACAAAGTTCAAGAATTATTCAAGGAAACTTCCCTAAACTGACAGACAAGGGTATTCAAGTTAAAAGGGTCTGCAGAGTACCCATTCTAATAGACGAACAAAGAGCCACACCAAGATACCTAGCTCTCATATTTCAGAACACTGGAGACAAGCTTCCGCAGAGAGGAGAACAAGTTATACAGGGAGAATCAGGAATTTGAATCTTTTGAAGTCCTCTCAGCAATATTAGACTTTAGAATCAAACAAGCAAGACTTCAAAAACTCTGAAGGAAAAGGTTTTGGCTGGCTATAGATGTTTATACCTAGTCAAGCTATTATTAGGAGTGAACTCTAATAAATACGTGTATCAGTTTGCTACTGATGCCATAACAAAGTACCATGGATCAGGTGGCTTAAGCAACAGAAACGTAGTTTCTCACAATTTCAGAGGAAGAAGTTGCTTCATGAAGAGATAGAATCTAACATGAACTTAACAGCTCAAGTGC